>NC_054871.1:38222554-38534366 GCF_018320785.1 Cheilinus undulatus
GGTCGGGTTTGTTTTCCTCTCAGTGTTGGGAGATGAGGAGTCATGTATCTAAACAGAGCAGATATGATGTTTATGAGAGCCATCTGCTTGGCAGCCCTCCTGCGCCCGCTGCCCTCCTCAATGTGAGAGCAGCCTCATTAAAACGGTCACATGCCTGAGAAATTTCTAACTGCTGTTTTTTTCTTCTCCCTTCTTCCCCTCTTTAAAAGGAGTAGAGTTTAAAACTAACAAAGCCCTGGGAAATCCCCATCAGACATCCCTCCCTTAATCCATTTAATTTTGAAAGGTATTGTTTAAAGCTTTAAAGTTTATATCGTTTAATCCCCCTCCAACACTACGGGCAGCAAATGAGGCCGTGTCAGCAGCTTGAACAGATATAATCTACTCCACACAACAGAAAATCCTCCTTCAAGACAAGGTTGCATGGGTTTCCTGTGAACTCGCTGTTTGATGTTTCTACCTGCTATTGAACATGACTTCTGTCTTAACCCAACTGTCACTCGCTCCCTGTCCCCTTTTATCACTCCCAATGTTCTCGCTTCACCTTTTTCATTAGTAAATCTTCCATCACAGCCATTTCTTTTTCCCCCTCTTTCTGAGCAGAAGGGGGAAAGAAGAAGTTTGTCATGGGCAGGTTGAGGGGCACTTTTTGAAATAATATTTACTATTGCTAAACTTTTGGCTAAAGGAGAAGATCGAATCAGGTCAGCAGTGTTTCAAGAAGTCTTTGTATAGAGGAATTTCCTGAACAAATATTAGTTGATATTATCAGTTACATTCAAACGTATCATGTTGTGCAGTACTGTATGAATTCCCATATACAGTCATGGACTAAAGTATTGGCACCCCTGGAATTTTTTCCAGAAAATACACCATTTCTCCCAGAAATTGTTTTAATTACAGATGTTTTCGGTATACACGTTTATTTCATTTATGTGCATTGGAATGACACAAAAAGCAGAAGATAAAAGCCAAAATTGACATAATTTTACACAAAACTCAAAAATGGGCCAGACAAAATTGTTGGCACCCCCAGCTTAATATTTGGTTGCACACCTTTGAGAAAAAAATAACTGAAACTAATCGCTTCCTATAACCATCAACAAGCTTCTTACACTTCTCAATGGGAAATGTGGACCACTCTTCCTATGCAAACTGCTCCAGGTCTCTCAGATTTGAAGGGTGCCTTCTTGCAACAACAATTTTGAGATCTCTCCATAGGTGTTCAATGGGATTTAGATCTGGACTCATTGCTGGCCACTTCAGAACTCTCCAGTGCTTTGTCTCCAACCATTTCTTGGTGCTTTTTTTAGGTATGTTTGGGGTCATTGTCCTGCTGGAACACCATGACTTCTGATGCAGACCCAACTGTCTGACACTAGGCCCTATTGCGGCCCAAAAGTTTTTGATTGTCTCCAGATTTCATGATTCCTTGCACACAGTCAAGGCACCCAGTGCCAGAGGCAGCAAAACAACCCCAAAACATCTTTGAACCGGTAAGCCAAACCGGTAAGTTTGACTGTTGGTACTGTGTTCTTTTCTTTGTAGGCCTCATTCTGTTTTCTGTAAACAGTAGAACGATGTGCTTTTCCAAAAGGCTCTACCTTAGTCTCATCTGTCCACAAAATGTTCTCCCAGAAGGATTGAGGCTTACTCAGGAACATTTTTGCAAACTCTAGTCTGGCTTTTTTATGTCTCTTTGTCAGCAGTGGGGTTCCCCTTGGCCTCCTGCCATAGCGCTTCATCTCATTCAGATGACGATGTATGGTCCAAGCTGACACCTTTGCACCCCGAGTCTGCAGGACAGCCTGAATTTGTGTTGAAGTTGACTAAGGATGTTTATCCACCATTCCAACTATCCTGCGTTGCATTCTTTGGTCAGTTTTTCTCTTCCATCCATGTCCGGGGAGATTTGCTACAGTTCCATGGGTTATAAACTTCTTGATTATATTAGGCACAGTGCACAAAGGAATTTAAAAAACTCTGGAGATGGTCTTGTAACCTTGGGACTGTTCATATTTTTCCACAGTTTTGCTTCTTAAGTCCTCAGACAATTCTCAGCTCTTCTTTCTCTTCTCCATGCTTGGTGTGACACACACAGGCACACAACACAAAGGTTGAGTCAACTTTTATACATTCTAACTGGCTTCAGGTGTGATTTCTAGATTGCCAGCACCTGTTACTGCCACAGGTGAGTTTACATGAGTTTTGTGTAAAATTATGTGAATTTTGACTTTTTTCTGCTGTTTCTTGTGTTTTTCCAATGCACATAAATGCAATAAACATGTGTATACCAAAAACATTTGTAATTGCAACAATTTCTCGGAGAAATAGTGTATTTTAGTGTAAATTCCAGGGGTGCCAGTACTTTCGTCCATGACTGTAATATTGCATTGTATCATTCTGTATGGTGCTGTACTGCAACATATTGAACCATTCTTGAACCGTAAAGCACTCTACCATACTGTATCCTATGGTATCTTATGAAATGGTATTGTACCATATCGTTTCCTATCTTATTTTTTGTATTGTATCTTTTCATATCGTATCATGTTATATCATTTCGGATCGAAGTGTTTTGTGTTTTTATATAGGGCAGTTAACATAACGCGTTAATGTAGCGTCATCTTCATAATGTGGTATATTGGGATAAGTCTATGTCATTTCTTACATAGCATTTCAACAAAGTTGTAAGAAGATTATAATGGAACACAGCACTCAATCAAAGGTTTGTCTGAGCTTTACTAAACACAATAACAATATGGCAAAGAGAAGCAATCTCATTTTGTTCAAGGACAAAACACAACTGATCTCCTGTCTGCAGTAAGGTGTATGAATTATGTCTACAAATATTTCTAATGTATTTGTTTATCGATATGAGTTCAGAGAGAGCCCCTTTAAACCTTTTGCCACCCTTTTGTGCAGAAACTGTGTTCACTTCAGTGATGAATAAATTAGAAGAGATGACAAAGAATATCACCGTGTGGTGACAAGATTTTAGGTGAGAGGCTGACACCTCTCTGCCACTGTTGAGTCACCAGCATTTAGGTATGCAAAACGTATTATTCATACCTTGTTATTCATAGCACCAGTTCACCTCACACAGCCTAAAATAAGAGTTCACTCTCATGATTTTAATAAGTGAACTAGCTAATGAATCAGAGAATGAATTAGTTCACATTCATGTGTATGTGTTTTATAGATATGATGATACATATCAAATGGATTGATTCTGTATAGGAAAGGGTGACCCTGTGTGCTTAAAGAAACTACGTCGTTTTGTTTTGTTGCTCTGATTGACCCGTCATGAATGTGACAAACAGAATGTTCTTCCAATCACCTCCTGGGGTTTTCACATTATTAACATAGTGTATAAAGGGCCTACAAGATTAAAGATGGAGTTTTTTTGCAACAAAAGCTTAGTCTGGTAAGGAAAAAACAGAGCAACTTCACAAATTTCTTGAACTAAACAACTATCCCAGAAACTTTTAAATATAAAACATGTGACAGTGTGTGAGAACATGGGTAGTCTGATCACAGAAACATATTGAAAGGGCTTTTACTTTACAGCTCACATATATAGGAATCATGTCTACAAAATATACATGATGGGGAGTCCTCCAGGATTTTCCTTTAATTTCGCACGTTCATTTTACCCTCTACCTTTACAAGCCTTTCAGGGTCTGCTGCTGTAAAGCATCCCTACAGCATGATGCTGCCACCACCGTGCTTCACAGCGGATGGTGAGTTTGTGGTGACATGCAATGTTTGGTCTCCACCAGACAAAGTGTCTTGTCTGATGGCACTACTTTGGTCTCATCAGACCTAATAACTTTCTTCCACTTGACCATGGATTCTTCCACATGCCTTATGCTGAACTCTAGTCCAGATTTAATCTGAGTTTTCATCAACAGCTGTTTTCTCTTTGCCACTCTCTCATCAAGCTTTGACTGGTGAAGAACCCAGACAACAGTTGTGGTATTCAGAGTCCCTCCAATCTCAGCTGCTGAAGCTCCTGCAGAATTGTCAAAGGTGTCTTGGTGTGCTCTCACTTGTATCCTTCTTGAATGGCCACTCAGTCCGTGAGGGCGGCCTGATCTAGGCAGATTAACACTTGCGATATTCCTTCCATTTCTTGATGATTTAACTTTTTCTGGATTTCTGGATTTAACTGAACTCCAGGGGATGTTCAGAGTCTATGATTTTTTTGTATCCATCCCCTGACTTTAACTTTTTAATAACCTTTTCTCTGAGTTGCTTAGAGTGTTTTTTTTTGTCTTCATGGTGTAATGGTAGCCAGGAATATTGATCAATTAGTGGCTGGACCTTCCAGACACAGGGGTCTTTATGTTACAGTCACTTGAGACACATTCACTGCAATCTGGTATTCTCCATTTCACTGATTGTGAGACTTCTAGTACCATTACTTTGTAGAAATCTATTTCCATTTTGACATTAAAGAGTTTTTTTTGTCAAGACAGCCTAATTAGATTGATTTATAAAGTCGATAAAAAGCCAAAACATCCAAGGAGTTGAACACTTTTTAAAGGCACTATCCATAAGTTTTTATTGTAATATTCATAGTAAAATCCCTAGATTGTTTAAAATTTCACTGTGCTATCATGGTTTACCAATAACCATACAGAAAAACTGACATTGTTGATAATATAGCAAAATGTGACTGAAATATTCCAATCTTTTTATTATGTTTTCCATCATTTCATCAGCTAAATAGCTTTGGTTTGTAATTAAATGTAAAGTAAATAACACTAGTATCAATGTTAAACCAGTGTATGGGTACATCCCAGTTGTATTTAATTTCCACTTAGATACTTATCAGTGATTTTTTCTTCTTTTCCCTGTGAATTTATTGAATAAACAGATGAATTTGTGTTGTTACAGCATACATTACCATTTAATTTGTTCTTTCTACAAAGAGCACGCTTCTCTATGCAGCACACAAGCTATGGTGCTCATATGTTTTCCTTTAGTGTATAATTCGAGTCGTATAACTCCAGTATATATTTTCACTCAAGCAGTAAATTACATTGTTTAGTTATCAAAGGCTTTGTGTAATTACATTTGTGCAATTCAGGATGACAGCGCTGATAGTGTCTGCACAAGACGCTGGCATACATAATCACAGCCCAAATCCCATTAGGGAGAATAGAGACCATTATTATGGAAATGACCTTTGGGTGACAAGAATTCAGAGGGATAAAAGAGTATGTAATCCAGACAAAGACATCGTGTGAAGCTTCTCTCTTTATTTTCTCTTGTGCAAATTTAAGAAATTAAGTTCTTCTTTTTTAAATTTGCTGCTTTTGTGTTTTTTTTTTAACTTTTCACCTTTGTCTACCAACTAAAAGAGCTTGTCACAGTGTGGAAAGTAAGACTTCTCACTCATTTTTCCATTTCATCTGCTGTTTGATTCTTAGTGTAGAACTGCAGAGCTTAAACAGCAGAAGAATTAAACTGTTTTTTTTTCTGCTGTGGCACCTTCGCTGAGTGAACATGCTCACCCTGGGATTACAAGAGTGACAAGCTGAATCTGTTTGTTTTGAGCCACACTTTGATACTCTCAACACTGAAGAGGCAGCTTCATAAATTCTCATTGTGTCAAATAAATCAATAGGTCCCATTAGCTGAGGAAGTTGTGGTAATGCAGTACTTGAGGGACCTTGGCTCCGCTTGTTTAGACATTTCTCTGGTAAAGGCGATGGCAGAGGGATAGAGGGTTGGCTGTTGATCCTCACAGACAGCTCCAGCAGTCAGAATGGTTTGGCTGACTGGTCCCAGTTGGTTTTCAGCATTGGCTCCATTGTGCTGCCAGCCTGGGTCTTCAGTTAAACATAAAGAGGAAATTAGCACACATGAGACAGGCTTACAGTCCTAGAGCCTCTAACTCTTCTTCTCTAGCTGAGATCTTATTTTAAGTGTTGAAGTTCGTTTTTTTTGGCTGAAATAATTGTCTAAAATGGAAATTATGTTTCTTTATTTTAATACAGTTTATCTTTTAATGGAAGGCATGGGTTGCTGCTATTATTTGTATTCTGTTTTCATTGATCTTTGAATACTTTCAGATGGTATTGACTTAAAAATTTCATAAATCTCAATATAATCCCAGTTAAACACTCAGTCAAAACTGTAACACAGCCAACTGCTACAAGTAACCACTGTAGCTTTGGTTAAAGGCCTCTGCCATGCTGCTGTAGTACTCATTAAAGCGATGTAAACAATGGTGAGCTGATAGCATCGATAGCAACTTGTGGGAACAGAATGGTTTGGCTCTATTTAGGTCTGAAAATGGGGAAAGGTTATACATAAGCTATTACAAGGTTATACTTCCATATAACCAAAGCATGACATTACCCTGCAAAGGGAATCGGAGGATGATGGTGCTCGCACTGCTATTATAATCCACATTCTGGAAACAAGCTTCATGCTGTTTACCCACTTCTGCTCTTAACCCATCTTAAAGGAATAATGCTCAGTTTTGACTGTTACCTGGGTGTTAGTTTAACTTAAGGCTAGTCAGCTAAACACAAAGTTTGAGTTTAGTCAGATTTGACATCCTTCACCAGGGAACATCACTAATTCAAATGGCCTTTTATGATTTCCAGAAGCAGAGGAAGCTTAGTAGAATGGATTGTTTTAGTGCTCCAATAGCATATAATCCTCAGATTTTCCACTCTAAAATGACATGAAATTCTCAAATTCAAAAAGCTTGAAGAAGTAAATATTTAGCTTCATTTATTTTAAAAAGTGACTGGTTAACTTTCAGAAAACCACCTCCAGGTTGAATTAAAATATGTTATTTTTTTAAAAGGTGTTCATTGCCACCTATGATCTTATAGCAGTGGTTTCCAGCATGGGGTTTGGGCACCACTTGGGGGTGCATACATTTCTAAAAAACATTCTAAAAAACAGTTTGCAAGAGAACTATGGCTTGGGCAAAGATTTATTGTCCAGCAAGAAACTGACCCGAAGCAGAGAGTGAAAGCTACACAGAAATGATTTAAAGACAACAGGGTGAATGTTCTGGAGTGGCAAAGTCAAAGCCCAGACCTCAATCCAATGGAGAATTTGTGGCTGGACTTGAAACAGGCTGTTTATGCCTGATGCACGTGCAAACTGACATTTCTTGAGCAGTTTTTCAAAGATGAACAGACTTACTGTAGTGCTGTGATTGCAGTCAAAGGTGCATCTACTACCTACTACATACTGATGTGAAGTGGGTGAATATTTATAAGATTTCAACTTTAAAGCAGAAAAGGTCATTAAGGTATGATAGTTGAAACTAGTGACATACAATAACTACCTTGACAGGCCATACAACAATGCTAGACCTTCACGCTATGTTATTTTTATGCAAGCAGGTCATTTATGCAGCAGTACTGACTAAAGTTTCTGCTCACATAGTCACCCAGTTTGGTGTAATGAAACAAGTATTTCAGGGGAAAAAAAAAAATCAAGGGCAAATGTTGCACAGAAATAAAGCTTTTTCATGGACTGAGCTTGTTCACGGTGAACAATGACAGGGAGATGAAAGAGAACAGAGCCTGACATGAGCTGAGGTTGTGAGGCAGACTCTGATGTGAAAGTGATGTGAGTACATGGCACGCTTCCCAGCCCACCAAACTTCAGAGCAGGCTGCAGGAGATCATTTTAGCTCCATAACTGTTTGTACCAATGAAAAACTTTTGTTGTATGCAGTGTAACCAACACAACTTATCAATTTAATGCAATCCAGTTCAACAGGCTTAACACTGAATGATTTATTTCACTAGGTAATAACACTCTTTATGTTTTACAGGCCATGATTCTGTAATTAACTTTACTATATTTACATGGGTCGCCTAGATTGTCATATTTTGGAGCATTGATCCGCTGACAAAGTTTGGGTGCCTATAAAAAATATTCACCCTCTTTGGATGTTTTACCCTTTGATTGATTTTAAATCCACAATCATTTCTTGATGGATTTGACTGAACTCCAGGGGATGTTCAGTGCTTTGGAAAAGTTTTTGTATCCATCCCCTGACTTATACTTTTCAATACCCTTTTCTCCGAGTTGCTTGGAGTGTTCTTTTGTCCTCATGGTGTAATGGTAGCCAGGAATATTGATTAAGCAATGACTGGACCTTCCAGACACAGGTGTCTTTATACTACAATCACTTGAGACACATTCACTGCACTCAGGTGATCCCCATTTCACTAATTGTGAAATTCTTGCACTAGTTGGCTGGACCTCTGTTGAATCAGGTCGGTCTCTTTGATGGGGTGAACATTTATGCAGTTACTTAGTTTATTTTAAACCTAACAATGGTAAAATCATATATCAGGAGAGAAAATAAATAATCATTGATATTTCTAATAATAATGAAAATCAGGTACCAGTCACCCAGTCTTTCCTTATATATCATCAGTTTGTTTTCCTGACTAGCGATCAACTCTCAGCTACATCATAGGGGGTGTTCTGTTCCCACAAAAGATGGTGTAACCCAGTGGTAAACATGCTCTTGTCTCAATTTTTTTTGGCATCAACTTCAGCATGTGTACATTTAAAAGAATAGCAACAACGTTTATCAATTTGAACATTAAATATCTCTTATTCGTGCTGTTTTCATTTGAATAGAGGTTGAAAATGTTTTGCAAATCTCTGTATGTTGTTTTATCAGTTTTATAAAATGTCCCAACTTTTTTGGGAATTGCGGTTTGTATATCACACTTCCACTGTGTGGATGTTACTGTTGTTCTGTCCACTCAGGGTCTACTTTCGAAAACAGCTCTTAGTCTAAGAATTCTTCGCAGGGCTGTGTTGTAACAAAAGTTGACATGACTCACATTTTGAGAAATGCAGCGTTCAAGCAGAGATAAAGAACTCCAAAAGTCTAAAGACTGTTCAGTACAAATCTGTGAGGTGTTTTCTATTGTAAACAGTAAACAATGCTGATGTTGCTCCCATTAAATCTCATTTATCAAACTGAAAAGCGAGGCTGGTGTCTTGGGGAAAATAGCTGACAGGGTTGGTGAAAGCTCATCGCAGATTGATCTGTTCATACAGCTTATCTTTATTAAAGCTCATAATCCCTGTAAATATCTTCAGGCAAGGCAAAGTCAGCCTTTTAACATTGACTAAATGAAGTAAGTAGAAGCAAATGAATTTTTAAAAATTACATTTCTGCTGAGCCCCCGTTCATTTTATATATAGTGAAATGAGTGTGTGTGCTGGCTGCTAATGAGCCTTACACTTTCTGAACAAAGATATTTTGATGGTTTTGCCACCCTGCTGTTTGAGGATAGTGGTGAAGTTCGCTTTAAATGTAGACCGTCTGTTCCCCTTTCGAACCTCTAACACCACAACAGATGGGGAGAATATGGAGCTCGGAAGGTTTTACCTCTGAGGTGGTAACAGTGAAGCCACTCATTAACACTGAATTTACCACTTCGTTAGCAACGCAGCTTCCTGCAGAAAACGACCAGCCCTGGATGTCAAATCCTCTGTGCATGCATTTAGAAGTCTTTGGAAAGAGCTGAGTGTAATCTGTAATCAGCTGAAGCAGCTGCACATTTTTCATTCAGGTTTAATGTTTAACTAAAAAAAATCAATTTGATAAGTGGATGCCAAAATATATATTTGCATAAATAATTTCATCCAAGTATTTACTGGAGAATTACTGCATCTATCCCAGTGCATGTGCAGAGACATATGTTTTCATTTTCTGAGTTGGTCTGTGTTTGCATTATAGACAGATTGTGCGCCTGTCAATTTGTCAGGATTCAAGTAACAACAGTCTCATGCTGGGATCTGTGTTTGCACCATCACAGAGTGATAAGACGCAATACGATCTCATCGGAGGTGTACTTTGTTCCCATGGAAATTGGTCAATTTTAGCAGAAGAGTGAGAACTTAAGGTGGAGAAGCAGGAAGGTTGTATCCCAGAGGTACGCTCACATAATTAAGCATCCTCGCTAGGGTATTCAGGGCTAACAGCAGGGTTTGTTGTGAATAGAGGTGGTGAAAGAGGGTGTTGGGAAATCATAATGTGGCGCAGAATAATACCGCTCTCATTTTTTTGAAGAAAAGCCACACACAAAAAAAGGTTTTGTACTAACACCAAAATCATCAGCTTTTTTCTCACACCTGTAAGGAAACTGTTTTATTTTTCTGACATCTGCATATTTTCTGATTTGGATGGTGGAACATTATATCATTACATGAAAATACTGCATGCCATGCCACTAAATTTCCATGTGCTGTTTAAAGCCTGACCAATACTTCTGTATTGAATCTATGTCATAGCGTAGGCCATATTTCTGCATAGCCCTGAACTCTAAAAATGTTACGATCTATTAAAACGACTCGGACTGCAAGCACTGTGGTTGGTCTGCTGGGTAGCACTGGGAACAACAATCTCTGAATAATGTCTACTGGCATATTGTGTGAACTTTACAGTGAGATAAATTGCCGCAGAAGCTGATACAGCCAGTCAGTTAACTGCATACAATCAGTTACTATTATCAGCTCTATCAGCATATGCTTGGTTTTATTATCAATCTCAAAGCATGACAAAGCAAGATAGTGAAATGAACATTGAAATGGGTAGAGGGGCAGATCTTGTTCATACTTGTGAAATTTGAAGCTAATAAGTTGTTTCTTGTAAGAGTTAAACCTACTTCCTGTGAAATGGCGAGATATTGAAATGCTTGCCATCACCAGTGAGGCATCCTTCAATTAACATGTCAGTGTTTTGGACAAATATTGAGGCCTTTATTTCAAAATCAGAGCTCAATAGTTTCAGCACAGTAAGAGGAATAAACAAATGGCCCATTTGTGTCACTTCCTGTTGCCAGTAGGGGGCGCTATGATAGGATGTTTACATGTGGGCGTGTTTAGTGTGATGCAGTTGTCTTGGAGAAATTTTGATGAACACGGAATAATCAATCTAAAAGTTACTACAGGTTATAGTAATTTAGCACCATAAAAAAAGGCTTTATTTTGACATTAAAGTGAAGCTGTTGGACTTCCTGTTGAGATCTTGGTATGGGTCCCAGAGGCTTTTTTGCTGGTCTAACAATGATGCTTATGCAAAAATCATCAGCCTTGGTTGAATGGCTTGCGGGAGCTGATTGTTTGAAATGATATAGGAGGGGAAAAAATCAAAATTGAAACAAAGGGCATGATTGTGGCCCCGCCCTATGGTGAAAACTCAAGCTTTTAATAACTTTAGATCTCCAGCTTGACTACAATCAGCAGAAAAAATCTGGAATCAATCAGATGGAATCCCTCAGACAAGTTTGTTAAAATTTGCAACTTGTAAAATGTTGAAAAAGAAATGAAAAATTTTCCCTTTTCCCTGTATGATCTCACATCTGTACATATTTTGAAAAAAGATGGTATATTAGTTAATTGTTTTTCTGGATGTGTTACAAATATGTCCCAATTTTCATGCAGGTGGCTGAAACCATGTTGAGGGTCCCCCCAGAAAAAAGGATGTATTTGGCTCCTGTGGAGCCAATTTTTGACATACAATACACAAAACCACCAAAATATGGTAAATTTCACCAGGAGTGATATCATTGTGAAGTTTGGAGCATGCATAGGCCCCCAAATTAGCAATTTATTTGATGTAAAAAAAAAAAAAATGTACCTGTAGTTTTAATAGGGTCCTTTGGTCCGAGGTCAGTGGTTGAGCCTTATTTATAGTTTTGAAGATAAGGAGTTATTGTTTGTTTGTTTTTTCATCAGTATAAAATAGATATAACAAATGGAATAATGACCTTTCAAACTTCATAACTCATGCTCTACTCAGCATGAACCACTTCTGTTCACTGCAAAATTGTCATTTTGCCATTGAACAAACAATGGTAATTGATCTGTTGTGGTATCAGTAAGGACTGGGATCAATGAGCAGTATCGCTAAGGGTATCAACATCAGTAAAAATTAATGATCTCATCACCATACCATGATTATTATAGTTTTAATGTTAATTTAAGAATGATCAGTCTTTTGTCAAAATGATTGTTCTTGTGAAAACTACACACACTTTCACCCATTTTACATAAATGCATCAAATTAATTTTTTATTGCTGTGTTTGTTTGTCTCTATCCATTTCTTTCTCTCCGCATCCCCGTTTATCTACTCACAACCCCAGCACAGTACCAGCAGATAGCTGAACATGAGTCAGGTTATACTCAAGGTTTCTGCCTGTTAAAAGGAGGGTTTTCCTGGCCACTGTAACTTTGCTAGTGATGCTTAGTGCAGTGCCCATGATCAATTAATGTTGAGTATTTGTAGACAATACAGCAAAGAGTACAGTCTTTTTGTAAAGTGACGTGCTAACAAAGATTGATAGAATAAGGAAACATAAATCTTGCAAAATGTGGCTTGTTTTGCTCAGAAATGGTAAAGCTTAATAAGTTGTGGTTTTTTCTTGTGTTTCAGAGAGGATTGCTAGTATGTCTGATCTGAAACCGGATGCACAAAAGGACAAAGATCTGGAATCTGTGTCTGTCAGCCCAGGTCATGCTCAGGAGCCATTACAGAGTCACACATTCTCCCTGAAGAACAATACTGCGGGTCTGTCCTCAGATGAACACGAAAACCCTTTAAATGGAACCCAGCCGAATCCATTTGTATACAGCAGTGTCCCTGCTGTTCCCCATGCAGGCAATTCATTGCCTTCAGGAGCACTTGTTAATGGACCTGGTTCACACCCCACCTCAGAGGTACACTGTGTCCTGAACAAAGGCGCTGTTTTATCCAACAATGTCCTGGATGCCGCGTGGCAAGTGGAGAAGGACACGAGCCCCGAGGTGTTACCACCACCTAGTGAGCTTCAATCAGACGCTTGGAAGAACACAGCGGGGCTCGTCGTAAAAACACCAGCCACACAGCCAGGTGTCAACACGCCACTGTCTCACTCGGAGGAGAATGAGTCTAAACTGGCCTATTCCACTCTGTCAGGTGACGGTGCGGAGCAAATGCACATTAGCCAACCTTTGACAAAACAGACAATGAAAACAAGATCTCGACGGGATGCAGAATGGTCAGAGAGCTCCTCGGATGATTATGATGATGCTGAAGTAATCAGATGGGATTCAGGCAGGGAGCGATTCTTGCACATTGACAGAAGGCTGGAGACCAAAGTGATGCACCAAAGAGACAGGAAGCACAATACACATGTAGAAATCATGTCAGGCTCTACAGAAAAGGTTAACAACAGCTTAAATCACACATGCACACAACGCTTCTGCGCCTGTGGTCGCAATGATGTAGAAAATGTTGACATTGAAAACAAAGATGATTCTTTGGGTACACAGTCTAATATTAAATATTCCATTGTTCCCCTGAAAGATCTCTCTAGAAGCACAGCTTCAGACTCTGAGCACTGTATTTATAGCTCGGCACAGGAAGGCAGTAATGAGGAAAATGACCCTGAAGATGAAGACAGTTTTAGCCCCAAAGTAGAACAGATAAAGACAGAACAAGTTGAACAAGATCCGCTTTTCTTTTCGTGCACAAAATGCAATGTTAATTACAAGGAAAAAAGACATTTCCATAGACATATGATGTATCATTTAGGCAAGAATAATCAGGTGAACAGGGAGGATGTATCCCAGCCCTTTATATGCAGGGAGTGTGGGCGTTTGTTCTGTGATAGCAACTCCCTTCTGAGACACATCGTTATTCACCAAGACAGGCTGGAGAAACTCATGGAGGAAATCAAAGGTCTCAAAAAGAGTGAATTTGAAGACAAGGGCAGCACGGCGCAGTGCCTTCAGTGTGCATCTGGCCCCAAAATCTTTGTCCAGCATGCCAAAACACACAACAATCTAAGGCATTACTACTTTTGTGAAAAATGCAACTACCTTTCACTGACACAGCAGGCACTTGAAGCACACTTACGTGCTGCACATCTCGAAACACACCAGCATCAGTACAGAAAAAGAACTCTTGCTGATGATGCAAAGAAGGTTGACAAACCTCAGGGTTTTTCCACCAGTGAAGGAAAAGTTATTTTGGAAAGAAAAGCTGGGTTGAAGGGTAAACATTTAAACTACAGGGATTTCAAAAAGGTTGCAGACAAGCCATCAATTCCTGAGTCCAAACCATTTAAAAGCAACGCCCTTTCCTTCAACTTTTCCAGAAAAAAGAGCAACATTTACATTCACAAAACTTTGAATTCCCCTCAATGTCGTCACCAAGTGGTTTGCACTGAAGACAGTCCCTCACCAAGCTTGTGGAGGGTCGACCAGCATGGAAAATTACTCCTACAACCTGCAGGAAAATTAGACACAGCACCTGATTTTACCTGTATGAAAGAAGATGCTGGAAACGATAACTGCAAGGCTTTTGGCAGAGGAAAGCAGGAAAACTGTCCTACAAATGCTGAGTCTTTACTCTTAGCAAAAAATCCTAAATTAGACCAGATGTTCTGTCAGGATAACAAGAACGACCGGGCAAGTGGGACTTTGCAAGTGAGAGCAGACCAAAACTCTCCATTTACGAGAAAAATGTCTGCACCCTTGCATAAAACTATTGACAATAAGACTGTTTATAAATTGCAGAGGCTTAGCCAGAGGCATGAGAGAAATCGTGTAGATTGGGAGAAGGAGAAAGGCTCTAAGGGCAGCATTAACTTCAACAATGACACCAGCAGAGCTACAGGCAGCTTCTTGGAAAGCAGCAAGAATGAAAGGAACCCTTATGCTCGGAGGTACTTCAAAAAGAGGCAGAGGTTTTCAGCCCAAGACCAAAGCCCTCATGTATTGGAGTACGAAGATGGCAGAGATGAAGACTGCAGCGACATAGAGCAGCTCGTCATCAAGGAGGAGTATATAGATACCACTGAGTGTGATCATCCCACAGGGTCCAACAGTGAGAGCTCTGATGTTTTCATGACACCAGAGGTAGAGCTCAAGCCCTGTCCATACTGCCCTGCCATGTTTGATTCAGGAGTGGGATTGTCCAATCACATCCGAGGACACCTGCACAGAGTTGGCTTGAGCTACAACGCTCGGCACATGATTTCACCAGAGCAAGTAACAATGCACGACCACCTGCCAAGAATCCGCAGCCGGATCCCCCGTGGCATCAAGAAAATAAGAAAAGGTATGAGCACTCCTTCAGCCTAAGTCAGTGACAAATGCACACTAACAACCACTACAACATAAGGTTTTGGTAAAGTTACTAAACATTGAATTAAAGTGACAGATTGGGTTTTAGAGTGAGCTAATATATTATTACACATGAAACCTCTTTATGAAGTTTAGAATCAGGTTTAAAGGAAGCTTTTTGAAGACTGAAAAACAAAAAGTGCAGTATGACTTCAGTCTGATGAAATGATTCTGATTGGGCTTTCCAACTTCATTGTTTACATGGACGAGGCATAAAGTGATCTGATTAAAATGTGGGTATACAGGCATCAAGCATAAAATCAAAAATAATCTTCATGTCTAAAATGGATACTTAACCTTGCAAAGCAGATTTACTGGCAAGATTTCATGTCTTTCATCAGGTAAGAGTTATTTTAGGAGAACGAGGCAGTAGCTATAGTCATGTTTAGTGGTGCTGGAAGCTCACAGAAATTGGTGCCACTGGTGTAGCTTTTAGCTCAGATGAAGCTAGTATAGCAGCAGTAGTCCACATTTCTTTATTAACACAGGAAACAAAGTAATGAAGATGAAGTCAATAGGATCATCTTTTTAATACTATGATTAACCTGCTAGAAAACTTAAGTTGCTGAAAGCCTCACTGAAAGCCTCACTGTTCATAAAATCTTTAGAGGCCTCTGTCTGTTATTAGGTGCTAAGTTGATGATGTAGAGCGGGCTTTTAGAGACCTTTTTGCTAAAAATCAACAGAAAAACACATTTTGAAAGCTCTGAGACTGCACCAAAATGCTAAAAAATAAAAAAAATTAGTGCTGTCGAACGATTAAAATTTTTAATCAGAATAATCACAGGGTTGCTGTGGATTAATTTTGATGAATCATGATTAACTATCATTTATTTTTTTATCTATATTAATTGCGTTTTCTATTTTGCATAAGCAAACAGACTCAATCTCCAACAAACATATGCTTCGTGTTAATGTTGTATTTTAAGCTGGAAGCACTTCGTTGAAAAGAAAACACCTTCCTGCAGGATGTGCGTAATACTTTATGTCAATCGACTTTTCCATCTTGTTTTTTTTGTACTCAAATTTTCCATAGAGAGAGCCAACATGCTGTTTAGAGTCTTCCATATCGAGTTGTTTGGTCACTACTGGATCAACGGCCCATTTGCACATGCTTGATGGTAACCCTAGGTGAACAGACTGCCCAAAATGTGATGCCAGAGACGTTTCGGGGATTTTGAGCCATTCTGCGCAGTAGATGGGTTAATTGCATTAAAATTTTTAATCAGATTAATCATGATGATGGATTAATCCTCATTAACGCATCAAATTTGACAGCCCTAAAAAGAAATCTGTGCTTTTATGGAAATATTATTAATTCCACTTTAGATTTACAGTTTTGGTTTTTTACCCTGCTATTTGAAGGCTTGGTGCAAACATTGAACTATCATACACTGTAAAACCAAATAAGTAACCAGAACCCAAGGACTGAAAGGTAAACACTAAATCAGGAAGGACTTTTTCAGGGTGTTCAGCAGACCAGCCATGCTACATTAGCTATTCTCCATACAGGCAGGACTTTTCTAACTAAGTGAGTAACTTCACTCACGGTGCAAAAGTGTCTAATGCCTAAAGGCATTTTGGGAAAAGAGCAGATGAAGAGAGTATTATCAAACAGTTTGAGAACAACAATAAATGAACGGGTTGCTTAACACTGAAAAATATTTTATTAACTTGAAAAATAGAGCTGATATAGTTCAGGGATCATCAGTTACAATCCTCTGAAGTCTGGTTTGACAAACATTATGCCAAAGTCCTGAATATCAGTATTTAACTTGACCTGCCATACAAGTCATCCCAGTTCATAGAAAAAAAAAATTGGAACATTTAATCCACAAAATAGTTCAAATGAATAAAAAATGATAAGTTAGTTTTACTCAAATGAAGAACAAGTCACAGAAACTCAAGATATTTTGGTAGATTAAACTTTTCTTTGGTGATTGAGTTCACACAACTTGATGATTTTATTTATTTTGGACATTGGGGCTTACAGTGTACAGAGTTTTGGGTTTATATTATTCAAGATTTGAACTAACTTTGTCTGATATTACAGCTGTTAAGGCAGAACCTGAAGTTGAGCACAGATGTCCCCTGTGCTGGGCTCAGTTTGATACCAAGACTGGCCTCTCCAACCATGTGAGAGGACACCTGAAGAGAATCGGCAGAAATGTGACCAGCACCAGTAAGTCTCCTCTGTCCATCCTAAATAGACTGCTTCAGGACAAAAAGGAACATCAGAACATCCTCCAAGCCCTCAACAAGAGCCGGTACCCCTCACGATACTTTGTCTCTCAGAAGTTAAACAGCAGAAAAGGCCTGGTCCTCGTCCAGAGGGGTGTCCCAGTCCGAATCCATCATAAAGTGAACGGTCCACATTCTATATTGGAAAACTTTGTACCAAAGCAGGAGAAAGTCTTTGCTGAAATGAAGAGCTTTCAGGTAAAAGCACAAAGTGGCACTGAAGCCTCACAAAGCACTTTAGTGAAACTACTCCAGATGAAACAGGAAAGAGACACAACCAAGAAGGAAGTCCATGTAACCAGGGAGCTCTGGGATCTGAACGAAGATCACACAGAAGAGAAAGTGATGACCAGTGTGAAACCAGAGCCACATCATAGTAAGTTATCTTCAGGCATTATATTTGATTATCATTTCATTTTTGCATGATTAAAGTTTTCATTTATTGTCTTGCCAAACATGATTCTTGATTCATTTTTTTTACTGTAAAAACAGGATGTTAAGGAAATATTTGTTGATTTTTATTGACATTAACAGTTTCTGAAAGTACCTAACAAAAATAGCAACAATAGATAATTTATAGCTTGCTTATAGGTCCTGTGTCATAAGGTACATGAAATATGATATTTTATTAGATGGGAAATTAACTATTACACCTTTGTGCAAGAAAAGATATTTATATTTTTTATTTTAAGTAAACCTCAAAGTTATTGTGCCGATAAGGAAACCTACAATAATCCAGCTAGTTGCTTGTATATTCAGAACTCCTGGTAAGAATTTTTGAATTAAGTATTAAAGAGCTTGTCAGATTTCAATGAAATTTCAAGCCATTTTAACATTACTTTTACATTTTTTATTTAGCATCCATGAAGATTTTCTGGTCAGGTCAGGTTTTTTCCCCCCAGAAAAGTTGAAAGATGGAAAATACAAGTCCCAATAACAAAAGATACTCAACATTTATGAAAAATACAGCCAAATGCGCTGAGCAAAACCATCAATAAAACCTAAACACAAAAAACACTTGCCATCCTTACAGAGTTAAACTAAGACTCGGTCTCAATTGTAATTAATACCTCTGCCCCCCATTTCTGAGGACCCTCAGTCAAAACCTCCCACTTAGAAATGGGACCCTTCATTACTCGATATGTCATCAGTAACAGACATTTTCTATATTCTGTCTTGAGCCAAAGGCAAAAATCAGGAAATTATGACGTAACATTAGCTTTCTAGCTACACATGTTTGAAATCAAATGACCACAATGCATTGAAAACTTATAATAGTTTGATGCTTGTAATAATTTTTAAAATGTAGTGATGAAAAAACTAAGAATAAACTTGAGCAGCAATATTGCCAATTTTTTGCAAGGCATTTGGGGAGATTTTCATCTTTAAACCCCACACCCGGCACAGCAAACAACCCGACACAGAAATAGTTTCTTTCCCATAATGCCCCCTTATTCTGATGACCAACAGTCACAGAGTCCTTTTGATTTTGAAATCCTGTTGCTATTCCTGCATATTGTGCCAAACATGTATTTGTAACAGTGCATCCAAATGAAAGACTCAGATTTTCCAGACTTTTTTGTGGAAAATAAAGTTAAAACTTCACAAATGAGTGTGGGAACAACAAACTCCAACAATTCCCCCCAATTAAAAGTAACAGGGCTTTGTTTAGTGCAAAAACTCTCACTCTTTACTATGTAGATACTTTCAACTCTGCTGATTTTTATCAATAATGAATCATAAATTTCAACATTTCTTCAAAGATACTTGTTTACTATAAACAATGGGAAAAATGTTCAGTATCAACAATTTGGAATAGTTAAGAAAGCACAGAATGTAGGCTGAATGTCACTAAAATGCTTTTGAAGTTCATATTAAAAAATCATGACTTCCTCTTGATGTTGATCTGGAAGCCCATCATCCATGCTTACACAATTTTGTTTATTGTCTGCCCAAATCAAACTTTCAGTCAGGTAGTAAAAAGATGCTGTTAAAGATTTAAAAGTGGTCTTTGTTGACTTATAATTGGCCCAAGTTGTTTCATATGTATTTTCAAGTGATTTATTTAAAATGTGCACCCAAAGATGACAATCTGCAGTAGGTCTGTAGCTTTTTTAACTACAGTCAGGATGATAACAATGAAATAATTTTGTTCTTATGTGCACGTTTTAACTTTAACACAAGCCAAAGAATTTTTTTTATTATTTGTTCTTTATAATGACGACGTCTTTTGTGTCATATTTTGCTTTGAGACAGTTCAAACCTCAAAAGATTGATCTTACCATTTTAAGTACAAATTAAATCAATGAATAAAACCAGGTTACTTTTAGAAAATCTTTTTAATGACTACTGTTGCATCCCACCTCTAAATATTTGTTCACAGGAGCTGGTGTGTCACTGCCGGCTCTCTGTCATAGGACTAACAGATCTGTGATTCTTTTCTGTAGTTTTTGAATCCTTTGTGATTCTCAGGAGGCGGTGGATGTGAAAATAGCCCCCCTAAAGACACAGAATTGTGTTAAACTTCACCAGTAACACTTTTCAAACAAGAAAGTGCAAATCAGATAGTTCATGTGAAACCAAGGGGAAGAAGACTTAAGAGCACACTGGGCGGTTTGACAGTTTCGCTTGATAATAAAATTACTGCATGAACTCAGACACCAGCCTTACTTTGTTCCTTCACTACTAAAGGTATCAACTTCAGATGATCATAAAACCTTGATTAGATTTCTCAAAGACTAATGAAGTGAAAACTACAATAATTTCAGTTTAAACATTGTGATCACTTTCTTTTCATTCTTTGGCCTTCCCTTTTTTTTGGAAAACGTGATTCAGAAACAATCCTAATCCAGTGTAACAGCGCCTTCCCCGGGCTTCCAGGTCATCTTGGATTCGATGCTCAGAGGAAGAGGATTAGCACATTTGAAAGACAAGGTACGTTTACTGCAGTAACTAAAATGTCAACATGAGGCTTTTTGCAATCAGAACTGTGCTTTCAGCATTTAAATAAAGTGGATGAAAATATTAATTTGGCTTTGAGGTTATTTATTTATGCCTCTTTGTAGTGATAACTCAATTAGATAAAGAATTGAAGTGTGTTGTCTTCTAGGCTATGATTATAAACAGAGGAAGCCGAGATCAAGGCCTGGACTAAAGAAGAAGTTTTTTCCCTCTTTGAATGCTGAGATTTACACACTCACCTGCAGGTACACACAATAGAAGACTGCTTTGTTACCATGTTTTTTTTTGTTTTGTTAATTGAGTAATGGGCTACTTACCTAGTTAATAATAGTAATAATAATACATTTTATTTATAAGCGCCTTTCTGAACACTCAATGTCACTTTACAGATTAAAAACAAGTACAAAAAAACAACAGATAAAAGCAAACAGTATAAAATGGGACAAAGTAGTTACAAAGAAAAGGCTATCTTGAACAGGTGAGTTTTGAGTTTTGGTGGAGTGATTAGCTTGGACTTAGCAACAGCAGCAATTTTGTCAGAGCTGAACAACATTCCTTTATTAAAACAAGAGCAATGAGCCACACTGACAGCTTTTCATGATGCAAAGATGTTTTCGCTCATCTCCCGGTCTGCTTGGTCGTGGGCGTGCGATCATTACAGTTGGGTTTGCCAGTGGATCCAAAAGCTACCGCTGCAGTAACTATTAGCATGGAAGAAGCTGTAGGCAAGAGGCAGTTTGATTGGAGCTGGACCACATTTCTTTGAACCAAGTACTAAGACTTACAAAGCTTGTCTTGGCAGAGAAGATATTTTTGCAGGGCTCCTGAAGGGCCTTGGCATATATTTTATTCAGCTTGGAGTTCCAGCATTCACAACCACAGCAGAGGTAGCCTGTAAGCTCAGGAGAAGCACGTGCGCACAACCTTATTTTGACTTGTCGCTCTGATTGGCCAGTCATGAATGTGCCAGACAGAATGTTCCTCCAATCACCACCCAAGAATTTTTTTGAAAAGTCCTGCCCTTCCCAAACACTTTCTATTGGAGCTTTCTCAGATGAATGTGAAATATATCCGGGATAGACTATTCCATATAAAAAACAGTCAATCTGGCGTGTCAGGTTACCAGCCTGTACCCACTTTTTGTGTTTTCTCATTTTAATATGACTGACAATGGACACTTGCAGTGTATTCAAAAGCATAGCATATTCATAGTTAGGTTATTTTTGATGGAAGCTGACACTCCTGGAGCTCTGTGGACAGCGTGGACTCTTTTTTGACATGATAGCCTACCTGATGTTACAAAGCAGGTCTCATCAGTATGAGCTGGGCTGGTTAAGCAACAGCTACAGATTCGTGTTATTTGCACATCTACAGACAAATCATGATTGAACTTTGACTCAAGGGACATTGGTGATCTTTTTCTTTTGGTAATAGCAATGATCGACATAAAAAGACATATCTGTGTTTCAAGCATGGTGCTTGGTTTGGATGTTTCAGTAGTTTGAAACCAGGACAGGATTGTTAACAACTGGGAAAGATTTGTATTTTTTTTAGACTTTTGTCAGGACAGGGTACATAGAGCTTGAAAACATCCCAGTCTGGGACCCTATAAATATGTAACAGGCTGTTAGATTGTCTTTTTTACAGTCAAAATTGACATTAAAACAAACAACAGCTACTTGAACATGATATTTCTGCATTGCCTTGAGAAACAGTGACAGGGCTTTCCCTCCTCTTTCTGCAGATTCTGTGACCTCGTCTTCCAGGGCCCTCTTTCCATCCAGGAGGACTGGATCAAACATTTACAGAGACACCTTCTGCACACCAGCATACCCCGTTTAGGGGCAGGCATGGTAGAAGTTCTGGGACTTCATCAAAAAATACAAATAAGCATGACTGGTGAACACCAAGATCATGAGTAGAGTAAATGCATTTAAACCTTTCAGCTGCCTGAATTTGCACATTATTTATATTTATGATCAGAGTAAGTTTTTAGCATTATCCTGTAAGTGTTTATAAAACAGGGAAATAAAATATGTAACTGTAAATTAGGATTATAATATAGAATACACTGTAATAGCAAAACTATTTATTTTTGAATAATTTAAGGGCATATTTAGATATTTTTGAAATTGGGTTGTATGAGGTAGTTGGCAATAGTAGTAACATTAGAGTAACTAATATAAAACACAAGAGCTGACACATAGTTTTCATAAATTAAACATAGCACACTGACTGGAGCTTGTCTAATTATCAGCCATTAGAAGAATATAGCATCAGCCATAAATTTATTTTTTCCAGTCAGCTCTTCTGGTTGATGTTGGTATTTCAATTTATCTTCAGAAAGCTGAAGGTCCGTAAAACACCAGCATTCAGTAAGGCAGGGAACTCTGGATGGGGAGTGATGCAGGCTGCATCTGTGAGCCACTATTCTCGATCAGAAATGTCCTGAAAAAGTGTTGTAACTAAGTCCCCTTCATGACAACAGTAGCTCTCGTGGGCATGGGCTCACAGTTTTTTAAAGACAAGCGTCTTCCCTCTCTTGCATTGCACTGAATCTCCATCTGTAGAATTTGTTTTTCTGTGTACTCCGGTTTATACCAGTATCCGTTCATATCCATAATAAACGTCACATCATCATCACTTGAGTCAAAATCACACATTTAAGTTTTAATTAGCTTAGCATGTTGTTTTCTCTGATGAAGCCCGCAAACCCAAACAGCTGTTCGGATACAGTGAGGCAGAAGAGCACACAGCTTAAGGTTGCATTGAAAAAATTATGCCAATCAGAGGCTTTCTGGGTGAAAAATGAAACGCTTCAAAAATGTTTGATGTAGTCAAAAATTAAGCCAGCATTGTTTTTTTGCCCATATTTACCTTGAACTTGTTAAACTACATGGAGAGACTATACCTGTCTGCTACAATGTATAGCTTCTCCAAGTGAATCCTGTTTATAGGGGCAATGTTCACTGAATTCTCTGAAGGCTAATACCACTACTATCACCCTTACATAACCCAACTTCAAAAATACATAAATAACCCTTTAATTACAAGATACTTGTATGACTTGTTTTGCCTTAGTTACCTGGGCTGGTTACACACTAAACATTTACATGTCATAGGAAGAAAATATAGTGGTGATCCTTTTTGCTGCCTTTTATGTGAGTTTTAGTATGCAAAATGATTTCAGTGATGCTTCCTGGTCTGCTCGGCCTCTTTGGCTGCTGCAGGTATTCTGTTGGAGGCAGCCCCATCTGGAGTTGTAACATCAAACATGTTTGATGTTTATGAGTCATGATCTGAGAGGATCCAACTTTATGGGTCAATCACTTTGACAACTATCTGGACAAGTTATTGGTTGTAACAAGCCTTGAATCAGGCCACCCCCTCATTTTTTGGAGGGACCAATATCAAGCCTAATATTGTCTAGTGTGTTGCCAGTCTGAGCTAATTCAATTTATAGGATTCTTAATATTTTTGCTGGAGTTAGACACAACAGTGCACAGCTGCAGTTGTTCAAAAATGCTGCTTGTTTGTCATGATAGAAAAGTGCCTTGTTATTAAGACATAGTATTTATATTCATGAAAAATGTTCTCTTTAGAAAAAGAAAGAAACCTCCAATCATCTCAGTTTCTTGTAACTTTTAACACCACAAACAGAAAACTTTCTTATTACAAAAAGAATAAATCTCAAAACTTTATGTGATAACAAGAAAAGTTAAAAGGCACATCGACAGACTCACAGCCACCATAAAACAACAATGCGCTCTTGTTAAGCAGTGAAAACACGGCTGTCATTAATCTGTGGGTGCTTTGAAGGATTTCACCTCTCTTGTGTCGTATCAGAGGATCTATAGGCTTTACTGGCATGACATTCGACATGTGTTACCAAAGAAACAAAACAACATTTCTTTGAATCAAAGTGACATTCAGGGCGTGCATCATGTTGGCACAGCTTGTTCTGTTGTTCCTCTGATTAAACTCAGGCATCAATGTAATTTCTGAAACCAGGCT
This sequence comes from Cheilinus undulatus, assembly GCF_018320785.1. Taxonomy (NCBI): domain Eukaryota; kingdom Metazoa; phylum Chordata; class Actinopteri; order Labriformes; family Labridae; genus Cheilinus; species Cheilinus undulatus. Next base: position 38,246,955 of record NC_054871.1, read on the forward strand.
TTCACTACAACAGCAGAGACAACAGATTTTTAAAGAGAAAAATATCTTCAGCTGAAACCAGAAACTCACACATGCAACAATATTGTTATATTTTGTTTTCATTGTAATATCTCTGTACCGATGTCTATATAGTTTTGTAAGAAAAAAGCAATGCAGAAAACCAACGTCTGGAAGAATGCAGTCCAAGTACCATTGGTTATGATAATCTGCATGCACTTAATGTTCTTCAAGCACTTCCGAACCTCATCATATTATGTAGATTAAAAGGTACAGTTCCATAGCTAAACATAATAATGGACTATGCAATGAAGAGAGGATATATAGTTTTGAAGAGATGATTGAATAGAATTTGAAGTCTTCAGGTTATCCCACATGGAGACTATGGACTATAACATCATGCAAGTGTTAGAAGTAAAGCTACTTTTGTCAACATTTGACAATTTTAAGGGCACATAACAAAATTGTATGAATATTTTGTAGGAAAAATTAACATTTACAAATATATATTCTGTGTAACTGGCATGTATCAGTATCAGTGTGTATTTTCCTGTCTGTATTGTTGATATTTCGCTATATCAACAAGATGTTATTTCAAGCATTCTATTAAGGTATTTTATGTATCTATCTATTGGTATTTTCTTCAGATATTCCTCTTTTTCCTGGATACTTAAGAACTCAAGCACAGATGTCCCTTATATACAGCATTATCTCTAGGACATCAGTTAATCAATGTTTATACAGTATAAATCTTACTTCCATACTCAGGCTTGAAATTTTTAGATTTAAACAGTTGGATTCTAACATAACTTTTTTTTTTAATGATAACTGTATAGGAATTGGTTACTTTAGGGAAGATCCATTAAATAATAGTGCAGCTTTAGCTGTGTTATCACCAAATAAAAAAGCATCTGATCCACAGAACACTTGCAGAGAGGGAATCCCTGCTAGTTGCACAAAAAATGCACACAAATAGCAACCAATCCACAAAGACCAGGGCTAATTACCACAGACAGTAAAAGTGGTCCAATTTAACACCAAATTAAACCAGGTATTAAACTGGTGCTATTTCCCTCTTCTACCTTTTTCTCTAAAGTCAGTTGCTACTGTATCTTCTAAAGTTGTGTTCCAACCAGACTCTAGCATGTAAAGTTAGTGTAAAGACACGAGTAGACACAAGTTCGGCACGAATGTGCGGCGCAAATCAAGCAAATTGAGCAAGTAATTTGTGCCAATGAGGTGAATTTGAGCCACGTTCAACGCACCATTTGCTTATTTGTGAGGGCTGGAAAATCTGAACTAAGCAATTCAATCGGGCTGCGATGGCCAATCATCCAGTGCCGTATTTTACACACATTACCAAAGGAACTCTGATTTGAAATGTAATGTTGTATTTTACAGTGCAGGGTCAAACCTTGGAGCAGCAGGGATTTGTATTGGATACCTTTAGTTAAATCAGCTCTCAGAACATTTTTACAGAAAGACTTACCTCTTTTGGTGCATGTAGAGGACGTATATATATATATATATATATATATATATATATATATATGAATTGTTTATGTTTCTGTACAATACCGATTTTTTGAATATTCCTCTTCCCATGTTTCATTTACATGCATGTTAATGACACCTGCTGCTGTCTGCTAGTTTGAGCAGTTTGCGTGTGTTTTGTGTGCAGATAGCGTGGATTTACCAGTTGCATGTGCTCTGTGGATCAGATGGTGTGTTTTTTTGCTATTTGCACAGCTAAAAAATGTGCAAAAATCTGTGCTACTCTGTAGTGGATCTGCCCCTAAGTGAGATTATAACAAGAAAATACATCTATGTGGGTGAACAAACATTTCTGGGTATGAGTGCTGACTGATATATGGAGAACCAAAAATACAAAACAGTCATGTAATAAAACTTTTGACCAGAGCATTTAATTGATGATTTATGCACTCATTGTTTATCAAATTCAGTGGTCCCCAACCTTTTTTATTTTGATCCTTTTCTACTTGTGTGTGTCTAAGAAAAGCTGAGCTACCACCCCCACAGGACCCAGACATAAAGAAAATGACATTTTTTTTTGTCAAATATTAACAGTTGTCATTGTTTCCATTAATAAAACACCAAACTGAAAGGCCTACACACAGAAATCAATCCTGGAAAGTGTGTTATTATGATTTTGGCTAACCTAAAAAATCTAAATTTGACTATCTCAGAGCAGAAATAGCAGAACATCCTACAATACTTGGGCCCTCTCCAGCGGGTCCTGGCCCCTAGGTCAGGAACTACCAACTACTTCATGTTAACTTTATCAGCTTTGAATTTTGTCCATATTTTTGGTGTCTGTGCATTGTCGTTGTGCTGGTCTTCAGTCAAACATTTGTGAAAACAGTGCAAGCTCAATATGAAGTTTCTATAAAAGGTCAACTGAACAATCTGAACATGAAGTTTATTGAGCCTGTTTGATTTGGCAAGCAAAAACAGAAAAGTTAACAGTATGTTCATGTTGGATTATTAAGGCCTCCAGGACTTGCAAACAAAAAGCTGGAGCTGTGAGACACTCTGCTGAAATCATAGCTGTCAGTCACGTGAATGTTGCAGCTGCCTGGAGGGCAAAAGGAGCTTAGGACAATAGCTGCTACAATTGACTACCCCAACGACCGGAGGCACCAAGCATTTTATTCTCAGTCTCTTCAGAACAACGCATGTACATCACCTGACAAACCACAAAAAACAGGGATATTCATTTAAATTGCAAGATTTGTCACATTGTCACAATATAAATACACCCTTCAAACGCACTTGGGACATTATAAAACTGCCCAAATTATTGAAGATTATTTTTTTAATCAGACCCATTGCCAAAGGTTTATAACTTCAAGCGTGGTACTGTGATGGATGCCACCTCTGCAAAATGTTCATGAAATTTTATCCCCTCTGGATATTCCGCAGTCAACTGTACATAATAATATTTCAAAATGGAAGTGTTTAGAAACAACAGCAACTCATCCACAAAGCAGAAGGCCACATAAAATTACAGAGTGGGGTCAACAACTGCTAAGGCGCATGGTGCATAAAAGTCACAAATGCTCTGATGATTCCATAGCTGAAGAGTTCTGAACTTCCACTGGCATTGATGGAAGCACAGAAACTGTGCAGCAGCTTCATGGAATGAGTTTCCATGGCTAAACAGCTACATGCAAGCTTCACATGACCAAGTCCAATGCCAAGTGTCAGATGGAGTGGTTTAAAGTACTCTGACACTGGACTGTGCAGCAGTGGAAACGTGCTCTGTGGAGTAAAAAATCGTGCTTCACTTAGTGAGCCTCGACCTTGGGTGACTTTCTGGTGCAATTACGGATTAAATTCACACCAGTAACCTGGACATTTAAACATCTTTTTTAAAATAAATTTTGAAATCCAATTTTTAATCTTTCTTGCTAGCTTTAGCATTATCAATTTGCATTGTGACGGGCTGTGACAACCAATTGCAGGTTGTTCCATTGTCACGTCCTGCTTTGCCAAAACACTTACATGCCTCAACACTTTGAAACTGGATGAGACAGCCTGAGGAACTCATAAGGGAGAGAAAGAGACACAGAGAGCCTCTGATGTGGGCTATGTCATTGCAGATAGGAACTGCTTTAAAAATGAAGCAAAGGAAGCTAATTCCAAAAAGTGCAAGGACTTTTTTTTTTGTAAATATGTGAATATTTTGATGACTTTTTGTCACAGAATGATTATTTTTTCAATTTAAGGTCACTAAGAGATGGGAAAAAGGTTTGTGCAAAAAAGTCTTTATTGTAAAGTCATTATTGTTTACTGTGCTACACATACAAGTCTTTGAGTTTTAATTTATATGTTTACATTTACTCTTTTGTCTTTACAGTCCCATAACTTGATGTTTTACAAGCTTTTGGAAACAAAAAGTCCAGGCGAGACTAAAGGTTAAATAATAGCAGATGGCTCAGGGGATTACAATCTGATCTTGCTCATATTTCCTCATTTGATGTCCATCTCATTGACCTCCAGCCTCGCTCATTGTGAAATCTTGTCTCTTTTAAGAGATCCAGATCATTTGGCTCAGCTCAGTAGAGCTGGTTGTTTGGCTCCCAAACAACTGGATACCAGTTTGGCTTTTTAAATATGGATTAAATATCAGCGAAGGATTGAGGAAAAGAAACTGGCACTCAAACTTGAGCTTGCTAGTTGTTAAAATTAAAGAGCCATTTCGTGGAACAGGCTCATTCATGAATCACACTTGGTCGCTCATCCCACAAGGTTTATTTGGTTCATAGCATATTACATATCATGTTTATGACAAAATGAGTAATTTTTTGATATGTTAAAGGGGCTCAGCTAATGTCTTAGCTCAGTACAAGACTCCTCAAGACCCTTCATCTGACTCGACAATGCTAGGGTGTCTGAAGGACTGCAATATTGATCACCCACTCTCCAGGTTAATCGGTTAAACTGTGGGGAAAAAAATCATCTTTTTGTAAAGTGTAGAGATTGCACTCAATTTATAGAATCTTTTTTTAGATGATAATTGCAGTGCACAGATCCATTTGGAGTTATAAATTTCTATCTTTCCTCTGTTCCCATTCATTTCCTGACTGCCAATGGACATTCAGGATCACATGATTGCAAACATTAATGGATACAACAACAATTTCTGTACACTGAAACAAAACAAGAATTTCCTTCCCCTGTTAATGTTATCTTTTTTTTCCATGGCAATAGCTGAGAAAGTGGCAGAGCAAAAGGAAAAACAAAGAAAGTATTTAACATTTTTCCTACTTCCTCTGAGAAGCTCTGGTAAGATTTTTAGGAATTTAAACTTTCAGCCATTTGATGATCCACTATTCCTCTTCCATAACACTAAGGCCAGTGTAATGTGTTGCACTTCTTTGGGGTGAAAGAGAGAGATTTGCACCCTTATTCCCAACAGAAAGTAACTTCAGGGCTATGTGCTATTTTAAACTCTGTTTTTAGCGTTACAGGCTGACTATTTGATGTATTTCATGCTGGATAGCCACTTCTGGGTTTCCTACTTACCAGTGGCAAAGGGGGCTAACCCTGCAGTTTATCCTGGGCAGTATTTAAAGCAGCGATCAAAGCTGTACAAACCAATTGTCATCATGCCTCTCCGGAGGGAATTTTGAAGTACATTAATGCTCCTTCTTTGGGAAATAATTGTGCCACTCTGTGACTTCATTAGGTCTCCTGGCTCTTTCAAAAGATGTTCTCTCAGGAGGTTGAAAGCCACATCGCTGGCAGACAGCATCCCAAGGGGCCGGATGAATAAAAAAGGAGAGATTATAATGAGATTGAGTTAGCCATGACCAGAATTGGGCTTTTCATTATTCCGCTGGCTCAAGAGAGAGAGAGGGACAAGGCTGACATAAAGAAATGTGTTGTTTCAGGACCCTCACTCGCCATCTGCCATGGGGGTCCAATGGTAGGCAGCCAATGCATGCTTATCATTGCCACGGGTATCAAAAGGGCCTCCTCTCTGGAGATTGCTCCATTAAAACTGCAAACCTCTGTATGCACAACACTGAGAAAACCTGCATTTCAATCAGAGGTAACACTTGCTATTGATTAAGCTTATTAAACTTGGTGGAAACATTGAAAAACTTGAATTACTTTGGGTTTTTTGTAATTTTGTTTTAGTCTGGAATTTTTTTATTTTTTATTTTTTGGGTGTCATTTACTGGTTTACAATTTTCTTTTATTGTGTGACTTCCTGTGTCCACAGAAAGTGTATCTAGGACCACTTTTTATTTGCCAATCTTGACTTTTTGTCCTCAAGTCTTGTGTTTTTTTCCCCGTTTGGCATCTGTAGCAGCAGTGATCCAGAGATCAGGACCATTGATCATGACCCTGTCCTTTGGCCAGTTATTCAGACTGCCTGTGTGAAAAAAAGAAGAAAAATCAATAGGTTTCCATTATCTGGTTGGGCAGTGTCACTGGCCTGTCAATGATCCTGTTACAGCGGCGGTACAAGGGTGACACGGGCCCACACTCAATCGCTGCTGACAAGAGGAAAACATGCTGACAGGCACCAGGAACAAGTTGGAACACAGATTTGCACTTCAAGCAGCCGTCCGAGGAGGCACCGTGCAAGGCCACCACGCGGCGAGGGGCGAGCTCAGTTGGAGGGGTTGAGGGGTTGGAGGGGTTATAGTGGGGAGAAGGGGGGGGGGTCCAGCCAGCCTCCTTCTACTGTCTGACTGTCTAGCTCTCCACCACAAACGCTTTTATCCTCCCATAAATTATTCACCTCTGGATACACCAAAGGAAACTGGCTTGCACTGATTGTGGCTGAAGGGAAATTCATAAAAACCCCAGGCCCAGTCTGCATCCACAGCTCAGCCACTCCTTCAAACTTATGCAAACACTACCAACAATGTGTGAAAAATACGCTCTGCACAATGCATGAGCACTTGTATCGTTTAGCTGTTCTTTTGCAGAATGTCATGCAGGAAAATGTCTTGTTATGTCTTAATTTCATGTGGAATAATAAATGTCTTGTCCTTAGCTCACATATCAGGGTCCTGACATATTTCACCTCTTAACCTGCAAAGAAAACACGAGTCTCGCCTCATCAGTCCATCCAGATGGCCAGTCAGAAATTAAGGAAGACATCAACTGTCTCTTGAAAGAACATGAATCAATATATTTTGACAAGGATCAAATGTGCTTCAGATGAACCTTTTGGCCCTCCCCAAAACACTCTTTCTCCTCTTGTCAAACCTCTTTACTTCTGTTTGTCTACATGTAACGATCACACAGCCCCATGACTCATGATTTTTTTAGATCACTTTAAGCAACAGGATTTCATACTTTTGACGATGTGAGCTCCTGTCTAAATTTATCTTTTTCAACCCTTTATATTCTGCTATAACAAAAACATAAGCAAATATATATGTGATTTAACAAGTCTGCAGCTTGCACATAATGGGCTTTTATTGCATGAGCTAGGCCTTGGGACATTTGTGACGTCACGTTTCTTGTGAGGAAAACCCTCTTTTTTTTCAATTACACTCATATGTGCACATTTTTTCTTCATATGCAGGCAACTCAGCCCATAATGACTGGGGAGTTCAGGTTAATATGTTGACAAGGTTTAACAACAGCGGGTCATGTTGCACAACACGCATGGCTGCCTCCGTTCACTGCAGCAGCTGACAGGTCCTAATCACGCGCTGCCCTAAAGGCACTGGGGCATGGAGGGCTTTTAATCACTGAATTATAGACCAGCGCGAGGCTTCAAATTGAGACGTAATTAAAGTCAAAGTTGCAATAATTGTTTCGGCTAATTGGGCAGACAAGTGCGTTATGGCGCGATGTTACATTATCAGCTGTAATTACCTCAGTCAGGGGGTTTATTTATTTGTCTGCAGGAAGGAGTATTGTGTTTGTAAAATAGCGTAAGTGGTTTTGAATGTGCGTGGAAATAACACGTTTAAGCATAGATATGGGAGGGGGCAGATTGGTACATCTTGGTTTTGGGGCTTTTACTCCAAATGCGCCAAATGGTGCCATATTTTCAAGTTTAAACTGACAAACTAACCTCAAACTCACATTATTTTGCCAATAAATTCATCTAATTATCATAATATACAAATGTAAATAGATAATCTTATCTAGAAGAATCTGCTTATTGGTACATTTTTAATTGTTACACTTTTACGCAAAACCATATTTCAAGCTCCACATGGATAAATCTACCTATGATTTCCCACACGTGCCCGTTAATTCATCCTGCTGACATCTTGTGCATATATGCCAGTAAAGAGTTAGGAATGGTATCTATGCTTTCTTGATCATGCGTTTTACGCAAAATGTACTACAAGATTCAACTAGCCAAATTTACCAGTAATTCTCATTGCATGGGCATGTTATTCAACTCAAAAACACCCTGCACAACAGTACGGTGAAACTTTTAACTGGTAAATGGGCACCATAGGGAATTAACTGATTAATGTATTTTTAATTGTGCGTTTTTACGCAATATGGGCCAAAAGATGGAATAGTTTCTGGCTACTAGCCAGATTTCTCTATAATTTCTCATTACATTGGTAACTAATTCAGCTAGACATCATCCTACAGAAAAAAAAATAGTAAAATGCATTCTGTGTTATGATCAGATAGGAGAACAGCTCCAATGGGTGCATCTTTAATTGTGCGTTTTTACGCAGTATGCGCCTAAATATAATTTCTGAGCGCTGATAGCTAACTTTACTGAGGAGTTCTCAAAACGTAACAGGACTCATAGTTGAAAATAATACCTTTATGAATGGGCAAGTTGATGCATATTTGTTTATGAGATTTTTCTTTGCTAAAAAAGGCAATAATCTAAAGCTTCTTCAAGCCAAATTTGCCTTATTTTGGCAGTTATTCCAGCTTTATAAAGTCCTGTACAAACTGAGATGTGTGCACCAGATCTAGGGGGGTGAGCTGATTGGTGCATTTTTAATCGTGCGTATTTACGCAAAATGTCAAAAAGAAGCAGTAGCCTATTTCAAGATTTACCTGGACAAACTTACCTGAAATTTCTCATTTCATTGGCACTTTGCAGCTAGATATCCTCCTACACTGAAATAAACGGCTAACACTCATTCTATGTTATGATCAGATCTGGGAGAACAGAGCTGATAGGTGTATTTTTAGCTGTGCGTTTTTTACGCAATTTGCGCATAAAGATACCATAATTAAGAGCACGGATAACTGAATTTACTGATATTTTCTCACCACGTCACAGGATTCATAGTTAATAATAATACTACATGAAAATCACATGTGTGGGCAAGTTGATGCATGTTAAATTGTGCTTTTTTAAGCAAAATATGCCAAAAAAATGCAATCATTTCAAGTTTCATCCAGCCACATTTGCCTTCATTTTTGCAGTTATTTCAGCCCCATATAGACTGGTATGTGAGCACCTGCTGATTGGTGAATTTTTAATTGTGCGTTTTTACGCAAAAGATGCAAAAGATGCAAAATTTAGGATCGTAGTCACATTAAAGTACAATTCCAGATTAGTTTACCATCAAACCCAACTTAATGGCATTCTGTACACCTAGTTTATAATGATAGGTGAAAAAACACGTCTAGGTGAATGGGATGGCTGCAACATGTTTATCGTGCGTTTTTACGCAAAACGTGCCAAAATGCACTAATGCCAAGCGTCAGGATTAATGACGACCTATAATTCCTGCCTGCTTTGCTAATTAATTCAGCTCAATCACATCCTGTACAAATATAAACAGCTGAGAATCCTCCCAGCATCAATGTGTCATGTACAGTAAAGAAATTAATAATGCAGCCAACAATATGCCCTGTCTTGACGTCCTCGGTAGCGATGCCGCACCTTCGGCAACATCATTATTTCCTTTTAATTACTCGCCAACAAAATGCCTTCAGAAACAGATCTGCAGTCTGCAGTAGGTGTGACGGGAGAACCGGTCAGGGAGCAGCTGCCCTGCATCCCGCCGGGCTCAGACTGACCTCCTTTTTTTTTTTTTTTTTTTTTTTTTACATCACTAAACTGGAGGCTTGACAGGCCGTGTAAGAGCGCACAGAGGCTTTTGATTTGGATGAGGGGAGAAATGTAGAATATGAGCCAGAAATGACGAGTCAGGCAGGATTTCGGGTACAGCCAAAGAATAAACTGACGAGAAAAAAAAATCCACATCTTAACGTGTCTGTTTTTGTGCCCAAGTGTCTTGAATGATCCATCATGTTAAACTCGGACTACTGAAACCGCTTTTCCTTTTCATAATGGTCCTCCATCCACACTCATGCAGTCATATGCTGCCCATCTTTGCACCACACCTCCCCTTTTCTTTCACTTACATAAAAAAAAGATGGCGATGTTCCTGAAATCCCTCAATCATTCACACTAAGAGTGAATATTTACAGTCGTGATTGTATCCAGTAATCACTTAGAGGGCTGTGAAACGGCTCTATGGGATTACAAAGTGTTTAGTAACCACTGGGCCCAGGAGCTTTATGAGCTGATGATGCAGTTTCTCCCTCGGACGGTAGGGGGCGCTGCTCATTTCGTTCTGAGAGGCAGAAGCAGAAACATCAACACACTGAAATAGAGACAGACAATAATAATGAAATAAACGGGACAAAAATAGCATAATTGCAGGAAATTAAGGGGGTAATGTTACAACTAAAGCTCATGTATTATTATAGATTGCTGCTCGGTTTTATGCTGCACATTTCCATGCAATCTGGTGCAAACTTGTTCAGTTTGTGTGTGTGTGTGTGTGTGTTTTTTAAATACAAATTTCCTGGATTGATAAACCCACTGCAGCTCTTTTCCCTTCTTTTGCAGCATAAAAGGCCTGGAGCTTGGAGCATTTACGCAGACTTACAGACCTTCTCTAGGCCCTTTTTTTTTGCAGGTGATTCCTCTTTATTTCTATCAGTTTGCAGAGGCTACTGAAAGCTCACATCCCCGCCTCACTCTCAGGACGCACGAGTCTGCAGGAGCTGCACGGTTTGTCTCCACATCACATCAAACACATCCCAGAACAAAAAAAAAAAAATCTTTGCCTTTGTCGCATTTGAGGCAGAAATTTAATTACAACCGCGGGTGTATGCAGGCATAGAAAAAAAATACCAGGCGACAAATGAATATACAGAGCAAATGACAAAACATGAGGGGGAATAACTGACAGATGAAAAGACGAAGGATGTGCAGCTAACAGGCAAAACGCGCCGGTACAAAGCCGTGCGCACCTTTGAGAGCAAGAGTTTGTTTTATTGCACTTCTCCCGGGTTGCATCTCCTGTCGATTTGCAGAGAAAGAAGGGGGGATAAGTGAACATGCCCTGTTTAAGAAACAAACATGCAGATTAGATGGGATCCTGACAACACACAGCTCAGGCTTCATGTCCCACAGCTCATATCTCAACAATAAAAAAAAAAAAAAAAAACACAAGGTTGGAAAATCCACTCTGCGCCGTTGACAACACTTACCGTCATCCTGCAGAAAGTAAACGCAAATAATGAGGTGGCATGTGGAAATAAACAGAAGACAAACTGATATCAACTCTGGCCCGCTTAAGACCCAATGGGTGGCACTTAAAAAAAAATCTTTATATAGACCTTTCAATGGTGCACATTAAAAATACAAATCCACAGTGTGATAAACATGACGGATTTGGTGCATATGTATTATTATTTCTTATTTCTAAAATAGAAATTAAACCCTAGAAAAGTCTGTCTTGATGCGCAGTGACGCACTGTGGATTTGGGCGTCGCCAGCAGGAAGCCTTTCTAAAGAAGAAAAAGAAACCTCACAAGGCATGTGTAACATTTACTTCAAGTGCAGGGAGTTGTCACCTGTTATGTGCTACCAGGCTACATGTCAGCAGCAGCCTCACAGCCTCCGCTCAGTCACTCAGTCACCTTTCAGGAGGCTGATCCACTGTGGGCTGCCACTGCAGGCCTACATACAGGCAGCAGCACTCACCTTAGAGGCTATGCACAGCTTTATGCTGCAGCTGGACAGCTCAGAGGCCAACTTTATGGAGGTGTGATAGGGGCAATTGTCCTTTATTCTATCAGTTTTCTCGGCATGATTAAAAAAAGAAACAGTCTAACACATGACCAGGCCTGCACAAAGAATAGCCAGGGCCCCCGAACAACCCAGTTAATGTGCCCTCATCAGTTGTGATTTGTTTATGGTGTCAGTGTGTGCTGGATCAGCTGCATTGGTGCTAGCATCCCAGTTAACATTTATTTTGGAGCTGAAAAGTGTGTCAAGTTAGAGTCTGATGTTCAAATTACTTATTTGTGCCACTTTTAATCACAGTTTCAACCCTTTTTCCCACACCTGTCCCATTTTTTTGTCTCTTTTAACCAGTTTGATCAACTTGCTACCCATTTGAAACTATTTTTTCTATCTTTGAGAGGCATCTGGCTGCAGACCTCTATAGTGGGTGTTTGAGCTCATCTGTATCAGACCTCTACAATGGGGCAATGTCGACTGTGGGGTGGGAAGTGACGTACTCACCCTTGTTGGTGAGTTATTTCTAATTTCATCCCTCTCCTCCTAACCCTAACCTTTAGGGTTTGGGAGCCTCACCCTTACCCTTTTTGTTTTTTTCCTTAGTTTGTGGTGTGTTAAATTAAAATTTATCCCCTAATTAAATTCTCAATTTTCATTAATACAATTCTGCTGTTTTGAAAAATAACCACTTACCACAACCACTGACAGCGAGTGGAAAACACATCATTTCATACATCCAGCTTGGGTAATGTACATCACTTCCCGCCTCTCAGTCGAGGTCACCCCATTGTAAAGATCTGCAGCAGATTAGCCCAAAATACCCAACAGAGATCTTCAGCAAGATCCTCTTGTATTGTTTTGTGCCATTTTTTTTGGTCAATTTTAAGCCGCTTTTCCCCATTTTTGACAATTTTCACCTTCTGTCCTCACCTTCTCCTTTTCTGTCCTCACGTACCACGCCATGTTGTTGCAAAGTCAACTGGTCGTGTGACACCGTATGTTACATCCTGTGACGTGTAAATGTGGAAAAAGTGTTTCCATTGCACTTTCGCAATATATTTCTATATCGAAACATCTGAAAAACCTCCTCATGAAAGCGTAAAAACTTTTTTGTGATATTTGAGAGTTTTTTTTTTTTTTTTGTAATTCAGATGTTTCCATTACCTTTTTTTTTTATTGCGCTATTTAGATTTTTCACATTTGTAAAGGTAATGTAAACACAGCCCGTTTTTTGGCTCAAATACCTGTTATATGGTACTTTAAATGACCCACAGGCCACTGTGGCTGATAGATTTAACAAATTTACCTCACAATGAACAAAAAAACAGCTTTAACTGACTTAAAATACATGTCATTTCGTATGTCCAGCTTGACGTCGTTGTCACCCCATTGTAAAGGTCTGCAACAGATTAGCCCAAAATACCCAACGTAGAGGTCTTCAGCAAGATCCTCTTGTGTTGTTTTTTGCCATTTTTTGTCAATTTTAAGCCACTTTCCACCATTTTTGACAATTTTCACATAATTTCCTGTTTTCATTATTTATTTATTTATCTTTTTATTTTTTTTATTTTTTACTTCATAGCTATCAGTTCCTTCTACTCTAGCATCCTGATGTTTGTACTCGTCACGGATTAGCTATTGAGTCTGACATTCTTTTCCAAACGATTTAGCCAATGTGTAAATGACTCTTATGAGGATCTATTATTGCATTGTATTGATCACTTCCTGTAAGTTTTGTTTATATTGTCGCGGACTTTACAATTTCCTACTTTATTTTGAAGTACTTCCGGTTTAGTCCGTGGTACGTACCTAATAGACGGCAACTTGACGGATGCGGAGAAACGTAGCACGGAAGGTGTTTTCTCACATTTTTCTCCTGTTTCATTCATTTAAGCACCTGGCTGGAGCGAGAACAAGGTATTTTGTTTTATAACGTTTTGTATGTGTTTTTATGGATGTGTTTGCAGAACTACTGTTATGTTAGAGGTACTTTTGTTATGAACTCCTCTCGAAAAAGTTTCTGTTTAGCTAGTTTCTCTTGATTAGCCGTCATGTGCGTGCTAAGGGTTGCACTCCTTAGCATTTTGTTGTTGTTGTATGATATGAGCTGAAGGATTTCTGTTTATCTTTTTTGTATAATTTTGTCTTTTATTAAAAGAGCTGTATTTTTATTTGTCTTTTAGCTCTTACGGTGTTTCTGAAGAGCCATATGGAAAGGAGTTATATTCAAATATCATGCTAAGGTTGAACATAATTAAAAAGGCTTCAGGAAACATCAGTACACTTCATCATTGTCTGGCTGGGGTTTAGCTACACAGTGTGCCCTTCCACATTGCTAACATGACCAAAAAAGCTAATTTTGTTTTAAGAAAAGAGGTCTGATTTTGAAAAAGGTTATAGGGAACTACAGGACAAATAAAAAAACATCAAATTTTATTGCTTTGATAAGAGTGGCTTATATTCAGGTTAAATATGAAATAATAAAATATGGTTACCACAGCTAAACTTTACAGTGGACCATGATGACCACGCTGATGGAAGCTTCATACAGAGTGATGACGTCTGGAAAGAAGGAGGTAAACTTCATATCTAACTCAACTTTCTTGCTAAGTGAAGCTGTGCTACTTACACCTGCTGTAGATTCTCAGGGCTTTATTTTAACTCTGTGTGCATGCTAGAACTTTCTACATGGCATTTAGATGAAGTGCAGTGGTTTCAAACCTGAGGATCTAAGATAGATGTCTCACTGTAACTCTGAAGTGCCACACGCTGATTTTGGATAAGAAAGACAAACCATTTACTACTATATGCTGTACATTTTTGTCTGTGAAATACTACTTTGATTTCCTCAGGGCTAAACAAACCATGTGAGCTAAAATTCCTCTATAGTTGAGCTGCAATCAGGTCATAGATGTAGGAAACTTACAATAGTTTGTCACAAGAAGAGACAGGCTCATTTTTATCATCCCCTCCTCTCAGAAATGTGTTGTCTGTATTTTTTGCCACTTGTTTCACCTTCACTGGTCACACTGATGTGCGTGTGTTTGCAGAGTTTGACAAAAGAAGGTTATTGTCATGTTTATTTGCTGAAGGGAAAAAAGTTTCTCTGAGCTAACCTCAAATCACAGGTCAAGAAGTATGATTTTTTACATCACAGCTAAAGTTTGAACTGTTTGTCGTCAAGTATACAACTTCAACAAAAGTTTTTAAAACTTAAATGTTGCAGTGCAAAGAGGAGAGGAGATATCTTGTGGCCAGCAGAAATACTTTTAAAAAGTCAATATTTAAGTTGCTGCAGATTTTTATTTTTTCGATAAGCTTGGTTAATTTTTTAAGTTATTGTCATGCACTTGACATATCAGACACATACAGTGCCTTTAAAAACTCCCCCACCCCCGTATCTTTAACCCTTTTATCGATTTTGTAAATCAGTCAGTATAATTGGACTTTTTTGAAAAAAATAAAAACAACCTGTGTAATGTAAAAAACAGATTTCTACAATTAGGTACAAATATCTAATCTCATGTTAAAATAAGCGATTGCATAAATATTCACCCCCTTTAAAGTGACTGACCTAATTCAGCAGAGGTCCAGTTCATGCTAGCAGTCTCACTATTAGTGAAATGGGGATCACTGATTCAGCAGTGAATGTGCCTCAAATGGTTGTCACTGTTTAATCAGTATTCCTGGCTACCATTTCATCATGAAGAAAAGGAACACTCCACACAACTCAGAGTAAAATGCTATTGAGAAGCATTCGTCAGGGGATGGATACAAAAATTTTTCCAAGGCTCTGAACATCCCCTGGAGTTCAGTTAAATCCTTCGTCAAGTAATGGTGGAAAATTTCAGATGTGTGAAACTGCCTAGATCAGGCCATCCTCACAAACTGAGTGACTGTGCAAGAAGGAGACTAGTGAGAGAGGCCACCAACACACCTATGACTACTCTGAAGGAGTTACAAGCTTCAGCAGCTGAGATGGAGAGACTCTGCATACAACAACTGTTGTGGGATCTTCACCAGTTAATGCTTTATGGGAGAGTAGCAAAGAGAAAGCCCCTGTTGAAGAAAAGTTGTATTAAAACTTGACTAAGGTTCAACAGAAGGCATGTGGGCAACTTCATGGTTAAGTGGAAGAAAGTTATTTGGTCTGAGGAGACCAAAATGGTCCTTTTTGGCAATCAAGACACTATGTTTGGCAGACCCCAAACACACCATTCCCACTGTGAAGCACAGTGGTGGCAGCATCATGTTGTGGAGATGCTTCTTGGCAGCCGGCCCTTGGAATAGCTGTAAAGGTAGAGGGTAATATGACTGTAGCAAAAAAATTCCAGGAGGACAATCTTATTTATTCTGCAAGAGAAGTACAGCGTAGGAGAAGATTTATTTTCCCGTAAGACAATGACCCCCAAGCATACAGCAAAAGTTACGCAGAAATGATTTGAAGACAGCAGGACTTGAAAGGGACTGTTCACGCCTGAACCCAGTGCAACCTCACAGAGCTTGAGCTGTTTTGCAAAAAAGAAAGGTGTAAAATTCCAGTATCCAGATGTGCAAGTCTGATTTGAGACCTATCCACACAGACTCTGTACTGTGATTGAAGCCAACCCCCCCCCCCCCCCCCCAAAAAAAACTTGCAATTCGATAATGTAAATCAGATCCTTGCAAATTCAGTATGAATTACTTTATTGAAGGGAAAAATGATTACATGTTGTTCTCATTCTTCATAGGACATAAATATACATGTTTGCATGATGTATAGAGTAGTGGTTCTCAACTGGTGGGGTAGGACTCAAAAGTGGGTTGCGGTGCTTTTTTTCCAGTGGGTTGCAATGAGCGCCTGGGAGTAAAAAAGTTTATGATGTATAAAGGCCATAAGTCGACCTGCAGAACATCTACATATACAGCCAGTTAATTTCAGTCTCTATTGAATATTTCAATGCAGTCTCAAATCAGTCTCCCTTTCCTGAATAACAAAGCTTGTATTCAGTTAATTAGAAGATTCCTTGAGATTTTCCAAACTTCCATGCTGCCTTGGGGAAAATGGAGTAAAATGAAACATAAGCATGATTGTCTTCTGTAATAATGTTCTTTTGATAACATATTTCTTTTGTTTCAATTCTTATGTTCCATTTATGGTCCAAACTGTAGCATTTTCATTAAATACATTTTAGTGGTTAAACCACTGGTGTAGAGTATAACATCTCTGCCTCAACTGGTATTTTGACACATTTCAGGACAAAAAAAAAGTGCAACTTCTGTAATTTGAAAATTGCAGCAAGACATATTTTGATCTTAAACTAAATTTTGATTAATTTCCCAGCCCTAGTTGAAATAACAAATCTAATGTCATAAATGGGTTAAAAGTAGCAAAAAAGACAAGAATGCAAAAATGGGTTGAGGTGGCAAAAAGAAGCACTAAAATGGACAAAAAGTGGCAAAAAGTTGCAAAATGATGCAGCAGAAACAGCCAATAAAGGGCAAAAAGTGGTTCAAGTGGCAGAAACAGGATGAAAGTAGCAACAAAGTTTAAATAAGTTGAAAAAATGTGAGAAAAAGTGGCAAAATGGGCATTAAGGGGCAAAAAATAAGCAAAACAGCTAAGTAGGCAAAAAGATGTTGCAGAAATGGGGTAAATAGGGCAAACAGTGGTTAAAGAAAGTGACAGAAATGTGTGAAAAAGGGGGAAATGGGATGAAAGTGGCAAGAAAGTTAAAAAATGTGGTAAAAAATGGTCCAAAAAGCATCAAAATGGGCATAAATGGTCAAATGCAGCTGAAGTAGGCTCAAAGTTGCAAAGAGATGTTGCAGAAATGGGCAAAAGGGGGTTTAAAAGTGGCATAGATGGGTGAAAAGCGGAATATTTGGATAATAGAGACAAAAATGGGCAAAAAAACCTGGTATAGATGTACAGAAAGCAGCAATAATAGGAAGTGGCAAAAAGATGTGGCAATAATGGACTGAAAAAAGCAGTTAAAAAGTGCAACAAATAAATCTTTACAACATCGGAACCCAATAATAGCTCAGCATAACCTTGCAAAGCAGATGGATACGCCCGTCTCCTTGTTTTTCACTGGCGAATCCATCTTGCAAAGCTCCCATCTGAGCCGTTTGGGCCCGGTTAGAAGGTGACAGGACCAGTCAGCCAGTTTTATCAGAACTTGACAACATTTCGTCGTTAAAAGAAGAACAGTGAGTTGTTTTCTTTTCAAAAACGACAAAAGTCGAGTACTTACATGTCTATAGTCGCCATGTTTCGTGTTATTCCTCAGCAGCTGTGCACAAGCAGCTAGATAGCGGCTATGTCACATGTTTTGTTGCTCTGATTGGCCCGTAGAGATGTGACAGACAGAACGTTCACCCAATCACACTCTGAGTTTTTTCCAAAGCCTCTGCCTTTTCTCAAACGTTTCCTATTGAAGCTTTCCCAGATGGATGTGTGAAACACATCCATCTGGGAAAGCATCCATCTGGCATGTCAGGTTAAGCTCGGCACACTCCCAGCTCAAAAATGAAGTGTTAGCCAGGTTTCTAGTACCAATGCTACTGATCCAACACAGATGCGCTGACATTATCAATACATGACAACTGGGAAAGGCCTGTTCTCTGGGTATTTCAGGGGTCCAGCCTATTCCGTGGGTTGGCCTGAGTGCATAATGAGGTTAAAAGCAATTTATAAGCTGCAAAAGCTTATTATGTTTATTTTTTAATTCATTGACACCACCCAGAAGCTGCATTAAGGACACCGTCAGTGATTAGGTTGGCCTAGAGATAATGTGCAGTTTATTTTTTATGCGGTGACCAGTTGATTTGTTGGTGTTAGGGTAGGGTGTAATCTCAGTTGACTTCTTGAATTTTCAGAAGTTTTTGGTGTGATGATTGTGGCTATGCTTGCAGTTATAACAGCACCTTCTGCAGGTAAGCCTGCTCTTAGGCTGCAGCTAACTTTTTAGATGAGAAAATGAGTACATCAAAAGTGCATCATATACGATGAGAATGAGCTTTAATAGAGAAACAAAAGCACATAATAGCTGATTTCCTCAGATAACAATCTGAGAATGAGTTTTAAATTCTTTTTCTTCGATTATTTCCTCCTGGCCCGTGGTCCATTATGAAGTCATTTGAAACTACACTTTAAATGCTCTTTATTCACTTAGCCCCATTTCCCACTTCGTGAACGATAGCAGTTACACACTGTCGGCATCGCCCCACAGGCCTGAACATTACATGCTGCTGGGCATCAAATCTCCCCGGCAGCCTCATTATTCTATTCTCCTCCTCTATCCAAGGTTGATCTAATCACCAGATCAACAAGCGAGATGTGTGAGAGAACAAATAATAGAGACAAAATGAACAAATGATTAGTATGCTGTGAAAAGTACAATACGTTTCTTATTTAGCATTTAGATAACTATCTATCCTGAGGAGCAAGCTTCAAAGTTGAACTCAGTTTAGGCGAGGGGGATTAATTCTCTCTGCTGCATGCTTCATTGAATCTCTCATTACCAAACTTTGTCTGTATTGATGTTAGATTTGATTGAAGATTAGAGCATTTAGCAAATCTTGCTTTTCCGCATGTATCAGGCTTTTTCAAGCGCGTCTCAGCGCACGCTGGTCAATACCCTCACTTTTATCCAGTGTCTGCTTCATTTAAACTTAATCAACTCCATCAATGAACTGGAACAGCGAAACGTCCCCTGGAACAATAGCTTTTGTTGGATAATGCTTTGGTCTTATTCCCAACCGGGTGGCGATAAACCTAAAATTACACTATGATGAACTATTTCAATCAATATGATAATGGAAATTGGCTTGGGTGACTCTTTGCAGGGCTTAAGGAGGCAGGCTAAAGCCTATGTGACATTAATACATCTCCATGCTCTCTCCCTGCTGTTGCAACCCCCTACCTCACTTTATTGTCCCATCTTTTCAGTGACATTGACTGCACCATATTGCAAAGCGCCTGCTACTTTAATGATCTATCTGCACCAGGGAATGCTTGTGCTGAAATGGATGCACAAGCCGACGGTCTCATGCATTGTTTTCCAACTAAATTATAGGCTCTATACTTTGTTTCCTGTAGTGGCTCAGCGGGGTGTAGATCAATCATTGATGGCACTGCTGTAAAGTAGCTAGCAGCACAGCTTTTGCTGCTCATTTGGACATTTTGTCCTTGTGTGGGAGCCAGTGCCTGTTATTCAGCACAGTTCATCATATTTATACTGCTACCAAAAGACCAATTTCACGAGCCTTAGCAAGGAAAACGCATGCTCCCCATCTGTTGCATACTAATAAATATGCCACCTTCTGGGACAATCCAGGAGCGATCATGATGATCAACTGCCAAGTGATATGACTTACCATAAACCTGTTTATTTGAAAAGTTTCCCCTCAGCCAATAATTGTCAAATTTATGTTAGTGTCTGTTTTCATTTTCTGAAGTGATTTATAAAAGAGAGCGACTTGTTTTTCCAGCACACCTTTCAGAGTCATTTCATTATCATTTCTGAGGCCGCTGTTGGCACGCGGTACGAGACGGATGCCTTTGTGCCGTTTCACACAGAAGTGAGCAGTTATTACCAGAGCTGAAAGTCACAGCTGTCCTTTAACAGGCAGACTCTGATCAACCCCTGTGAATAACAAGCACGAGCGGTTTTGTTTTCAACACCACAGGCTTTTATTTGTAATTGTACTGAAACAAACAGCTTCTAAAGAGACAGAATATATCCACTGTTAGTGGAACCAAGAAAACATGCAGGCTGGTGAGTGCAGAAGATAGCTTCTTTCAATAAATGGTAAATAGATTCAACTGATACTTTGTGTTTGTTTACACCATGCCGTATTTACAGTATAAATTGACCACTAGTGGCTAACTCCCCTCTTCTACCAGAACTCTAGAGAGAACTTGCTTTTAATTCAATTTATTTAAACTTTATTAAACCAGGAGTCAAAGAGATGTTTCAGAAGCTCTCTGGAAAGGACAGGCAGCAACAAATGAGCAGCTGTAACAACCCAGCTATTAAAACTCTAAAACTGACTTGGGGTATCTGCTAAGGCCGGGCATTTAATCCAATTTAAATTATATGGCAATATGGCCTACTGCAGTTTTCAAATTGCACTAGTTTCAATGTTTCTTTACCTGAAATGCTTTTTAAAATTTTTTTATTTATTTTTTTATTTTTTGAAGTGAACACACAGGGAGACTTAAAAATCATTTGTCTATTATTTTATGTTCAGGCATGACTTTTATGTGCCATCACAGTTTCAAAAGTGGGATGGGTGATTATGGCAATTATCAAAATCACGATTAATTGAACTTTTTACCTCGATTACGATTGATGAATGGTTATTCCACCCCAACCTCCTTCTCTGTCTGTTCTGAAAATATTCATATAATTTTAAAACAAATAACTTAAAGGAACAGGCACAGATTAACAATTTATCGTTTTTTTATTGAAACAATTTAAATAAAAACACACATCAGCTGAAATATTTTTTTTTGTAAAACATCAAATTAAAAAAAAAAAGTAGAAAATAACTTGTATTTCTTGCTCACACAAAAAAATTTTTTTTTGTACTGTTGTATAAAAAGTAGAAAATAACTTTTCTGCTTACATTGCACAGTCAGCTTCTTGTTTGCGTTTTAGTAGACTGGATGGGAATGAGCACATGACTAGTGCTTCTTCTTCTCTTGGGTTTACAATAGGCTATATGCCTTGCAACACCTGGCTACTTATGTGACTACACAGCCAGTAGTTTGTTTTTAAGCGGGTGGTACGGTAGTAGAGAGAGAAGTTCAAGGGAAAATTGAAATGTCAGTTCCAACCTTTTTTTGATTAATTGCCCAGCTCATCAGTGCATCAGATTCATCAGCTGCTGACGTGATCCCCTCAGTAAGAGCCCCGTCTTTTATGCATGGAGACAGCCACTGATCGTGGTGTTAAAAAAGACAAATACTACTTTATTAGAAGCTATTAGCAAAAGATTCAAACAAGTAGTCTGAACCACTGTTCTGCATCACTACCTTAAAAGGTCTTCTGTACAAGGAAGAGGACATGAATGCTCATTTTTGTTAAAAAAAAAAATAAACATGCATCTAAGCAATAACTGATTTTCACAATCAGTGCATCACTACCAGTAACATTTTTTCTCAACTGGCTATCATGTTCACGTGAAGTTTGTTTAAATCAAAAATATTTAAGACATTTACTATAAATTCCATTAAATTTCAGAACTAATTTAATCCTCAGTAGAAAATATCTGGTTAGACACCCTCAATGTTCCTTTCTGTCCAAAAACTCCACCAATTGTCAATGATATAAGACAACAAGAAGTTATTCAGGCTCAGCTGTGTGGAATAATCAGTGTTTTTATACATGCAGACGAAAAATCAAAATGATTGTTGATGAATTTAGTTGGTCTGTATCTATCTTTGAAATAGTACATTTGAAGCCTCTAACTATTTATCCACAGTGTAATTAGAGTCATTTTCTTTAGAGTATGGCATGTGACAGAGATGGATACTCCCTGCCTCCCTAACCTGGCTCCTCCTGCAGCAGCCAGTGTCAATTAGCCCATCCTGCATCCTCTCTGACTGAAGCTGCTTCCATGTCACCGTAATCCAGCTAACATGAAACACCAGATGTGTCGTTTGACACTTTTGAATATGTTGTTTGCCTTTGTTTCCATGTTTTACTCTCAGAGCTGGAAATGATTTGAGAGGGCCGACATGCACAACAGATACAGCACCTTGAACATCAAAGACCCGTGCCGCAGTTTGAGGAACAGTGAGTGTATGCGTCTGTGTTTCTGCTGCACACACATCCGCGGAGCCGCTACGAGTTTGTGTGCACGTTGGTGTGCCTGCCATACGAAAGCATCCTCGACAGCCCAGAATATAAAAATTTACAGGCCTCTTTCCTGCTTTGTCTGTCTCCTTTCCCATTCTCTTAGGTAAACGGGGCCTGAGTGATGGAGTAAGAGGCTTTCATCTGGCACAGTGAGTTTAAACAGCTGTCATGTTTGATTGACGGCCTGACGTGAACATGTGATGCTCCCAGAGAGGGGAAGAGATTCAGCAGAACACACTACATTATGGTTCTCCTTCCTACAAATGAATGAGTAATTACACTAAAACCAACACTGTTCTACATTTCCTCAGCACTCATGCAGAGACATTTACATAATTTCCGTGATGGCTTACACTGTGCAAGATTGGATCCACATCATTGGCTTTAAATGCTATCCAACAAACAGCCAGCTTTGAATTTTGAAGTATCTAAACAGAATAGTTTCAAAAATTCACTAAAGGTTCGAAAAACAACTATATAAAGACGAAAATCTTTTCTTTTTGAATTAATTTCAGCCTGGAAAAGCCACTTCACCACTTTTCTCTGTTGAACTTCTAATAGCCTGCAGAGGCCCTGGAGCAGAATTAAGCTTAAAGTTACATAATAGTGTGAACAGGGATAATAAATCTGTTTTTAACGGCATGTTTACATTCTGTATAACCTTCAAAATGAGACAACAGGCAGTTTTTTAAACTGGTCTGTCCATTGAAAAAGATAAGTTATAACTAAATGATAAATGAGCACAGACACAGACTTGTTAATGTGTCCTGAGAGATTAGAGGAAGTGTTCACTAGTAAGGGTTAATGACCAGAAAGGAAAACAACCCAGTCTGTCTTTTAATTCATACTTTTTCTCCCTTTTTGTCTAAATTACCTAAGTTTATCTCCTATTCTATATATGCTTCTGCACTGGCAATAAAGGTCAGGGGCATTATGTTTTTCAGGCTGTCCATAATTTTCTTTAGAATTTGGACAAATGTCCACTGTGACTGAAGGATGAACTGTTTATATTTTGGAGGTCAAAGGTCAAGGTATCTGGGTCTTCATCCCTTGCTTGTTAAAGAGATATCTCCAAGAAACTAGAAGTTATTTTCCTTTTGATTACCTCTATTCCTTTACCAGATAGGAAACATGGAGGAAAGAGAGCAGGGGAAAACATGCTCCAAACAACACCAGAACTGGGATTTTAATCTGTGATGGGTGCAACTAGGACTCTTTGTAGATGATGTCTAGTAGCAGTGGAGAACAAAGTTGGGGGGGCAAAAAGTGAAAAACGCTACGCCATGTTTTGAGCTGTTTACAACAATACCAAGCATTCAAAATGGGAAAATAACATTTTTAATTCTTAAGCCACTTTTGTTTCATGGGACCTACATGACTATCTCTGATTTTAACTTAAATTTGCACCAAAATATTGTGTCATAACCTTTATTTCATTTCATTTCCACTGTCAGAGGTGTCAAAAATATTCACATTCATTACTAAGGTAGAAGTACTGGGGTTTAAAAAGACTACAGTAGAAGTTGAAGCATCAGCTCAAGCTTTTAACTCAAGTAAAAGTGTAAAAGTACTGGTTTCAAAACTACTGAAAGTATAAAAGTAAAAGTAATGTAAGAGGGAAAAATGCCATCAAGGACAAAAGCTTAGGCCGTGCCACAGGGGCCTATAGAGCTCTAACCCACCTCCCCAAAAAACATTTTTCTTAAAGGCCATAATGACTATAATGTTATATTAAAATGTTAATGTTGAAAAATTTGGAATGCACCTGTTTCAGCCGCATTTATGCCCATTGAAAATGAACGCATTTTAGTACAATGCAAGTACATTCAAGAACCATATATGTGTACTATCAACCTCCTCGCTGGTGCTTGGTTGGGACATTTTGCTCAAGTTCTCTTGAGTCTCTACCACAGACATCTTCATACTAGGCTACATATGTCTGCTTTTTCCTTGCTTGACTGTGACGTGATTTGTGTCGTGCGCAGGTGCGATGGATCGCGTACGAACCAATAGAGTGTCGGAATAGTATTATATACTTCTCATTCGACCACAGTCAAATTCTCTCTATCCGGATGGCACAATTTATCTGGATAGGTTTTTTTTTGTGTGTTTTTTTGAACGATGACAAGCCGGAATGAAAACAAGCTGAAATGAAATAGGAGTAATGAGGTTATTTTTAAAATGTAAGGAGTAGAAAGTACAGATGATTGCTTGAAAATGTAAGGAGTAGAAGTAAAAAGTAGGCTGAAAAATAATTACTCCAGTAAAGTATAGATACCCAAAATTTCTACCTAAGTAAGGTAACAAAGTATTTGTACTTAGTTACTTGACACCTCTGTCCATGGCCACAGCCAAGGTGCATTAGTGTCAGAACGCACCATCCGTCGCTGTTTGAGCCAAAGTGGACTTAATGGAAGACGCCCGAGGAAGACTCCACTGTTGAAAACAAGAATTTGTTTTTGAGACTGGAATTTGCCAAAATGCATATTGACAAGCCACAAGGCTTGTGGGAGAATTTCCAGATGAGACATAACTGGAGCTTTTTGGTTAGTCACATCAGCTCTATGTACACAGATGCAAAAATGAAGCATACAAAGAAAAGAAGACTGTAGCAACTGTGAAACATAGAGGAGGCTCGGTTATGTTCTGGGGCTGCTTTGCTGCATCTGGCACAGGGTGTCTTGAATCTATTCAAGACTATCAAGGCATTCTGGAGCAAAATGTGCTGCCCAGTGTCAGAAAGCTTGGTCTCAGACGCAGGTCATGGGATCTCCAACAGGATAGTAACCCATACACAGCTAAAAACAGCCAAGAATGGCTAAGAACAAAACATTGGACTATACTGAAGTGGCTTTCTATGAGTCCTGATCTATCCTATTGAACATCTGTGGGAGGAGCTGAAACATAAAGTCTGGAGAAGGCACCCTTCAAACCTGAGACAGATGGAGCAGTTTGCTTTGGGGAGTGGGAAAAAAATACCTGTAGACAGATGTAGAAGTTTTATTGAGAGTTACAGAAATCACTTGATTGCAGTGACTGCTTCAGAAGGTTGTGCAACAAAATATTAAGTTAAAGGTACTATCATTTTTATCCAGGACAGTTTCATTAGTTTGTTTTTTGAAATGATTTTGTTGATCCACAATTCAAAAGTAATGTCTGATTTTCATGAGTTAATTTTCAGTACATATTTATTTATTATTATATTTGTCAGTTTTGAGTTATTTCAGTAACCATTATGGGTTTTTCTTTCTTTCAGAAGAGTACCAATAATAGATACTGAGGGAAATGCAATCATAGTAACGCCCTTTCTAAAGGATGCTTAAATGCAGCACTATATGTTTGGTTTACTTTATTTGTTGGCCATTTAAGGAGAAAAGATGTACTCAAAGAATGGATCTCAAGTGGACATCGAAGAGATAGTTGTTAACTGACAAGAAGTTTATAACCTGATCCTTTCTACTTGCTATAAGTATTTTTTCTTGAGGTCATGAGACCAAGATTGGCTGAGGAGACTGTCCACTCTTTGGTCTTCAAAATTCCTTTGATATCTTGTCTGTTTGATGAAATGTGGGCATAAGAAGGGCTCTGAGTTCTACATTTCTCACCCAGTATGACTTTAGAAACCTCGAAATACACTGAAGTAAACTTTTGAACTTAATATTTTTGTTTTGACCCAATTAAGCTGGATAATGACAGCAGCACATGAAGTACCCAAGGACAGCGCTGTGCACGCTGCAGATACACACTCTGTGTTTGATTTTAAAGACTTAATGCATTGTTTTAGCATGCATTATTCAGCACAGAGCATTGTGACGGCTGTGTGCCCTGACACATTTTTCTTTGTTTGGCCTCTGAATGGTAACGTTGATGTTTTTTTACAATGGGCTTTGGCTTTGATTTAATACACAAAAAAGCAGATCACTCTCATCTGCACTCCAGTGGGCTGGAACTGGCGAGAAAGGAACAGTTTAACCAAAGAGAATATATGCATCAAATGAAAAGCAGATGAAAAAATATGCAATTATGTTCCTGATTGGGTTAAGTATTTCTCTGCCAGCACATGCCAGCTAACACTAGAACCTGTCCCAAATGGGTGGCTTCCAGGCCTGGGCGAGGCCCCAGAAAACGTCACATCAGAACGGTACCATCTCCCGCTACGTCTCCGTTTCCTCAGATCCACGGCCAGTTCGTCCCCCCATTCCCCTCTCCTCTCTGCTCAGCCCCTCTCTGCGTCCCACATAATGGAGCTCAGCTTCTGTCTGCCAAAGGGTCCGTGGCTGCCCGGGAGTAATGACCTGAGGGGGTACTTTGTGACAACCAGGGTATAATAATGCCTCCAGCCACGGACAAAGCAGACCCTTGGGGTCAATTTTTAAATACTTTTATGTTTTTCACCCAGGGCAAGTGTCATTTGTTTTTATTGTAGGCTTTCTCCTACATATACACTGCAAAAACAACACATTTATACCAAAAATAAGTGTGACAAAGTGTTCTGAATGTTGTGTCATCAAATGTCTTGATAGAATCATGCTAGTGTGAGCTGTTTGTCGTTAATGAAACATCTTTTGTGTCGAACAGAATTTATGCCGGGAATGTCTGTAGGCTGGAGACTGTAGGCCGATCATAATAGTTTTATTGAGGCAGACAAGGGAGTATGGAATCACCTGCGAATGAAAGGCTTCTTCTAATAGGTTAATTGTAACAAACGTGCCGGGTCTTGCCCCATTGAACAGAAGAGGATTGTGGAACACAGGCCTGTGGAAATAATGTCAGGCAACGTGCTGCCTGCTCTCCCCTGCAGGGCCAGAGTTTGTCTGTCAGCAGTTAAATGCTTACCTCCTGCCCCTCCCCGAACACTCGACAATCAATTTACCTCCTCGGGGTCCATGAACCCAAAGATTTGACCTTGCAGACTTGAGCTTTGTTTCCCCCCTCATCTCTCACACCTCAACGAGGTCTTATTAGAACACAGAAGAAAGGTGTTTTGAATCGTTTAATACACACAGAGCAGATGTAGACAAATGTTCCTGCAACTATAACAGCAGATGTTTATGTCAGGAATAAACACAAAATTTCTCTGCATATCTATTATACTATTTTAAGTGTTTATTTATTTGAACCCCATTTATCAACTCTGAGTGTGGTAAATACATTTTCTTGGGTCTGCAGCAGTTAAAGCTACATGATAATGTAATAAAGTACCAATAGTACAAATATGCAACCACAATAAATCTGAAATCACTTAAACTTTCAACACAGCTCGAAATATCATTGTTGTTGGCCTCACACTGTTGCAACCAGCTGTTTGAAATTGAATTTTAGTCGTAGTTTTCAGACTAAAATAACTTTTATTTTTAGTCACAATAGAGTCGTTTCCACACATGAAAGCCCACATGGCTTTCACGCGGAGTTTTTAGAAACTCCAGGCAGGCTTTCATTTGTTTTGTTCTAAAGAGAGGCTTCAGTCTAGCCACTCTGCCATAAAGCCAAGATCACTGGAGGGTTGCAGTCACCATCAGGTTCTTGGTGGCATGCCATACAGAGGCCCTTCTCACCTGTTTGCTCAGTTTGGCTGGCAACCAGCATTTGGAAGAGTCATGGTTGTGCCAGACTTCCTCCACTTGAGAATTATGGAGTTCATTGTGCTCTTGGGAACCATCAGTGCAGTAGAATTTTTTGTATATCTTTCCCTAGATCCGTGCCTTGCAACAATCCTGTCTTTGAGCTCTGCAGGCAGTTCCTTTGACCTCATGGCTTGGTTTTTGCTCTGTATTGATATGATAAGTATTGTAAGTTGTGCTGCCTTCTCTAGAGAGGTCTGAGCCTATCCAAATCATGTCCAATCATTTTAATTCATGACAGGTGGACTACAGTCAAGGTATAGAAACATCTCAGCAGTGATCAAAAGAAATGGGAGGAACCTGAGCTAAATTTCAACTGTTTCTGCAAAATGTCAGAATATTTATGTAATTCTGATGTTTCTGTTTTTTTTATTAAAAAAAGAAAAAAAAAATCTAAAATTCTATTTTCAGTTTGTGATGATGGGGTACTGAGTGTAGATTAATGGGGATGACTTTTTTCCACTGCAGCATTGGTCTTTAACAACAAAATTGTAGGAAGTTAAGCAGGTCTGAATACTTTCTGAATATACTGTATTGTGTCTGCTGCAGACAAAGACAGAGGATGATTTTGCTGTCCTAATGCTAAGCTTTAATAAGCTATCATATTTTGGCAGTGATTTTTATACTTATAAAACTGATTAAACTTCCACTTTCGATTATCGATCAATACATTGATTTGGTTAAAATGTCTGTTTCTCCCAAACTTTAATACAGTGCAGTAAATGTTGCAGCCTGATGCTATGGTCAAAAAATGTATTCTCATTAATCTACACTCAGTACCAAATTTTAGAAATTTTTACAAATGTAGTAAAAATACAAACTGAAATATCACATTGGCAGATTCTGAATAAACACAAGATACTTGTGCCCTGCAGAAAGGATCAGTGCTCAGTGAAGAAAACCCATGTTCATTGCTATTTGCCTCCACAAGTCAACCATGCAGACCGATGGGTAGCAAGAAACCAGCACTTCACCAGGGTCGTCAAGTGGGAACCCTCCTTTGTTGATGTTTCGTCCTGTTAGTCCCACGACACCTCTAGAGGGCTGAACAGTGATCTCTAGCATCCCAGAGCCACCCCCCTCCATTCTAGCTCTCACCACCCACCATGCCAACACGGAAACATATCTATCTTACCTACCTTACCACATGACCCACACAGCCAAAACAGCACGCAACCTTCAACAGACCCAGGGTCCTGTATCAGTGAAGGGATGCAGTGATGGTTGTCCTTGTGGAACTTTGTCCCATCTCCAAAAGGATGTCTGGAGCCCAGTCACAGTTGGTGCTTTCAGACAGACACCGTTCTGGTTCTGGTTCTGGCTCTGGTTCTGTTCTGGAGTCTCAGAACCTTGGTGCTTTCTGGAAAACCAGCCTGCGTTCACAGCAGTTTAAGCAGAAGTGGGAGAACATAATGGAGATGTATCACCATGTCTAGCTCCACTTTTGCCCAAGTCTTTCCTGCTGTCCCGATATTCCTTCTTCAGTTTCTTTAGTTAATTAGTTATTTGGTCCGGTGTTCAGGTGAACCCAGCCTTCGCTATCTTTTCCACAAGTACGGCATATAACTTTCCCCTCCTTGTACTACTCTCCAGCTTCACTTGGAATTCTGTCGATGCCCAGATGCAACCAAATATTTTGTCTCCCCAGCAGACAATTTTTTCTACATTTTCTGCTCGTCTTCACAACCTCTAATGTGATACGCCCACTGATGATGTCATAGTTCCCAAGAAAAAAACAGTTGTTTTTGGTTCCAGCTGAGAACTAATTTTGTCTTGGTTTGAACTCACCGGCCAGTTCAAAATTAGGTTCAGGAACGGGAGCTGTCACAGAGTCCTTCCAGTCTAAGAGGTCTAAGAGTGACCATCACGTTCTTGGTCCCTACAAAGGCCCTTCTCACCACTTGCTCAGTTTGGCTGGTCAACCAGCTCCTGAAAGAGTCCTGGTTGTGCAAATCTTTTTCTAGAGGCCCTTGCGCTCTTGGGAACCCTCAGTGTAGTAGAACTGTTCTTTTAGCCTTCCTCAGATCTGTGCCTTGCAACAACCTGTCTTTGAGCCCTGAGGCAGTTTCTTTGACCTCGTGGCTTGGTTTTTTTCTCTGATATGCATTGCGTATAAAAACAAATACATATCAGAGCTGACAATGCATATCAGAACAAAAAGTTTTCTTTCAGTTACTTGACTTTTTTGGAGAGCTAATGTTGTCCATTTTCCCCTTCACATTCCAAGTCTTAAGGGCTTGGAAAAATTGGCCCAACAGAACCTTTTTTGCTCTTGTCTTTTGGGGCTTCTGTAGTTTTACAGCCAATCCCCCTGAATAGTAGCGAAATTCCCAGCAGTATATGTTTAGTGCGTAGGACTTACTAGCAAATATAAGAATGCTAACAGACTTAAACTAGAAGGCTAACCCATAAACCACCAGCATGGTGATGTGGAAATGTTGGCCTGCGGAAGTAGCGCTTGGTTCAATGCTCTGTTTGCTGAAATTCAACTTTGCAGACCTGCAAGCATCACCACCTATTGTCTTGTTTCTAGTTAAATTCAAGAAAATGGTTTAAAAATAAAACTGTATTGACTGCCACTAAAAATATGCAAATGATGGAAGTAGGAGCATATGAAAAACAATTCATCCTGTACCTCTTATTGTAAAATCGATAGTCAACTTTACTATTCATGCTTAAATAGCAAATCAGTTGATAAACATGCTACCTTGTCTTTGTTTCCCTTTGATAGCTTTTTATTTGCCCCCGCCATTAAGGTGTTACCATTATTTTAATCTTTCAGAAGGAATAATGAACAACAACTTCCATTGTCTAAGTTAAAGTGTTGCTGAACAGTGTGATAGTCTTACAACAGAAGCTTTGAGATTGTTCTCTTGCAGTTGTGTGGAGTCTTGGCTTGTTTTTCACCGCTGTATTAACCATTGAGAGAAGAGCATATAGTTTGTGTTGGTGGAGTGTTCACTTTGCTGAGGGGAAGACAGAGTGGTTGAGGATGTATACACGTGGGGGAAGAGCTGCGGTATCAGAACTCAGCTGCAGCGGGTTACTTGAGGGAATGCTTGAGGATCGGGAACAGAGCCAAAAGAGCGAGGAAACATACTTCATTTTATTGATTTTGTCGATCGTCTTAAATGAGGGGCACTCCAGGCCAAAGGCTCACCTCTGCATTTTCTCTGTGTGAGCCTGTGCTGCTTGCTGGACAACGAGCTGTAGTTACAGGAAGAGAGGGATCATGGGTTTGTGTTTATGTGTGGGAAAGGTGTGTGTCCACTGCAGTCAAGTTTTTATTCATATTTATAATTTTAGAAGGAGTTGAATATCAACCTTTTGACATAAAAAGTCAGTTGCCCTTGAGGTGCAAGACTCCAACACAGGTCATATGTCATTTGTGACTTTATTTTTAGCTGTCTTGCAGTTAAAACAACAAAAAAATCTATTTGGATATAGTTTAGATATGACCGGGAGGCCCTCCAAACTTCAGATTTGAAAAGTGTTGAAGCATTACTTCATTTCTTTTTCTTAATGCCTTGTTTTGCTACATCCCTGTTTCATTTTTATAGCCTTCCTCTTGTGTTGAAACATAGGTTCTTTATCTTCAGATTGAATTAATATCAGTTGATTTATTTCTTGTATTGCAGTGTGCATATTTATTACCACTGTTCATAGAGACTTTCCCAACCGTTAAACATTTGGCATATTTTTCAGGGGTGCATGATATGTGATTTTTTGCAATCTTGGATACGCTAGTGTTTAACTCTGGTCAATACTGATATTTAAATGTAGTTCAGTCCTTTAAACACACCATTTAAACTTTGTGAAAAATACTTGAACAAATTTGAGTCCTTAAAACACACTTTAAAGTGTAAGGAATGATTTTGACTAAAGAAAAAATGTCAGCCTAAGTAGCACTGTTGGTCCAGCCTGAAACTCCACTGACTTATTTGTTTATGTATGCCTAATATTTACAGCTGGTATAGGCAGATTTTTATAGCCAAAATATCAGCAGAAATTTTCACTACTGCTAATACAGATATTTCACTTTTTAAGCTATTGTTAACCATTACCGGTATAGTGATGACAATATTGTGCATCCCTGATGTTAATTACTGCTGCTATCCTGACAGAGGTTTGCTTTTTTGGTACTTTTCATCATTTTACATATTAAAGTTATGAGTCTTGCGTTATATTATGGAAACAAAAAATTTCCAAGGCACTGAAAATCCTGCATTGTTCAGTTAAATCCATCACAAAAAGTGTTAGTAATATGGCACGTGTGCAAAATTTGCCAAGATCAGGCCGTCCTCGTAAACTGAGTGAACGTTCATGAAGGAGACTAGTGAGAGAAGCCACCAAGACACCCATGAGTACTCTGAGGGAGTTGCACAGCACAATTACATTTATAAACTTTTTATTTGTTCAGCTGTTGTCAGGACTGATTGTAAAAATCAGGGATGATTTTACTGATGGCTGACAACTATGGATGTTACTGGATGTCTATAAGCATAACGTAGTCTATAACTAAGGATGTCCATTTACCCATTCAGCTAAACACCCTTTTAAATGGTGTTTAACCGCCTAAAGAGGAGAAAATACTTAGAAAATAGTCAAATTCCTCACAGGGTTATTGTGTCAGCGGGTATGATGTGAGTCTGCTATACTCTATATAATGTAGCTAACATTAGCAGCTAGCTCCAACAGCCTTCGTTCCTCTTTGCAGATTAATGTTGTGCTTTGATATGTGACCTCTTTTCACTTCGGTTGAGTAGTTATACATAAGTTCGACCCTCGACAGCCTACATACCAATTTATTTCCATTTACTACTCAAAAAAACTGTCATACCATGCTATTCCTACTACATGCTAACAGCTAAGCTTCTGCTTAGCTTCTTATATTTACGTCTGGTGAAGTGCCGGGGGAAAGCTCAGAGTGGCCTCTGGAGGCAGGAAGTTCATCACAGCTAAAAAAGCATTATAGACCAGGATTTCAAGCCTGTGCTCATCAAAACAGTTACATTGTCAGACTTTTAGTAGAATCAGAGTTTCATGACAACCCTACCAGAATTTAATGGATGGTTCTGTTTCACTCTGTATTTATCTGACTGATTACTATATTTGTTTTGTTCCATGGTTAGATGTTTTGCCACAATTTCCCTTTTTACATTTTCCCAGTGAGTTAAAGGAGTCCCTTCTTATAGCTCATTTATTATCTTAGTTTATCCCTCTGTGGCTCTTATTCTTTGTATATTATCTTTCTCACATTGCTTTAATATTTTATCTGTAAAATAATCATGGAGGTTCTGTTTTACAATGTGTATACTGGGAGAGACTTATTGACACAATGCAGAAGTCCTTCTCTCACATTGCCTGTAGTGTCTGTGGCTTTAATAAGCCTATTGTCTGGATCACATGCATCATCTTGAAGTCCAGAAATGACCCAGTGTGTCCATTAAACCCACCCCGCCTACACCGCCCCCTCCCCAGATCGTGACCTCTTCCTTTTCACTAGAGATCCTCTACTGTTGGTAACTTATTCATCAACTGTGACTTTGTTATGAATGGCTTTTCAAGGCAAATATTGATTAAATCAAGTGCAACATCACTTGGCTTAAAGCAAATGTCCATAAGCAATTACAGCATGTAGGTCTCATAGTATTTCCATTTTTGCTTCAGCTGACAACCTCATTTGTTTTATATTCCCATATGTCCTGTCATTTTTGTACAGTCGGTGTCAATAGCTATTCAATAACCATTACCCACAAGTTTTTACCTCTGACCCTGAAGACGTGGACTCAACATTCAAAAGTCGATGGGGCATTTTAAAGGATTTTTCTTGTTTGAAATCCAGACCATACATTTAAAGATATTTTATGGAGGAAAAAAGTGCATTCGAACTTTGCGACACATTAAGTGTGGATAATATGTGTCAAGGATTCTCTGTAACAGATGACACTATTAGCCAATGATGACAAATAGTATTAACTTTTCTATCACATAGAAGGGCTAACCCTCCAAAACCCTTTAACCTTACCAGTTATAATAGTTTTAACTCACAA
Organism: Cheilinus undulatus; assembly: GCF_018320785.1. Taxonomy (NCBI): domain Eukaryota; kingdom Metazoa; phylum Chordata; class Actinopteri; order Labriformes; family Labridae; genus Cheilinus; species Cheilinus undulatus. The sequence goes on from NC_054871.1 coordinate 38,281,003, forward strand.
AACTGTTAGCTTTGTGGTATTTTATTCTTTTTATGTCACATCAAATCTCAGGGATATCTGAATTGCCAATTCTTTGGAGACTGTTTTCCATTTTTAGACAAGGTAGGCTGCTACAGTGCATTTAGAAAGTATTTCATGCCCTTCACCTTTTTTCAATGTTGTTATGTTGCAGCCTGATGTTACAGTCAAAAAAACATTTTTTTCCTCACCTATTTACACTCAGTAGCCGATCATGACAAACTGAAACAGCATTTTAGAAGTTATTATAAGAAAAAGCAGAACTACCACATTAACACAAGTATTCAAACTCTTTGCAACAGCACCAGATTTTTAGCTCAGGTTCCACCAGTTTCTCTTGATCTTTGCTATGATGTTTCTACACCTCGGTGTGAAATTAAATTGATTGGACATGATTTGGAAAGGCTGACATCTCTCTATAGAAGGCCTCAAAGTTGACAATGCATATCAGAGCAAAAAAGAAGCCATGAGGTCAGAGGAACTGCCTGCAGAGCTCAGAGACAGAATTGTTGCAAGGCACAGATCTGGGGAAGGCTGAAAAATTCTGCTGCACTGATGGTTCCCAAGAGCACAGTGGACTCCATAATTCTCAAATGGAAGAAGTCTGGCAAGACCAGGACTATTCAAAGAGCTAATCGTCCAGCATCACTGAGCAATCAGGGGAGACGGGCCTTAGTAAGATGGGTGACCAAGAACCTGACGGTCACTCTGACTGAGCTCCAGAGATCCTGTGTGGAGATGGGACAAAGTTCCAGAAGAACAACCATCACTGCAGCCCCCCCACTGATCTGGGTGGGGGGCTAGATGGAAGCCTCTCCTCAGTGCAAAACCCATGAAAGTCCACTTTCAAAGGACTCTCAGACTGTGAGAAACAAGATTCTCTGGTCTGCTGAAATCATGATTGAACTCAAATGTAAACGTTATGTCTGGAGGAAACAAGGCACTACTCATCACCATCCCAGCAGTGAAGCATGGTGGTGGCAGCATCATGCTGTGGGGGTGTTGTTCAGCAGCAGGGACTGGTAGACTGGTAAAAGTGCCAAGTAAAGATTTCTCTTCAGTAAAAACCAGTTCTGCAGCGCTCAGGACCTCAGACTGGGCCAAAAGTTCACCTTCCAACATAACAATGACCCTAAGCACACAGTCAAGACAACACAGGAGTGGCTCAGGAAAACTCTGCAAATGCCCTAGAGTGGCCCAGCCAGAGCTCAGACTTTGAACCCTATCGAATATCCCTGGAGAAACCTGAAAATAGCTTCCATCCACAGAAGAGTGTCAGAAAATTCCCCAGTCCAGGTGTGCAAAGCTTGTTCAGTGATAGTGATAAAGACTTGAGGCTGTAATTGCTGCCAAAGGTGCTTCAACTAAGTACTGCATCTGAATTTCTAAAATTCTGTTTTCCCTTTGTCATGATGGGGTACTGGGTTTAGATTGTAAAATATGGCAGCTAAACGTCTAAATTGCTATTGGTGTCACACATTTACAACAGTCCTCTGTGGTTGTTAGGAAATCTTATCAAAATTAAACTGTCATTAAACCCTTTTCTAGTGTTAAACCTTCTTTCGGTCCTATATCCAGGCCTTGTGGCCATTGATGTAGATCATGGCATGTTCTATCAACTAGACAATGTGAGATTTTCTTCCGAACAGCAGGTTCAACCTGTCTAAAGAAGCTTCTCTGTCTGATTTGCATGTTCTTTTAAATCTCTTCATTATCCTTTATGCTCGCCTTTTCCCTGACAGTAACAGTTAAGGCGTATTGAGGGAACAGATATGGTTTTCACAGGGTCTCCCCCCTGCACCCCGTTGTTGTTACTCCTTCATCTTTTGTCCTTCTCATTTTATTAGAGAAAATCCCAGAGAAACCAGCGAGCAGGATCAGTTAGTCCCAGCCAGCTCAGTGCTTTTCCTCTTCTTTATTAAAGTGTAATCAAACATCGCTTTAAGTGGAAAATAAATATCCAGATCTAATAAGCTGCTCAGCCGGATCATGTAAATGCAAATGTTCAAGCTGCTTCCCATCCGTCCCACCGAGGGGAGAACAAGCCACAGCAATCGCCTCCTCCACCCGCGACTGTAAATCAGGGAAAATAATGGCTGGATAATGACCAGTTTGTGGTCTCAAGCAGATTGAATGATAACAAACCATGCATGTTGCACGCAGCTTTTCATTTAACATCCTATCATGGGGAAAGCCGGAGAACAGCTTGGTGTGCCTCATTAAAGGGGTTGTCGATGCCTTGTAAATTTTGTGGAGCAAGGGGTAGAAAATTCACAAGACAAACTTCCTGATAGGGGAAGACAGGGTTTATTCCCCGCCCACAGGGGCCTCCTGCGCCAACGCGGGGAGCCTGAAGATCTGAAAGGACCAGAGAGCTGCTAACTGCATTGCAGTTGTCTGTTTTCTAATGTGAAGGAGTTAGAGTGTGAATGAAAAGGGAAGAAAACCCACTTAGACAAGCGCTAAATAATGATTTATATGACATATAAATTGCTGGGTGCTCTTGTTTGGGGAGATGCTGATTTAGCTGCTAATTGGTGACAGAAACTGTCAAACGGGTGGCAGATAGTGATCGTGGTGGCTTCTGTCAGGATTAGGTGAGAGGGAGAGAAAAAAAAGAGCTTTCTTCTGGTGAAGGCAAAGACAATATGACGGCGGTCCCCTCCCTTCTCGTGTCTGATATTTACCCACAACACATTAAACAGCTAAAGAAGAGAAAAGAAACAATAAGCTCGGGATTACGGACCCTGTCTCTTTCCTTCGTCTCATGCTCTCGTGTCTTCTTTTGTTTCTCTCCTCTAAGCTGTCTCTGTGATTGATTAACGTGTTTGTTTGAAGAAATTCTGAATGTTTGCTTGCACAATAAAACACACAGACGTTGGAACGAATGCGTGCCGGATGTACACAGACATGCACAGAGACAATGAACTGGCAGAGAGACGGCGAAGGGGACGGATAAAGACTGACTGGCTGATCTCTGGAGGGCATCTTCCTCTAACCCTGCCTTGACTCTGCTCCTTTTTCTCTGGAGCTTTAAAATGAACAGTAATTAGGCTTTGATACTCTGGCAAATGAACAGTAATTAGAGTGTGCTACTGTGGATCCTCTGCCTGGGCTGTTCATTGAATATTCACACCATTATTGAACGTTAAGATTAGCTCGCCGTTGTTGTGCACAAACACTGTGGCATGGCAACGGCCCTCTGCAGATGGTGTTAGGGGGATGGTGGAGGCGCCGTGTGCATGTGTCTATGGATGTGTGTGTAGACAGGTCGCCCAAGCCCGGCGGACCCTCAGAGGGGATTTTCTGGTTATTAGATCCTTGCCAGATCATGGGCCAATTATAAAGAAAACTGTCAGTCAAGGCAAAGTGGCTATGTGATTAGCGGAAAAGGACAAAATCAGGTGAGGAGTGTGAATCTTTCTGGAGGCAGCTTTGATTTGCTAATAAGAGGGAGAGGGAAAAGAGCGGGGCAGAGTCCCCAGCTGTAGTCCTGCTTTGCTCTCTTCATTTTCACTGTGACCTTCTTAGCACTGCTGCTCTAATCTGCGCTGCAGAGGAGACATAAAGAATGGCTCTCGAGGGGGGTTTCTGGGTCCAGGCTCTGAATGAGGCACAAGGGGGTTAGCCACCAAAAAATGAGAGCAGTACCCCCTACTCCCAACCACAGGGACATGAGTAATCAAATAGTTCCTTCAGCGCGACAGGGGCCAAATGCTGCTTAATTACCCTAATAGTTTTAAAGAGTTTTTACTCCTGATAAAAAGGAGAAAAAAGAAAGACTTCAAGCTAGGGCTGGGAAACAAAAAGAGTTCTGAGATACCTTGATATATTTAAACTGAGAAGTAGGATATGACAGTATTATTTATAGTTTATGTTGCATTAAAATAACAACATGTATTTAGTTTAAAATGTACTGTCCATTAGTGACTGCTGTATTTAATAAAGTGTCTTAAAAAAGAAACATGCCAGACCTATCCCTCTGTCAAAAGTACCACTGCCAGTGATGTTCTCATTTACTACAAGGTACTCTTTTTGAATTTTTTAGTCCACTAGGGAAATGTTCATTTACTTGGGTTAAAAGTGGCAGAAAAGTGGTGTAAATGGGCATAAAGTGGCAAAAAGAGGGGCAAAAGTGAAAAAAAATGGGCAAAAGAGGCAGAAAAGGGCAAAGAGTGATACAAATGGGCATAAAGTCTGAAAAAATGGGGTAAGTTGCAAAAATTGGTGGAAAGAGGAGAAAATAGGTAAAAATTGCATAAGATGACTGACAAGAAGAAATGGCATATGGCATAATGTGGCAAAAAAGAGGATCAGGGTGGCAAAAAATTGGCAAAAAGTAACAAAAAGTGGCATATTTGTATAAAACAGGGTCAAATCAGGTAAAAATAGCAAAAGGCAGCTGACAGACAAAAAGTGGCAAAAAGTGGTAAAAGACAATGCAAAAATAGGCAGAACTGGTAAAAACAAAGCAAAATGGGCAAAATTGGGTAGGAATAGCAAAAGGTAGCTAATACAGAGGAAAAAGTGGCACAAATGGGCATAAAAAAATCCAAAAAGTGTCTAAAATATGCAAAAAGGTAATGCAAGAGTTAGCAAAAAGGCAAAATAATTGCAGCTTTGGGCAAAAATTGGCCTAAATTGGGATAAAGTGGCAATAATTGGTGGAAAAGGGCAAAGAATGAGTTAAAAATGTAAAAAAGTGTCAAACTTGTACAAAGCAGGGCAAAAAATGGGTAGAAATTGCAACAGGGGGCCAAAAAGTTGCAAAAATTTTGCAGATATGAGGAAACTAGTAAAAATTGGATGAGTGGACTAAAATGTTTTGAAAAAGTGGCTTAAATGGGTGAAAAGCAGCAAAAATGGTTAAAAGTGGCATAAAGATGTGGCAATAATGTGTTAAAGAGGTGATGTTGTAAATGATACCAACATCAGAACCCCATAATAGCTTGACACACTTTTCATCTCCAAAGTGAAGTTACTGTTAGCCAGGATGCTAGCACCAATGCTACTGATCTAACACACATGCAGTGATATCATCAATAAATCACAGCTGATAAGGGCCCATTCTCTGGGTTTTTCAGGGGCTCAACCTATTCTGTGGGTGGGCCTGCTTCTATTTATTTATTTATTTTTTATTTGTATGCGGAAAGGTTAAATTGATGTCCAGTTAGATTTGGCACAATTTTAATTTGAAAAAGACTTTACTCATAAGCTTTGACAAATACAAATAAATAAAGGCAAGACATGCCTGCAGCAACAAAAGAGACATACATTATGAAACACTCTCAGTCTTTCATTTAAATAGAAAGTTCTGAAATGTTTTAGCTGTTGTGTTTACTATCATTGATTACAAAAATGATTAGATTCCTTCTAAAGAGTAAAGCAACCTTACACAAAAACTCACCAATTGCAAGATGCCCAAACCCTGCAGTCTAGTCCATCCATTCAGGCTCACAGCTTTGATAACATTTGTGCGTTATCACTCATGAGTTTCTCAGTTCCCTGACATGAGAGCATCTTTCAGACCAAGGAGCTCTCCTCTGTGATCATCAGGAAAAAAGCTTGTTTGTAGGCACACCTTCTCTCTTCCTGATATGCACAGCTCTGGCAGCTGTACATGTTTTCAGCAAAAGTTCACACCCAAGCAAATCATACTTTGGGTAGAGTGACAGATTACTGCATGTTGTTCAACGTCTTCTTTATTAAAATCTGAACCAATGGCAGATGATCCAGTCGTAGGTTTATGAGGAACACTGCATGTCAGGTGCACGTGTGTTTGAATGGCACAAAAAAAATTCTGAAGGCAGAGAGCTTGTCCAAGATGATGAACATTCTGGGCGCCCATGCACATCAAAAACTTCTGAAAAAATATTTTAACAAATTAAACAAATCGTTCAAAATGAATGACGACTCAGTATAAGAAGGATAGCAGAAATGTGTTCTATTGGTAAAATGACAGTTCAACAAATTTTGCATGAAAATTTAAACATTACAAAAGAGTGCACCAGATTTCTCCCAAAACTTCTGACTCCTGATCAAAAGGAACAAAGCAAGAAATTTTGGAACAAACTGAAAGAAACCCAGTTTTTTTAGAAGGATTGTTTCATGTTTTATTTTTGTGAGTCTTTTTAAATTTGGTTTTGTGACAACCACTTTTTTAATCTCTTCACAGAAAACAAAGTCAAGATATACATCTCATTTCGCCATTCCACTAAGAAACATCAAGGTAAGACTTTTGCTCCATACCACCCAGCCCTACTTTTACTCCTGGTAAAGAGAGGAAAAACCGCTCCAAGCTGTGCCAGGGAGAGAAGGAGGAGTGAAAGGATAAGAGGAGGGAGGGAGAACCGCTTGTCTCTGAGAGCATCCTCAGCAGACACAAGCTCTGTCCGCTCCTCTCCCTAATTTCTAAAAAGCGCGACAGTGTATCCTAATTTAGTGGCTGGTGACCAGGGCTGACATTGAGGGGCGTGGTAGGGCCTTTTTTCTCTGTGGCCGTGCTTTCTGGCTGGGGAGAAGTGAGCGCAGAGGGGAGACAGGCAGCACAGTGCCAGCGCTATAATGAAGCGCGGGAGACAGCAGGCCTGACAGCTCTGGCAGGTGATGCATGGGGCCCATGCTAATTCTTCAGCAAACCAGTGATGGATCCTGAAATCTTGACCACACATCCCATTAGCCTCTGTCTGTGACAGGAGAATAAAGATATTAAAAAATCCGGGAGAAGTTGGGAGAAGGGGGTGCGGCGGGATGCGGAGCGGGACGCGGACAGCCAGTCAAAGGACCTTACGCAAACCTGCGAGTCCTCTGCAATATTTTCAGCAGCAAAGTTATTGATGACTTAACCTCTGGGGTGCAGGTTATGGGTGATGGATACTGTGCATCCCCAGCATGGAACAGCAGAGGATAACAAGCCAGACAGTGAATCACCTGCCCTCAGCTGATAAAAATAGAATATGACATGTGCTGCTGCATATACCAGTGTAGATTCTAAAGAGATGAGTGAACCAGGATTTCCTGTAAATAGATTAGTCCATTGAATGGGTTTTCTACGGTCTCAGCTGTTCTGCACATCCCCACCGCACTGGCTTTTGCATCTCAGCACTCTGAATGGAGGTACTGTTTATTAGCCTGTCCCTGCCAACTCCTTTGCGACCTCCCCTCCTTTCAGGAATAAAAAACAGGAAGGAAATAAAAGGCAGGAGGAGGCTGTGCAGCTCCTTTAGCTATCAAGCACTCAGGTGTGTTTACCATATATCTTTTATCTTCCTGTGCAGGATAAGGCTAATATTTCTGACAAGTTTTGTGTGAAATATAAATGACCCAGTCTTGATACAAATAGGAAAACTGGTAGCGAGGCGAGCCGAATCGCAGCCAGGGCCCCCAGAATCCTTCCTTATTTCTCAGGGTTGACAAATAGCACCCAGGAAGTTCCAGGGGAAACTGAGAGGTTACTGTGACAGACAAGGAGCACAATTATCACACCATGATGAAAGAGCCATGGCGAGCGCGCGTCGCACCGTTAATTACCGTCCTTTTTCCACCAGCCTCTAATGTGAGGAAAAACACGCGATGACAAGTGTGTAAAAGAGCAAGCACTAAATTACTGTCAGGAAAAATAAACGGAGGATCGCGCGGCCCGCACAGTGATTTACGGGGGCAATTAGTCACCGCCCCACGGAGATGCTGAGGACAGCAGTGCGGCGCGAGCGTGTCAGGGAGAGAGTGTGAGAGACACCGCTATACGCTCCACCCACAGATCTAAAGAAATGGGTTGGGAAGCGGGAGAATGTTCTCAGAGTGACCTTTGTCTGCTCGAGGCCCGTCATCCAACTTTTCCCTGATACTTCAGTAAAGTTCAGAAATAAATGATCAAGCTGCAAACATCCTACTTCAAATCACTGCCATGTTGTCATATGTATATGTATCATAATAGAATAAAAGAAGTAACATCAATAGGGGATATGGAGCAAATTTAGGTCAACATTGCTTGTTTTATGCTGAAGTAAGTTGATTACGACATAGGTGTAAGACAAGCTAAAGCAGTGTCTGTCATTACACCATCAGCCTTTTGTCTTAAGATGAATATGTCAGCCTACTTGAAATGCTAAACGTCTAAAATGAGTGCTCCCCCACTCCACCATCCAACATCAATGGGCTCTAATTGTTTCTAAACGTGACACAAGTTAAGATACTTCAGTTTAAAGCCCGTCGTCACATCTCAAAAGTGACGCTTGATTCAGCTTCTGAGACAGGAGGTCGCATCGCAGTCGTCACATGTCCCTCATATTTCATGCTCGGCTATGAAACGAACCTTTCATCACACATTAAAATACCTGCTGTACTTTTAAGGAAGTAAAACCACTGGGAATATGCCCGAGCGAGCGGAGAGCCCATTGATTTGTAATGGCTGATGACAGATAGTGTCACATCATCTTTGTTAATTTCACTCATTCTGAGCTGCTGAACAAACATGGCGTGCCTGTTCTTCTCGCTGAGAAGACTTTCTGAAGTGATCGGCTATTGTGGAATAAATTTTGAAGTGTGCCTTGTTAAGAAATTGTCAAACTGTGTGATAGCTAACAGACGTGTGATAAAATGAAGTAAAGATGGAAGGAGGGGGGTTGGGGTTGAAAATTTATCTTAATATATCCATCACAAAGAGAATTATCGTTGAGCACCTTAAAGAAAACCATCAAACAAAGACTCTTGACTTGCTAAGCTTTTGAAGCGTTCTCTTCACTAATACCTGGTGCTAACATGACAGAATGTGTTGGAGGATATTGACATTTTAATGCGTCTTGTCATGCTCGTATACATATTTAGACCGAGCGTTTGCACATACATTTTAGGATGATAATAACACTGACAGTAAGCTGAGTGTTAAGGCCAGCGTGATATGAAGTGGGAGGGAAGGTGGGGGTTCACATTCTCCCGGCCATGTAAATCCAGTAGGGGCTAGTGAGTGGGCTTTGCTAGGTTGAGCCACGTTTCCAGGTCAGTGGCCTTGAGCATGCTTGGTTTCAGCTGCCTTGCCCATTCTTATTGGCAAAGGTGCCATAAGACGGGGTTGCAAGGGGCCATAAGTGGTGAGGAGGAAGCGGTGGAGAAGCTAACCAGGAGAGGACCATATGCATGTCCAGTAGACTGCTCCCCTCAGGCTTTCTCTCCACATCCCTCACTTCACTGCATTATCCACTCCTTTGCCAGAGCTTTAAGAGCCAGGACATCAGACTTCCTCAAGCTGTCAGCCTTGCTTTTTCCCCCAGAACAACATGATGCGAGATTGGAGGAGAGTTAAGGAAAAAACAGCTGGTGGAGCTGGAGAGCGATGAGAACAGAGGAAAGCCTCACAAACAGGGAGGAGGAAGCTTTAGCTGCAGCCGCTAACGCTGCCAATTAAAGGCATTTTCTTTTGTGACTGTCACGGCCCTGTGTGTCACACACCTTATTTTACCTTCACCGTACACCGCACTATGTTACAGTCAGAGCCATTTTACTTTCATGATTCTCAAAACAACTGTCTTGTTATTTTAAGAATATTTAAACTGACAGTGCACTGTGACATTTATTTTACAAATGGTTATATCAGTCTCTAGTTGCTCACATTTTCATGATGCATCCTTGACTTTTACATGTACTGAATGGGACACATTTTTACTCAAAACAATGGCAACTGAGATTTTACATTCTGTGAACATGGACGCTTTAAATAAGCAGCGAATTGGGTTCCAACAAAATGCCTGTATATGTGCATTCATTATTAAAATTAACCTTCATACAGCTGAACTGCAGTTTAGCAGGAGAGCTTGTCTGGGTTAGTCTGTTTTTTTTTTGGCAGTCTTTACAGAAAATAATGCTTTTTTCTCCCTTTTTTTAACGAGGATGTAACAAATTTTAACATTTTATGTGCTTTTTACGCTGTAGCAGGGGTGGGCTACTGACAGCCCAAGCGCCGCATGTGGCCCTACGATTCACTCAATATGGTCCCCCCAAATCATTTTCAAAAACCAAAAATTGTAAATGTTAAGAAGCAAAAGGCCAAATTCCATCATTAAAGCATGGAAACAGATACATTTCTCTTTAAATCTTTCACTACTTATATATGGTCTTTGATTTGATTAAAACAATTTGAACCTTTTTTCAATATATTTTGATTTTATTTTTAACATTTTCTGTTCTAATGATTTTTAATTGATATTATTTTATATTTTTTTGTATTTATCTGTAAAATATTTTAAAATTATTTTTCATTTAATTTAGACAATTTGAAATGTAATAACTTCTTAATTTATTTCTGTTTTTTTACTTTGTTTATTAATTCATTTTATTAATTGAATTTAAATGTAATTCATTTTTAAATTAATTTATTTCTAATTTTTCTATTCCATTGACCTTGTTTTTTTTATTTAGTTATTTCTTTTTTGTTTTCTTTCCTGTAGATTTTACTGGCTGCAAGTGTTTCTGTAAAATGTTTTTAACATGCATCACTTAATGCACTTGTAGAAAAATCAATATGCAAGTAAAATAACAAGTAACTATCATGTTGACTCCATTCAAACATTTGCTTGAAATTGATTTTATTCTGTGTTTTTCATGGGGTTAACTATTTCTTTTAGCTTTTAAGTTCAAAAGAATAAATGATGGTATAATAAATGATCATGAAAGCAACTTATTCTTCCTTGAGTCCTTAGTAATCACAGGGTTTAAATTGAGGATATCCAACGTCAGACATCAATTTACAACATATAGATGTAAAGATAGCTTAAATTAGGAGAAAAAAGTACATTAAGATAATAGTATATGTAGTTTGCTAGGCTAAGTATCACAAGGTTCTTGGATGGTTACCTACACAAAAAACATGGTTCTGCAGGCACAAACAAAACGTGATCCTTCTCATAACATAAATATCATTTACAATATCAATCAAATCATGTACTGTGGGTTGTTCAGGAAGTAATAGTTGTTTAATACAAACAGAGGCCAATATACCAAACAGGTATCGTTCTTGTTTGAAAGTTTACATTTACTAGAAATAATGTGGCAAACTTTAGAGGTAGGCCAATTTAAGAATGTTTTTTAATGCTTTATGAAACTCTAACTTAAAGAGTTTTATCACTGGGCACTCACATCAAATGAGTCAGTGGTTAGCTTTCTGAAACCAACACTGCCCCAACATTTAGTATCGCTGTTTGCAAAATTTGCACTATACTTTGGAGTGAGCCTTAGAGCTAGGTTAATGTAAAGTTAATTTTCTTCTGCAGTCCCTTGATAGCTGTTCTTTACATCCCCACAGAAATGAAAAAGCAATGAAAAGATGCAAAACAACAGGAGACAAAGCAAGCTCATAACATAAACCAACAAAGCAACAGTAAACACAGTAGTACGTATAGAGCCAGCCCTTATCTACCCTAACTAACCCTGAACATAGTGTAGAAACTCATAAACTATAGAAAACATTGGAGGAAATCTAAGTGATGTCAAACAGTTTGTTACTGAAAGGGGGGTTTGAGTCCAATCCACAAAATTGAAAGCATGGTCTCAAACTAGTTTAAGATTCACCAAGTAAGGAAACAAAGAGGTGGAGCAGATGGTGGATGTTAAGCCTTCACACAAACAGCTACATTGGCTTAGTTATATTAGCTTTGCCCTTGATTATGCAGAACTAGATTACATTATTTAAAATAAAGTGGAAGAGGTATGATAAAATGCATCCAATGTGCCTGTGGAACTCCTCTCTTATGTGATATTTTCCTCTAATGAGCTGCGAGTATGTTGAAAAAATAGAACTTGCAGTGGATTTCAGAGAGACCATATAATAATAATAATAATAATAATAATATCTTGAATTTATATAGCGCCTTTCAAGTAACCCAGGTACGCTTTACAAGAACACATAAGACATGGACAAAACCATGTAAGGGATAGGATGAGTTTAAGGGCTGGTTCAATGTAGACTAGGCTGTGGGGAACAGGTGGCACTTGAGACGTTTTTTGAAAATGTCCAAAGATGGAGCGCTACAGATGTCTGCAGGAAGAGTGTTCCAGAGGCTGGGTGCTACAGCACTGAAGTCTCTGTCTCCATAGGTTTGGAGTTTGGTTGTGGGACTGAAAAGTAGGCCAGTGTCTGAAGACCGAAGGTTGTGGGATGGTGTTTGTGGATGGAGGAGATCAGAAAGGTACTGAGGAGCCAGAGCATGGAGAGATTTGTACGTGAGGAGGAGGATTTTGTAGTTGATGCAGGACCTGATAGGGAGCCAGTGTAGGTGGATGAGGGTCGGAGTTGTTGCCAGGGTCTAGTGCGGGTGAGAAGTCCAGCAGCAGAGTTTTGGACAAACTGGAGCCTGTTCTGGATTTTGCTGGGTACCCAGACAGGACTACATTGCAGTGGTCTAGGTGGGAGATTATGAAGGAGTGAATGAGGTATGACTGTGTGCTAGCAAACAAGCTGCTAATGAGCTAAGAGGCCATAAAACCAAAGCATGATTAATTAGTCTATATGAAATGCTGTCAGATCATCTTGCCAGGTTAAAATTCATTATACATTTAAGTGAAAAGCTAGAAGGTATGATAAGGGGTTATTGAAGATACAAATGAACACTTTCAGTGAAATATTTATCCAAAAAGCTGTTCCAGGCAGGCCTACTTCCTTTCCTCTTTTTTCTTGGAATTCCCCAAACACATATTCCAAGCCACTGAATGACAGCAAAAATCAGACAAAAATGATCCTCTTTCCTTGGCGACAGGTAGTTTTCATCCATACATAAAAAAGTGCACTTTACAGCTGTGTGGATATCAGTCACCTATGTATGTTGAAAAGAGCCATTAAGGCAGGGGGGTAATATGATGATACAGTATCCTGGGGTTTAAAAAAGCCATGTATCCCTTTAACACTGTGATGGAAAAAATTAGCAGTGTAATGTGTGCATGATTATAATAAATGCTTTAAGAGTGTGTGTCTGTTTCCAGCAGCAGCACCACTGCCTGTGTTTGAAGTAGAAAGACATGACAGAGCTTCTGTGAAGGATTCAGGCCTCACTTGCCATAAACAAATAAGGATAATGCACTATTTAGATGCACTTGTACTCATGCATCTTGCACCGCTGCATTGTTCTTCCTCCCATATTTTTCAGAATGTGTTACTTAAACTGCACACAGGTTTAAATGTAAAAAGGTTTTGAGTAGGGATGCACAATGTTGGATTTTTTTTTGCCGATTTCGGATTTCAGCCGATACCAATATCGATACCGTTTTTCAAATATGTATTTCAGACCTGAAACTTCAGTCCACTGAACATGTTTTAATGTATCAGGAGGATCAAAGAAATGAACTTGAGTGCTTTAAACACACTTTAAAGTTTAAAGACTGAGAATGAATGATAAAAAAGACCTCCGCTGGCGTAGATCTGATAGTCTAGTCTAAAACTTAAACTTATTTGTACAAATTTCACAAATTTACAGTTAAAATGATAGTCACAGCCAAAATATCTGTTTTAAATATCAGCAGATATTTTGATATCTGCCAATAACAGACTGATAATATTGTGCATCCCCAGTTTTAAGGTCATACTCTACAAGATAAAGTCGGATGCAGCCATATGGCATCAATACCCAGAGTGCACTGCACAAAATAGCAGCCTAAATGTGAATCTCTTCCAAATATTCTCCAAAATGTTCAAATCTTGTGTGTTTCTTTGTACAACATGAGCATAACAGGCACTAATGTTAATATTATAGAGTCAGCATCTGTTTTCATGGATAGTTTTTGTAACAAATACAAGAAACTATGCAAACCATGAGGTTGTATGCAAAACTCATACAGCCTCACTTCAAAAATACAGAGCTGTTCCTTTAAGTAAGTCAGTCAACTTTGCACAGGTCCTTGGATGTTTTCAGTTATTCAGACTCACTCTGATATGCTGAACATTGCAGGGTTTCTCCAGGATCAGCTGAATAGTCACGGCATGCATTGTATCAGGTGATGCAGATAAAATGCATTCATGCTGGTTAAAAAAACAACCAGCAATGGCTGAAAATGCTGGATTCCTATGGAGTGCACCTGAGGTGCCAGTATCTCGTTATGTCAGAAAAAACAGTAAATCTCTTGGGATTAATCCCAGTACCCTGGCCTTACCACTTAGCCCTCCCTCTGTGGTTTAGCTGTTCATGTCTAGGGTTAGGATGTCCTGATTCTTGTTGGAATGGAGGGGTGCAAGGTGGGCCTCTACATTGAGTATTGTTGGAAATCACCATAATGCCTTACAAATCAATGTCAGGAGTTGAAAATTATGTCAACAATCTAATATGATAATTTTGTCCTTTTGATTTTGTGTTAAAATCGTAGTAGAAATACCCATTATTGTTGTCATGTCTGTTTATGTAAATGCTGTTGGCAACAACTGATGAAGTATCAGGAGCTTGAAGGATCTACTCATCTTGTAACTTTGGTTCAAGAGGCAAGTGGGCCCTCCAAAACAGAAGGTGGTGGTGGGTGGGGGCTGTAAAAATTAGAAATGGGACTAAACATGAGTCTCAGAAGTGGTAAGCCAGTAGTTCAAAAAATCAGAGCAGATTTTATTTTCAAGTGAATGCTTCTGTGTGTGTGCTAGCTTGCGCTTTTTATCTCAGATCATTACAACTAAAACGTTAATCATGCCATACACTTAAATAGACCAGGTTTTACACTGCAGAATTTAAACTCTAAATAATGTAGAATACAAATCTACAGCAGAAAATTGTACATTTATGTGTAGATCATGCTGTGTGCTGAATACATTAATATTTGGAGTCCTACTGAAGAAAATGCTAACAGCTTGTTTTTCATCTGTTGGCCTAACGCTTCACAAATTTGTGTGTTCTCTCGAAATATTCTTCACAAAATCCACATTGGGGATTTAAATGTGTTATTTTATCAATGTTAAGTTAGACATCAAATTAATTTTGCTACCCTATCTGCAGTCTTTGTGTTGTGTTCATTATTTTGTTTATCAAGGAAAGCTATTTGAAAATGTATTGAGGCTTTTCTTCATAAAAGAGTTATAAATGTGAAAACATACTTCCACTTTCTCCGTCTTTATAGCTTCTGGTGTTCTGCAAAGAAAAAAACAGGCTTTGAAATTAGACTCACTAACTGGCTATGAAATAACAGACCGTCAAGGAGAAGAGGGGCTAAAAAATAGGGTCTATGAATCAATATGGGCAATGGGGGAAGGCCAAATGTAATAAATAATACAATAACAAGCCTAACTAATGAGCTGCTGCGATGGTGCAGTTCACAGAATAGTCCCTTTGTATGAATCCCTGCTAATAATCCTGGGGAGCCACTGGATGATGAAGTGTTGCCATAAGGCAACACCTGTGCAATTAAAGCAGCGGATTCTTTTGCACGTAACATTAATTTCAGCCCTTTATAAAGGCCCGATGAGCACACTAATAATCTAGTCTACTTGACTCCATGTCTAGCAGAAACAGAGCATCTAATTAGGTAAAGGTAATTAATTAGAGATAAACGGAGCTAATCAGGGCCCGTTAGCACTCCCACTTTCTTGGCATTAAGACACGGAGCCTCCTGCGCTCTCATTGGCCGCCCTGTCATCTGCTCAGTGAACATGAAAAAGATATGTTTTTAACAGAAGCTCTGTGATCTGACAATGAACTAACCTGCTCCCACAAGATCAACGTACTCTTCTGCTTCTGTAATGATCTTATTAACCGCTGAATTTCTCCAGAAATGAATGTTTTATAAAATCTGAGATTGTTCATCTTTGATAACCATCATGACAGTCACACAGATGGGCTAATTAGGTTTATTTTAGGTGTAGAACAAAGAAAACGCAGATACAGCAGCAGTTTCATTCAATTAAATGTGTCTATAATCAAATGTAATACTGTGCTAATCACTTGAGACCAAAGGCAAGAGGTTTAATTGATAAAAAAACCCTCTTTATATTCAACAAAAATGCTCATTATAGTCTAGTTGACGTTCACCGATGTGAAAGTCAGTAAATCTGCCATTTTTTCTTATTTTTGAGAATAATCGTGCACCTAATTATAAATCAGTTAGCAAGAAACTGTTTTTAGACCATTAATCATAAAATAAATGATAGTTGGATTCATGACTGTTAAATATTTAGTTGATTTACATAAATTAAGTCAAATTCTATAAAAATACCAAAATATTTAGGTGTAGTTGGAGTCATACTAAACCCAAAATGTAAACATATCTCGTGAAAATAAGGTTAATTTAATCCAATTAAATAAAAATATATATTGCATTGCTCCTTTGTTAACCAGCAGATAGGGCTGTCTACTTTTGACATGTGAAAAGAAAGCAAGTGAATAATCTGATGTTTAAGCTACATGCAGAAAGTAAAATGGTGCCATGCTCTGAAGCCTCAGACATCAAAATGTACATGCGGACAAATTTTGAAACTTGGATGGGCCATGATTTTGAAGTATTTGCACAGATGTGAATTTATAAAAACTGTGATGTTTTCATGCATTTTTTTGTCATCTTCTAAGATGAAGTTTTAAAAAATTATATGAATACACCGTTCTCCGTAAAAAGTAAACTGGTGTTTTGGTTTCACTGACAAATTTCTCATAATGAGGGAGAAAAGCTGTTTAAAGTGCACTTCCTGGTAAATGCTGCATTAACAGGGAAAGCATCTTTAACAGCTTTTCTCCCTTATTACATACACCTCATTACATCATAAACCCAAAAAGTCTGTTAGTAAATACACACATGGAGAGTCGTTTCTATGAAGAGTCCTTGATTCAAAACAAGAAGTGAGCCTCGGTGGGGGTTGGAGCTGAGCAGCGAACCTGGTCTCTACTCCACCTGGAAATGCCTACTGGCGTCACAATGTTAAAGTGGGAGTGGGGGAATAAGATTCCTAATTACAGGGAAGAGCTTTGGGGACTTAATCAGCAGCCAATGGCAGAGAGTAATAGAGGTCCACCACAAGTAAGCAGCACAAAAAATAAATGAGATCCAGCAACAGAACAGCAGCTTCCAGTGGAAGTTAATGCCTCCTTATGTAGTAGTCTTTCACGTAACATCCATTGTTTCCATTGCAATCACAAACATGTCATATTTTTGTGATCAGTTTTTTGATTTCGTGTTGTGTCACAATAGAAAACAATACACAGGAGAAAGGAATTACTTGCATGCATATGCAGCAATATTGAACAGAGGATAAATGCATAACGGGCCAAAAGGAACAGGAAGAAAAATCAATTAGTTCTTTTGAAAGTAGTACAGTAAAAACAAAAGGATTTTTTTGCAATGTAATATTTTTATGTTTTGGGTTGAGAACAAACACTTCAAAACCATCATTATTCATTTCATTTTCCTTGATTACCAAGCAAACAGACTGATGTCACATTTATGTATTATATTATAATCACAAATGCAGTTAGTCCAGTATAATTGCAACTACACATAATTACCAAATTGTGCAGCTCTACATACATGCATACTCAATTGCAAAAATTCTAGATATTGTAACTTTAGCAGCAGTTTCCATTACGTATGTGTTAACATCAAGCTAACAAACGCAGGTAGAAATTGTGCTCCATTTGTGGGAAACAATTCGTTTACAATAACTTGAACATATGAATATTATTCAGATAATTGCTAATGCCTATCAAATGATAATTTTGATAGAAATACACATCCAAATACACAACACACAGTGGTTTCCCACAGGGTTTTTCGAGACTTTGGTCAGGGGACTCTAGGAACTGTCTAGGAGTTTTCCGGGGCAATGCTGCCCTTGGAGATAATTTTGGACAAATTAAAGTTATTGCATCGATCTCATGCACTTTGAGAGCTAAACTAAGAGGCTAAAAGTATGGATATTTTGTTCTCTTTAAACAATTTTGTGCTCTTGTAGTAATTTGAAAAATCGTATTGACATCAAAAAAGATTGTTTAAAATTACCTTGTCTTTATTGAATTATTTTATTTATTTGATTTTATTTAACCAGGCAAAAAAAGTCATTTGAGATTAAAAATCTCATTTACAAGACTGTCCTGGCCAAGACGGGCAGCAGCACATTTAACAAACGATAATAAGAAAAATAAATCTGTCAAGCTGCACTAGGTCACATGACCATTGCCCATCAGGTTTTTAATTTAACTTTTTCATCTATTTTTTTAGGAGCCACTCTATTTTAACAAGCAGCCTTATTTGATTAGATTTAATATAAAAATCAAGGCCACTGTACCCATCTATTACTTCGACTATGGCACTCTGCCATAGTCTGATTTTTATCACCATAGTCTGATTAAATTCCCTGGTTAAAACTAACCCCTAAAAGGTCAGAGCAAAAGAATGACCAAATATTGGCACTTTGGCTTTAAACAATTTAGAACTGCTCATAATGACCCAAATTAGAAAAAAAAAGCATACGTGAAAAATGTACTCTGTGAGAAATTTTGTACTGTAATGTTTTCTGTTGTTCACAAATTGTCTTTAATCTCATTTCTTTATAAGCTTTACAAAATTGACAGAAACTTGCTTTGTAATTGTATTGTGAAACCAGTATCTTTAGAAGTATAGTGTCTTGAGTTGAGTGCTACAATTCTCCATTATTTCATAAGGGAACATTAAACTCCAGATAGCTAACATCAACTCTTTGTGATTTTTTCTTTAATTATGATATGAAAGGTTAGGGGGGACCTGAAATGTTTGAACAGGGAAAGAGAATTTTGCTTCTCTGCTATAGGCTATTGATGCAATAACAGCATGAAGACCCATGTGCCTTGACTCGTGTACCTATCATGTCCAATTTTGTTTCCAAAAAGCATCCCAGTCTGTGCATATGTATAAATAGTGTTTTAAAATGGGATTTAATGGTTATTGTGATGAATGTTGACTTAGCAGATCAGAAAAGCAGGAGGAAGAAAATTCGAGACATCCTGAGAGAAGAAGAGGTTTGTTTAGGTGCTCGGTTGTCGTTGGGTTTCAAGAGGAGGAATGATTTGGGGGAAACATGATTATTTTCTCCTTCTGCTTTTCCTCGTACACAGGGGAGTCGTCTGCTACAAGAAGGCAGGGCGCTCCCTCGACACGCATCATTAGAAGGTTTTTTACAAGCGACAAGCAGGCTATTTGGCTGTCATTGGGATTGTTTGAAGAGAATATGTTTCTGCATCATACTCCAGGGAGCCCCACATCAGGAAAAAAGTAGATCACCCTTGAGCACTTGACACTCCTGTTATGCATTTGTCAATATTAAGGCTAAGAGGTTAGGCAAGAGTGTGTAAATTGGGAGTTTGGAGCAGAAGCTTGCCTTAAATATGAGTTGACCCCTAACCTTGCATGTCATTCATTTCGCTAACCTTGTCTTTGCTAATTGCCATGTTCAGCCCCACCAGTGCTGTTCAATTATTCAGTTCTACAAAAAGCCCTACGAGAAATGTATACATCGGTATCAGAACACTTGCACAGCTTGATTAGGTTCTGTTAATCTTGTTTCTTATTCTGGGATGATTGAGAACAAATGTGCTGGATTGGTATTTTATCAGTTGTGGAAATCCCATTAAACACATTTCTGCAGTGAATATAAATAAATGTAAGATAAGGCAAGCCTGTAGCCGGGGGCCATGGACCAAAATTTAAGCCTTTCTTTTAATAAATACATGCTAAATGGACATAAGCTACATTCACTTACTGATGGTTAAAACTGCTATGCAGATCTGTCACCAGTAGTTGCTTATCCCAATCATACGATTCCAAACACATCACACCCAAATGACATAGTGTTGGATGCACATTGGAGTTTAGTGTGATGCCCAAGGACACATTGACATGTGACTGCAGGAGCTGGAGATTAAACCCATAACCTTCCAGTTTGGAGACAACGGACTTTGATCCACAGCTTCAGATGCATGTCCCCTTTTAAAATAATGGCAGTCAAATATTCCAAACTGATCCCACAATTTAAAACATTTACACCAAACAGAAGCCCTTGTGTTGTTTAAAGGAACACTTCTGTGATCCTCCATTAATTATTGATTATATTAAAAACTCATGTGCAGCACGATGTATAGCACAGCTACAAGTTAAAAAAAATGAGGGAAAAAACAATGAAAAGATCCACTGTTGGAGAAAAGGAGCCCTGTCCTGGCTATGTTGAAAATGATACACCCATAAGACATGAACTACTTCCTTAAGAGAATAAAAATTAATAGGGTATAGTTGCATATAATCACACATTGGCTATTAGTCACTTTAAGCTCGAATGAATGGATGACCTTTTTCACCAACTAACACATGAACTAAGAGTTTTTCCTTCTTATGTCTGCTTACCTTACAGCTATAACAGGTGGCATGTCTGTCTGTGTGTCTGTGTTGATTTACACACCACATTGTTGCTCCAGTTGTCCTTGATTCCTCTCAGAGGACTTCTAGGGTGAACTGGTTCCAAACTGGTGCCATTTAAAAAAAATCATAGATATATACAGATTTTCTATAAAATCCAAAGTTATCCTGTCCCCCATTGTGCCACTCCCCCTGCTCAACACATACACTCACTCTGCCACAATACCGCAGAAGAGACAGCCTTCATTCTCAAACAGACACACCCTAAAAGATGGAGAGTACACCTATGACTCTGGTTTTTCTTTAATAACTGGGAAAGAATGTGACGGAGCTGGAAAACAATTTGACTCTGTTGAAATACGCCCACACAGTAACATATGTGGAGGACGTGAAACACCTGCTCCATGATTCCTAATCAAAGTTAGCTCTCTTTAAAGCACTTCTCCATGCTCAGGTTAGACAAGATAACACAGGAAATGTTTCGTTGGTGTAAGAAATCACGGTTTATTTGCTGTTATTAGTTGGTTGTAGTTGGCGGTGCTGTGTAAACATGTTCGAATGTGTGTCTGAAGACACTATCACTGCAAACACTCACTGGTGCATGGAGACATTTAGCTGTTACGCAATTATTTGGGGAAAAAACACATCCCTTTCCATGCAAATTGGCCTTGTTGCCTTATTACATGAAGCATCTAATGATGAGGTTGGTAACAGCACAGCGATAATAAAGCAACGATTGAAGTTTTTATGATGCACAATCTTTCCAGAGATCAGGAAACACTTTCACCACTGTATGAAAAATAAATGATGATAAATGATGTGTAAATAAGATCAGTAAATATTTCCTTGACATTGCTTTTACTATTCATAACCAGAAGTAAACCAGAAGAAGAAACTTTGTCAAGGTGGTGCTCAAGGGCACACATTAAAATTACCATTCCTTTTAATAAACACTGTCTTTTATTCTGAATATTAAACATGGATTGTCAGAATCTGTGCAGGATGTGGGCAGGAGTGGACAGACCAGTTAAGAGTGTAAACGGGAGTGGGTGGTAATGGTCAGAAAACCAGCAGCAGCAGGATTAAGAAATGAGTCCAGCGCAGGGCTCTAATTCATGTTTGTTAAGGAAGTTATTGTCCATAAATGATGATCATAACCCACTTTGTTCAGTCTATGACTTTATAAGACCCTTTCATAATTTATTTACTCCTTCTTCCATACTTTGGTTGTATGGCCTACTTGTTATAAAATGCAGTTATGTAGATGATTTACTCTTGTATAGTATTAACACGTTTTATTCATTGCTTTCACATCATATCACACACTTATGAACTACCCACGTTCCTACTACTACTTCTAGTAGTTGATGTTCAGTTGGATGCCAAACACCGAGGTTGTACTTCTGTAAAATCCCAGCTCAGAAAAAACCCTAGACAGAAGGACATTGCAGTTTAATGCAGTTAGACACAATCACTTCAAGGAAATGAAAGAAGACATTTCTCTTAAACCTGCCTTAAAAAAAACATGTCAACTTGGTCAAAATATGTCTTTTAATGAACGTTACTGCCTCAGAACACAAGACCAGTTCACAGAGCTGTTTAGAGCCATTACACTTATGCACCTGTGACCTCTGGCCTTCATTAAGAATGTTGTGAAGGGGTACAAAGTGATCACTCTTTGTGCCATTTTTAGAGGTTGTAACAGAGGTGAAAACAGGAAGTGCACTCACCTATGCCTTGATTAGAAACAATTTCTTACCCTTCACTTCCCAAACAGCAGCATTGTTGACCCAGCCAGATTAAAAATGCATAAAGCTGTTTGTACTGTGTGCGGCCATGGTCCTCTGCTTGAAAACGGTGGACTGCTCCCTCCGGCTGGGGAGTTAGTCTTGCCCCAAGTGAAGAAGTTCAAGTATACACCGGGATCTTGTTCACAAGTGAGTGTAGAATGGACCGAGAAATTGAGAGGCGGATTGGAGCAGCGTCAGCAGTTTTGTAGGCGCTGTACCTTACCATTGTGGAGAAGAGGGAGTTGAGCGAAAGGTAAATCTGTGTCCCAACCCTCACCTACTGTCCTCAACTATGGGTAATAACAGAAACAATGAGATTGCGGGTACAAGCAGTTGAAATGAGATTCCTTAGGAGGCTGGATGGGCTCAGCTTTAGCAATAGGGTAAGGAGCTTGGACATCTGGAGGGATCTCGAAGTAGAGCTGCTGCTCCTTCATGTCATAAGGAGCCAGCTGAGGTGGTTCCTAGGCACCCTCCTGTGGAGGTCTTCTGTGCACGTCTAACTGGGGGGAGACTCCAGGAAGACCCAGAACTCGCTGGAGGGATTACATGTCCCATCTGGCCTGGGAGCGCCTTGGAATCCCTCAGGAGGAACTGGAAAACGCTGCAGGGGAATGAGACATCTGGGTTGACCTGCTTCACCTGCTGATGGATGTTTGTACTTTTTTAGTACAGATAGCTCTGTAAGGTGATTCTCCCTGAATAAATGTAAACATAACTGAAGAGAAGTTCTGGTAGGTGTTTGCTGTTTTTATTGATTGAAATTGAGTTAATAGCAACAGAAAAAAAGCAGTTTGGCATTAGCAGAGATGAGTTGGCAAATTTTCATGGGTGCAACCCACATACTCAGCTCTGCTGCTCATCCCACAGATGCTTCTTCCTTACAAATTTGGCACCATTAAGAGAAAGAGAGAGAAATAAACAGTTTTCAATGTTAAAAGATTTATTGTCAAGAAGCATTGTTAGAAGAAAGAAATAATCTACCAAACAAATGTCCTTACTTACTTTTTGTGCGAACATAAGTTTCCTCTACATTTCATAAAATGGAAGATTAAAAAATGTCGAATTTTGCGAGTGTATATGTTTAAATTCAAGTGAAAATACAAAGAGATAACAAATCCAGATAAATCTCTCTTGAGATATAACAGGTTAAGAATAAGCCTGAATTGCTTGTAGGCATCAAGCAAAATTAAGTTGTTTTCTGTCTTGAATTCTTGTCTGTATCTAAGTGACTTAGTTTTTGCTGCTGTTAAAAATGGGGGTGGATCATTTTTGACCTTAAAGGGATACTTCAACATTTTGGCAAATTTGTCCATTGCCATAATCCCTATAGTCTTAGTAATAGGTTTGTTACCTTCAGTTGTCAGTGCAAGCTGTTATTAGATCGCCCCGCTGCCGAGTTCGGACCTGCTGTGCCAACTCAATGTAAGCAGACGGTATTCCGGCTTTCCCTCATCAAACTCATCAAATACACAATCCAACAACTCCAAAACACTCTCGTGGACAAGTTGTGACCTGCACATTCACCACGCTATGAAATAATAACGTATAATTATGTAACATTACGACACAAGAAGCAAACACTCTGAACTATTTCTTGAGTAAACCACTGGGCGGAGTGACACAGTGCAGCAGCCATGCCTGGAGTGTAGTTCTGGCTTTGCATTTAGCTTTAAAACATCTCCGTCTTGTAATGTTCGATGATTATTTCATAACTCGGCAGCGGCTAAAAACAGCTTGCACTGACAACTGAAGGTAACACACCTATTGCTAAGACTATAGGAATTATGGCAATGGACAAATTTGCCAAAATGTTGAAGTATCCCTTTAAGATAGCATTAGGCTTTTATAAGTGTTTTAAAGTGACTGATTAAAAGCCACAATGCTGCCAATATGGATGCTATCAAAAAGCTACTTCTTGGTGAAAAAGCAGCATGTTCTTGGAGCAGCTTGTGCAGAAACAAAGCAGTCAGTGTAAAATAAAGTGAAGGAGACAGCAGTGAAAAGTGAAGCGGCACATTGTGTGGACATGATGGACTGTCATATTCTGAGCGCGGCCCATAATGCAACCATCACTGGTCCAAAGTGCAGGGTGTGTGCAGCGTTTACAATTGAAATGAGGCAGAGTGTAGGCATAGAGATCCTCATTATATCATTTCCCTGAGGGCTGAGGGCAGCGCTTCACTTGGAAAGGAGGGAGACAAGTGCATCCTCGCCGTCGCACAAAGACAGAGACGAGTAACAGTTTGGTTTCAACACCAATCTCCAAATGGCTTTTCAAACGTGAATAGAGACCAACACCGTGGGAGAGACTTGTGTCGGTGTCTGTGATTCTGCTTCATTTGTCTGCTGTTCACCATGGGCGAAACAGGCAAACATGGCACACGGGTCACATCTGATTCCCTATTGGAGATGAGATGGCGAGAGGATGGCAGCGGTGTGAGGCAGCATTGCAGCACTCCGCCATGTCCAAAAGTATCTGCATCAGTGGTGCTGATTGTGAGGCACCCGCTGGCGCTGTTTAGATAGTTTGACTACATCAAGCTCCCTTCCAGACGGCTCTTACTGGTGCGATTAGAGGAGGGTGAAGATGAAAGGTGTTCGGTGTATTTTTAAAATTGTTGATTTTCCGTGTAATGATAGCTCGTGCAATTAAGCGCTGGCTTCAGGCTCTGCATGTCCTTGTGAAAAAAAAATCTCAATTACTTATGTGTGTGTGTAAGAGGAGGATGAATATGTGTGTACATGTCTGCCTTCGCCTCAGTTAAAATTAATTGGTTGACATTAGAGTTTTAATTTTGCATCAAACTGATTTTTAGAATAGAGGTTTTTGGATGTAATTACTTACTTGATGTCTCTGGTGTGTGCCTTGACTTGTAGCATTTTAATGAATTTATTTCATTTTAAATAATTAGTTTGAATGAATAATCTGCCTTTAATTAATAGTACAATAAAATAAATTAAATAGTTACTACTAGCTTGAAATAAGTCATCTGCATTGACTTGGTGTTTGTAGTTTTACTCATTTGATTTATAGTTACAGTATGTAGAATTTTAGCTCTAAAATATCTATACTGAATGGAAAAGAGGCCATTCCTACTTTTAATTGAGATCTTACGGTATCGCAGATATTTCCTAACATTTTCAGAGAAAAAACAAATCCTTAATTTTTTAAATTGTTACAGGACGTGCCTTTTTATGGAGGCTGTTATAGGTTGCATGTCCAATCATAACATGGAGTCCCCCACACTCTTCATTTCCAGTGAGTTGAGACCAGCACTGCTCAGCACTGCCCTCCTCCACGGTCTCCTTCTCCATACTACTTTATGTTTTGAATTGAGGACTCAACGCGATCTGCAATACTACGATACCTATGCATTCTAGCGTTGCTTCCACAGCACATGTGCAAACTGGGACCACGTCCAGCACAAACACGGAACTGCCTTTTTCAGTGCATGTCTCCAGAGCTGCCCACAGAATTGTCTGGTTAAATCCCTGGTTGTGATTTATTGATGATGTCAGTGCATGTGTGTTGGATCAGTAGCATTGGTGCATCCTTGATAACAGTTTCTTCATTTTAGTGTTGAAAAGTGGGCTCTACTGTTCAAATTACTAATTTGTTCAACTTTTTAACTACTTTTCATTACTTATTAAGCCCAGTTTTGCACATTTTTTCCCACTTTTAACCCCAATATGCCTCTATGAAACAATTTTTGCCACTTTTTAAATAGTTTTCAGATTTTCCACCCATTTTACCCTTTATTAGCATTTCTCAATTAATTTCTGCAGCTATTATGGCACTGTTGCCTCTTTTAACCTATTTTTTTTCTCTCTGTAACCACTTTATACCACTTTTTGTTGGCCAGAATTGCAATTTTTTACCCATTTTGCCAAGTTTTTTTTTCTTTTTGCAGTTATTTGATGATTTTCCACTCAGTTATGAAAGTTCTTTCTACTTTACTCTCTGGCACCCTGCCATCTGTGCACATCATGGCTTAGCTATGAAGTCTGACATTACTTTCCCAATGTTTAAGCCAATGTGCCCATCCATATTGCTAACGTTAGCAGATAAAGATAATAATACTTTAATAAAAGGGGTTTACATTTTGAAAAATGGTATAATTTAGGAGTGGTTGTTATCTTCCATGATTATGATTTTTCTGACCTCCATGGGCCCTATTTCACGCCCAGAAATCCCCTCTTTATTTTTTAGGGCTTCTTTTCACCTTTATTTTGATATTGCAGCTGAAGAGAGAGATGATATATGGGGAGAGAGAATGGAGAAAGACACACACCAAGCAGGTGCCGAGATAAGAAATCGATTCTGTGACAAGGGCGAAGAGGACAATAACCTCTGCATATGGGCGCCTGCTCTACCAACTAAGCTAAACTGGTGCCTAAGTTGAATTTCTTTCAATACTTAAAATGACATTTATGTAGTTACAGCAATCTCTGAATTTGCTCAGTTGGTTGCGCAGCCTGACATTTTCATATATATATATATATATATATATATATATATATATAAAATATCTTTTTTGGGGGATGGCATGGTATTACCGGCATTATATTTGCATCAGCAGATATTAGCTTAAAAAGTGAAATATCTGTGTTGAAAGTTATAAAAAATTCTGCCAATATTTACAACAAATATTTTTGATTTACTTTTCAGAAAATGTGTATCTCTATTACAAGCTGTTGGGCATGATCACTTATCCCTTGATCAAACACACCAGAGGGTACAATTTTATCAGTCCTGTTGGTCAGGATAAGATCGATCAAGGTAGATCTGGAATAGTCTTTAGGATTGGGTCTTGGGGTCAGTGATAAGTTGGGAAATATTTAGATCATAACATAATAACTTTAGATCTTCAGAGGCACTGGTTAACCAGTCAAGATTAAAATCACCCAGAATTATAAATTCATTATGAGCATAGAAAGAAAGAAGATCCCTCAGTTTGATTAAAGAGCATGGGTCAGCAGACAGAGACCTATATACTCCTACGACAATAGAATTGTTGTGCCCACATTCAACATTAAAGGCAATATTTTCAAAGTATTTAGGTAAATTGACAGCATTCAAAACAGACTCATTATAATGACTTTTTACATATATAGCAACACCTCCACCCTTACCAGCTCTGTCTATTCTAAATAAATTATAATCATTAACTGTCACATCAGAATCACTTATGCCCTTATGCACTTATGCCTGTGTGATAATGTTGGCTATATAGAACAGACTAATAACTATCATGAATGAATTTTTTAAAATGAAATTGGACATAGAAATATGTATGTCAGGTCACTGACCCATAAACAGTAAAAAATGCACGTAGAGTAACATATAAATTATTTTTTAAAAAGCTAATTATTGTAGTGATTATGCTGGAAGTCTTAACATGCAGCTACAGAGCTGACACCGTCCTCCTTGTAGTGTTTATTGAAATAAATTCTCCTGACAGCGATTGTTTCCTCTTGGACTGAAACATAAGCCAGCGTTTTCTTTGTTTCTTGATGTATAGTTTTCACAGTATGGATGACAGGGCATTCTGTGTTTGTGTGTGCGTAAAAAACATGGTGGGTGTGGGTGCTCGCTGTGATGAGCCTGGGGAGGGGCTAACCTGTAGGGGAGATTGTCAAAAGGGCTAAATTTGCCATGAGAGTAATTGTGCTGTTCCATGGCATTCACTTCTGCTAAATGTAATCACTTTAAATAATGTCAGTGACATCTTGTGAAGTATTTGGTGGAAGAAAAAGGCACTATGTAGGGCAGGCATCTTAGTGTGTGATCCCAACTGTCTGTGCGTTATCTTCTCTTTCATTAGAGATGAACAGCCTCGGGTTGGTTTGGCGGGGGCGTGTGTGTGGATGCAGGGGGTGGGCAGTGGGTACGGGAGGGGGTGGCTTCACTGGAAATGGTAAATAGGATTATGAAGAGGGCTCCAGTGTTGCCTAGAAGACAAAAGTGACTGATGATTAGCTTAATATTTGTTGCACAACGCAGCACTGGCTGAACATTGTGAACATTTATTGCTAGTGCCAGGAACTTTCAGCAAGCATTTCATCACACCCAACTCTGGCCCTGTGAAATCTCTTGTAATTTTACAAACAGTCAGCGTGTTAGAGAAGCAGGGAGAAAAAATAAAAGAGAGAGAACATGTTATCGGCGGCTGCCTGATGTGCCTTCTATACCTTGAGGCACGGTGCTGGAGATTTCAGCGTGAACTTTCGACACTTAAATGCTAAAATGCGACTGATTTGGGATGATAATAGGCGCCCTAATAGAAGCTGATCCTTTGCAATGGCTTCCAGTCTTATAGCACGCAGCTGTAATGCAATCCGAGTCGACAGTTAGGAAAAAAACTGTAGAAAGGCACAGATAGTGGGAGATAACACAACACATAGCCCTCCCTCGCTGGCTGAGAGGGAAACATGTCTTGTAGTGCACTGCTATGTATCAGGGTCGGTCGGAGGTAGCGGCAGATTGGAGAGGGAGCAGGAGATGGGGCAGGAGACAGTAAGTGGAGTTGGCAGAGTGAGGATCCAGGCGAGGGGGCTTGACGGTGTAAGAACGAAGCTGACCCCTCAGCCCTCCAAGATCCACAAATGGATGGAGGCGTTGGACGGGACAGGCCTGGGGTCAGAGACCTGCTCAAGGTTGACAAGCACCGGGGTCAACCTTCAGCAAGCCCGACTGTAAACAAGCTGCTGGAAGAAACCTAAAGGGCTCGAATCAGGAGTGCTTCCATGGTAATTCTTCACTTATTGCCATGCCGAATTGGCCTCGGATATTTGAGGGCTGCCTCAGAGGAAAAAGGTCTTGTAAGTGTACCACACCAGTGTTTGCTGCAGCTGCAGCAAAAGTCACAGAAATTATAGAGTAGTATACACTTTAGATATTTCTCAGCCACTGCCAGCGATCCTAAAGCTTCGCTTCACCCTACATACATTATTTTTGACTCGCCTCAAGTGGTGTGTTGCCGTTCTGATAAAGTGGGTTATATTCACTCAGACTGGGCAAGAAGTCTGCCTCTACTCCAACATATTAGATGTATCATGGATTTATGCTTGTGTTTACCATAGAGGTGAATAGAGGTCATTGACATTTTTTGACTCAGACTCAAAGAAAATTCTGATTTGAACAGTTTAGGAAAATTCTGATTTGAACAGTTTAGAACGGAACCATTTCATTTTCTGAATTTTTTTTTTTTCTGTGACTTTTCCAAACTTTGGCCAACACACCAAAAATTCTCTTACCTCCAACCAGGAGCCATCTACACCAACAGTTGAGCAAGTTAATCACAAGTTATATCATTGAGAATTATCATAATGTATCAACCAGACATGGAGAGATTTCTCACCAAGTCCTTTCAGAGAAGAGAAAATTAACTATCATGAGTATCACTAGAGGTGCTCTGTTTTCTGGCAGCCAATCATTATTTTCATCAAAAGTGTGTGATTGGTTGATTGAAAGTAATGCTTCAAATCAACAATCAACAAATTTGATCACCTGTGGTTAAAACTCTGATGTCTACTGCTTAGAGGAGCTCTGTTTATGCAGAATGGAGTTATAATTTTAATTTAGGCATACTAAATTTCCAGTCTGTAAGTTTTAAGCACATCAGCATTTAGAATCAAATGAAATGAAAGTAGGTATTTCTGGCACAACTTGACCAACTTCCAAACTGCATTGAGGATAAAATAATCTTTAATTACACAGACCAAGGCAATTCAGCTTGCAGCCTTTAGCAGGGTCAATCTTACTACTATAATTGCCAGCATATCAATCTGTGTGTCTGTCTTAATTTGCATCCCACACTGTTGCTTCAGTTGTCCTTGATACCTGTCGGGAGACTTCTTGGGTGTACTGGTTCGCAACTGGTGCCATAACAAAACCATAATAATTATATACTGATTGTTTAAAAAAATCCAAAATTGTTGCACCTTTTGCTTCAGTTTACCTCGCTCACTGTCCCCATCCCCAGTTAGATCATGGTATGCTAACGTATATCCTGCTAATGAGTCTGGTTTTTCTTCATAACTGAGAGAGAAAGTGACAGAGAAAACATCTGGGCAATGTTGAAACACACCAACAAGGTAACGTATTGGCTGAGATGATACACCTGCTCCATGGCTCCTGAATAAAGTAAGCTCTCTTTGAAGCACTTCTCCATACTCATGTTAAACAAGGTAACACAGGAAATGTTTAACACGTTGGTGTAAGAAATCGCAGATTATTTGCTGTTATTTGTCAGTTGTAGATGGTGGTACAGCCAAACGGCGTGATGCTTTGTTAAAGCTCCGCAATAAAGTGTGTGCTCTTAAACTTTATAAATAAGTTAAAAGTCACAGCTTTAATGCTCTTCTTATTGTGTTGCTGGCCAATCATCACACATATGCACCAGCGCCCAGAGACGCTGAGCCATTATACAGTTATTTGGGGGAAAATACCCCTTTCCATGCAAACTAGCCTCAAAATATTAAGCCTCTAATGACAAGGTTGGTAACAGCATGGCATAAATAGACCATAGAATAGTCTACTGTCTGCTATCAGGATCAGGAAAACAATTCAACCTCTGTCCAATTTAAAATAAATGGTGATAAATGATGTTTAAAAATGGCTAGTAAGTATTACTTTGTCTTGCTATTACTCAGCAATAACCTAACCTGACACGTCAGATGGATGTGTTTCACACATCCATCTGGGAAAGCTTTAAAAGAAAACATCTGAGAAAAGGCAGAGGATTTGAAAAAAACTCGGAGTGTGATTGGGTGAATGTTCTGTCTGTCACATCTCTACAGGCCAATTAGAGCAACAAAACACGTGACTTAGCTGCTATTGAGCTGCGTGTGCACAGCTATGCAAAACATGGCGACTATAGACATTTAAGTACTCGACTTTTGTCGTGTTTGAAGAGAAAACAACTCACTGCTGTAGTTTGTTCTTCTTTAAACAAAGAAATGTTGTCAAGTTCTGATAAAACTGGCACTTTAGCAGCATTCACGCTAATCTCTTCTTCCATAACTGCACCAGCTCTTGCTGCTGCTTGTTTACGTCACGACTCTGCTGCACCTGAAAGTACTGCCCCTTGTCGCTGATTGGTCCTGTCACTTTCTAACCGAGCCCAAACAGTTCAGATGGGAGCTTTTCAAGATGGATTCGCCAGTGAAAAACAAGGAAACGGGTGTATCCATCTACTTTGCAAGGTTAGCAATAACCTGGAGTTAAATCAGTCTGAGGCTTGTATCTGTTAACAGCTT
Source organism: Cheilinus undulatus (assembly GCF_018320785.1). NCBI lineage: Eukaryota > Metazoa > Chordata > Actinopteri > Labriformes > Labridae > Cheilinus > Cheilinus undulatus. Next base: position 38,312,403 of record NC_054871.1, read on the forward strand.
TCTCGATAAGGGCTCAGCTTGACAGGCCATCAGTTAAGGGTGTGAATCTCTCATTCTCAAGATGATTTGATTTGAATCTCCATTTACAGGCTACAGTTTGAATCACTGACGATTCATTAAAAAACAGAACGATTTGGTTGGACACAATTTTTTTTAGTTTGATTTGATACGGTACAAACTGATTACAGAATGAGATTTTTTTTTTTTTGCTTTAGTAAAACTGAGAAAAGTGGTGAAAATAAGACAATTTTTTAGTCTAAGGGTTTTAGTTTATTTAAAAGAGACTTAATCCCAAGCCTCCTTTTAAAACATTCTGACAGTATGTTTATGAGATGAAGTCTTCATCACACACCTGCCCAGGTGTCTCACTTTGACAATTAGTTAACAGTCTGTTACACTTGTAACTTCACTGGCTTTATTAATCTGTACAACAATTGAAAAATAAATAGTATATTTGCCCAAGCACAAATTATACCACAGGTGACCAAAACAGGAGTTTTTAAAACCATTTTCTGCTCATATGAACAATTTTAAGGAAAGTGAAAACAACAGACTACAATACCAAATATTTTTAGCATTGCCAAAAAATACCATGAATGTACTCAATGTTGAATTTCAGGGGAAAACTTTATTATGTTAACAATGATCAAAAGTAAAAGCAAAAATTTCGGTGATAATGCAGCGGCATTATTTGACCGTAAACAATGACACTTGTTAAAATTCATGTGGGAAGGAAATCGAGTCAGTTGAACAACTAAGTGCATAAAAATACTCCTGAACACAAATTAAAGTGGTAAACCTCTTCTAGGGGAGGACCCCCAGACCCCCCCTCTCAAATAAATTTACATCCCAATAAAGAAATATCTGTGTCCTCACCAAACTTTGAGACCAAAGCTAAACCTTCACTTGTGTGGCTCATGCATAAGCAGGAAAAAGAGTGGCATCAAGGCACATCTCTTGGCACCTATTCATCCCCTATTGGTGTCGCCCTAGAATTCCTTGGTATATAGTATGGATAAGAAATAAAAAAAGTCAAGTAAGAACAAACTGTCATTCAGTGTTTTGACTTGGCAGCAGGCGAGCTGCTCCAGGAGAGCACATTTACATGAGTAGCTGCCATACTGACTTGTGATAAATTGAATTAAAGGACTAAGCATGTTCAGTTATTACAAAGATAAATGTGTGTGTCGTCTGTCTAGAGAATGTGTAGCAAAATAAACTTTTGCTCATCTGTGTTGTTCATCATTTCATCAAGACGTGGGGGTCCTACGGTGACCACGTCCCCGACTGACAGACAGTTTGTCAAGAGTTTAATTAGTAATGGGGAATCTCAGGGGGGGATGGGTCTCATGGAGGGGAGAGTGTGTGTTGTCTGAACATATGCATACATGAAAATACTCCACCCTTCATGAAAACTGTTGTTGTGTTGTGTATAATGCAGTATCTCAGCATGTTTCCCACAGAGTGCATATTAACACATACACATCTTTCCTACCGTCAGAGAGACTGAAGCCGCCAGCAGTGACACGCACGCTCGCATTATTATTATTTCTGATGCATTTAATATCCTCGGTTTAAGCTTTGAAGACAATCTTTGGGGAATATTGAATCTAACCATTCTCTTTTGCCCTGGATTCCTCTCTGAGACAAAACTTTGTTAATTAGCCTCGTACCTATAGGCAGAGTTTTCATTTTCAGAGTTTTCCCTGATACTATTAAAGCTGCTGCTGACTCTTCCCACCCTGCCTCCTCCTCCTCCTCCTCCTCTGTTGTCTTGTTATCCCAATTTGCCACTGGGGTTTTCAACATGTAAATTTGGGCCAAGCGTTTTTCCAGCATCCTCCCATACCATTAATGGTTGTGGCCTACAGTTGGCCCCAAACACCAGTTCAAGTAAAGTCTTCTACTGTTTCTCAATGTCTCCTTAAGGCCCTCTCAGTCTGGTCCACACTAGCTCTGTCTTTAAGGAGTTAGCTCATTCCTCTTGTTCTGTGCAAGTTCAAAGTCCTCACAAATCCAGCTGTCAATGCAAAGTAAGACATGAGACCTTTAAGAACACATTTTAGAAGTCAGTGGGCCAACCAAGCTACTGGTTGTGTGGTGAAGGCGCAAGACTATAAGTGTTGGTGTGGTCAAACATCAGAGAGATTTTGGAGTCTTGAAAAAGTCTTAAAAGATAAACAGAAGTTATAAAACATCATCAGTATCTGCAATAAGCATGCTAATTTTTAGTTCGATATCAGTATCAGTATTGGCCTTGATTTTGACAGTTGGTGCATTTCTAGTTTTCATAAGATTCTAACCTTCAATTTTTTAACTAATGGAACTTATAATGAAATTTCAGGAATCTTACTGTGACTGTTTTAAGTGGAAGAAGAAGATGACTGGCCTGCAGCCTCAGCAGATCCGCAGTGCTTATGTGCTGTCATACATAAATTGGGATTTGGATAGTACATTTTTTGGGGAATTTTGTTTGGATGTGAAAACAACTTAAATGACTGTTATGTGGAAGTGATTTATCCTTGTACACAAAGATACAACCATTAGTAAGGAGTAGGAATGAGTATTGAAATCCAGTTCTGACACAGTACGGTACCAATGCCTCCAATACCTGATCGCCCCCTGTGAAGGTCTTCTGGATACGTCCAACTGGGAGGAGATCCTGGGGCATGAATTTAGTATGAGCCTCTTGAGCCACCTGTTTGCTTTACTTTATAAGGTCTGCCGGCATTTCTTAATCTTTTATGATATCAAGACAGCTCTTATCAATCAATCAGTCAATTTAGCACTTGTATCTGAAAAAATCCAAATGATACTAGTGCTCTTCAATGTGCTCTTGTCTGTCTTTGTGCCCAGGTGAGCTAACATCATCAATATGTTTGTGTTTTCTAATAATTCACTTGTTAATCATTTATATTTCTTCAGAAGACTTGACTAAGTTCTTTAAAATGTTTATTCTTCATTGTGTTTGCTACTCTGAATTGAACTGTTGGCCGCATTGCTCAACACTGCCTGACGGTTGGCAGTGGTGCAAAGTTTGATCCGTATCCATAAGCTTTGAGAGAACAGACAAAAAAGTATAGACAGAACGGTCTGTCTGTATTCGTATGCATTTCAAACGGAGAGTATAAATGGGCCTTAAGGAGGACTTGCCCTGAAATACCACATTGTCCTTGTTTGCAGGTTTATGTGTAAATCAGTGGTTTTACTCTGACCCACAGTGCTGGCTCTCGCCCATGGGATCTGTTTCTGGAGTGCAGTGGAGCGACTAGAGAAGAGAGATGACAAGATCACAGGTGAGCGACACGTTCATGTGGGAATTCGATCAAGTGATAACAACTGAGTCCAACTTGAGAGTAGCATATAAATAACAGATCATTTTGGCTTTCTGAGTTTGATTTGCTCTTCATTTTGATACTATACTGTGAATTTTGGCTTCTACCATGAGTGGGTACATTTGGAAGTGGATGAAAGGATGTACGGTGTCATATTAAGTCCTCCAAAAGTCTTGAGTAAATGTCTTTTACTCTTTAAAACCTGTGCAAAAAGTAAAGTTGGGGGGGCGGGGAGTTCCACTCATTCAACACATCTGTTCTGCCTTACTTGAATGACACTAGTAGAGTGACAATATTGCAGTAAAAAGAACATGGAAACAAAATGACATGTTTGACCTTTGAAACCAAAAGTTTTCTTTCAGTAACTTCCCACAGGTAACTGTGTTTGGGATTATCCATTAATTGAGGTGTTTGCTTTTCTAAATGTTTTTGCACAGAGAATTGCTTACCTTAATTACTAGAAACAGCAGCATTAGAATTTCAGTAGGTAGTTTATATGCTGTCACTGATTTGGGCAGAGTCACAGAACCATAAACATTCACTCTGGTTTTTAAGTTGTTGGTTTAATATGGGAAGAATTTCTTGGATTACTTTGCAGACTTGAGCAGAATGTTTAATAAAGGAAATCCATCCTGTTTACAGGGTGCACCTGCATAGCCTCCTCAGTCTTTCTTGCGAAATGAGAACCTACTCAATTAATCTCTAGACATTACCTTTCTAAAAACACGATTAAAACTATTAAGATGACTGCTGCAGAGTTTAAATATAAACTGTTTATCTGGATGAACACCCACTTATACAAATTTGTTGACTGTCTTTTGAATAATTACATTTACATCAGGCCTTTGATTTGCCTCTAAGTTCAAGAATTTGAAGCGATCACCTCCGGCTATGTGATTCACACTAAAGGACTGCTTTACATTGCCAAAGGGGCAACGCTCGCTTCTCCCCCATCACACAAACGGATGTTATTCACAACAATATGCAAAGTGCCAGCACCTGGGACTCTCAAAAGGAAGTAGACTTGAGCATTAAATCACTGGAAAGTCATTATTCAAAGAAGTTCTGTATTTTTGTTTTCATAGCATACTAAAATGCATGATTTATCTACCCTGAATAGGTAATATGGTATTACATATCATAACCCTGGGCTTGATGTATTTCACAGTGAAGCAATTTACAATATACATAAGCATCTGCATGATGGTGCTGCCGCCGTGTGAGGGGATGTTTTATGTGAGTGTCTGTTGTGAGTGTCTAATGAAGAATAAAAAGTCAGAAGTCTGTGTTGCTCCCAGCTCTGAAAAACGTGGACCTTTTAAATCCTCTCTTGCCTCAGCAGCTCTGTGTTTCACTTTGTAAAGAGCTGGTCAGTTTTGTCTTAAGGCACTTGTGTGTAGTAACGGTGTACTTTTTAACCCCTGATCTAGTCATATACGGAGTGAAGAAGAGAGGAGTGCTGTGTTTGAATGAGCCATTCCTTCTGAAGCTGCAGCCAGGCAGGCTTTAACAATGCTGTAAAGCATAATGACAGCCCCTCAGAACAGCTCCATGATCACAGGCAGTAAAACTATGCAGATGGTGGCAGATGATCAGCGCCGTGTGAACAGAATACAAATGACTGCAGTCCGATAGAGTGAACCGAGGATCCCGTTAGGACAAAGGCACAGTAACGGCCGCCTCTGGGATAATACAGCCTTCTGCTGCAGCTGCTTTTATGACAGCAAACTTTTCATTTGTGCAAACTTATTGAAGTTATTTGCAGAAAGCAGCAAAACTGACATGAACTCACGTTGCCCATTAACTCCCATATGAAAGGTAAGTGTGCTTCCATTGTACGTCCTATATCTGTTAATACAGCTGGATATTTACTGAGGCAATTCGGGTTAAGTACCTTAGATACACAGCAGCGTCCCAGCTGGGATTCCAACCTTCTGGTCACAAGTCTGCTCTTTTAAACATCCCTGCTAATTGGGCTGTGGGTAGATCTCAAAGTGTTCAGGAGAGCAGCTTTCCCCTGGTTATCAGTGCCAGATGCAAAGTTTGATCTCACTCCTCTGAAACAAGCACAGTCTAATATATCAGGGTTATGTATAAGAAGTATATGAAGGCCTTAAAGGGATATTATGAGAGCAAGTGTGGGTTTATTTATCAGTGGAGATTATAGCGTCTAATCTCAACCTACATAAAACTTGCTCTTTTATTTGTGCTGTTTATAATCTATTTTCATAACATCAAATTCTACTGTTTGTGCTACTAATAACTCCTTTATAATGCTGTAACTGTTACTAAAGCTTATTACATCCTCTTTTATGATACAGTACACTGTCAGCAGTGGAGACTGATATCCTGAGTTGGATTAAAATTTAAGTACTTGAAAGTACCTGTTATGTCTTGTAATGTAGTCAAGACCACACTATCTGAGACAAGACCAAGACTTTTGAAGGTCAAGACCAAGTTGAAACAGGGACAAGCCGAGACTGAGACAAGACCAAGACCATAAAAATCAATTAAAAGAGTCATCGCAAGGTTGAACAGTAAAAGAGCATTCTTTCATTTAATTTGCTTTTAAATGCATTTGACAGCAAAAAACAAGGTGTCTGCAACTCTGTTTTCAAAGCACCACAATGCAAAAATCTCAAATCTGAGCAAATTTGTTCAACTTACTTCTTATTGAAAATAAATCCTTGTTCTAAAAATCCACTAACAAGTGCAAAATTGTTTTAATCATCTGAAAATTAGAAGTTTATCAAGATTTGCCAGGTAAATGAGGCCTAAAGTAAGTGTTAAGAGGTATTTATGAAGCTATGTTATTTTAGCAAGGGTTTTTCCAGCCAGCACGTTCTTGTGGGCCCCACATCGGTTACATCGGGCTACAGTATGGGTCCCATGTGGGTTCCATGGTGGCCCCACCTGTGATTCCCATGTGACCTGCAAGTGTGGATCAGCCCATATGAGTCCCGTATAGGCCCCTCATTGGATGAAGGTTCCGTCTTTCATATCTTTATGGGCCAAACATGTGACATCATAGCCGCTAGCAAGGAGTAGACTCCATAGTGAACTGCATAACGCAAACCATGGCAAGTGGCGACTGTAGACTTTTGTTGTTTTTGAAAAGAAAAGGACTCACTGCTGTTCTTTGTTCTTTTTTTAACGAAGAAATGTCGTCAAGTTCTGATAAAACTGACTCTATAGCAGCATCCACACTAATCTCTTAAGCCATAATTGCACCGGCCTCTTGTTGCTGCTTGCTAACGTCACGACCCCGCTGTGCCCAAAAGTACTGCCCCTTGATGCTGATTGGTCTTGTCACTTTCTAACCGGGCCCAAACAGTAGGGATGGGAACTTTGCAAAATGGATTCGCCAGTGAGACATGCAGAAACGGGCAGATCCATCTGCTTTTGCAAGGTTATCTATTTTCTACGTTTGACAACATCGGCAACTGCTATCGGCAGGTGTCGCAGATGGGTTGATTGGTGTACACAAGGCCACCATCAGCTGATGCCAGTGTTCCACTGATGCATTGGTGCATCATTAATCTGCAATTGAGTCTGATATCCTGAGTTGGATTAAAATTCTGGGGTACTTGAAAGTACTTGTTGTTTCTACTTATTATTTGATGATCGTGGTAAAGGTAATGGAATGAATAAAACACAACAAAATAATTAGAAATGCACCGATTTAGAAAATTCAGGGAAATACTGATATGGATGTGTAGGATTAGAATGTTGCCCATGAAATTACAAACAAGTCGTTTTGTCATGCTATTTTTGTTTTAAGATTTTACTGTGCAAACATTTTTTTCTGTATTTGACAGCTAGAACACGTCAGAGTTTGTCCGTTGACTTTCGCTGCCTAATGCAAAATCACTGATGCATCAGTGCATCCCTAAAAATAATCAGATAACTTTTGTCAAATGGTTATAAAAATATAGTTTAAATTTAGTACAGTTGGACTGAATACAGGGTATATTTTCAGTATTGATTAAGTTTAAGATAATATTAAACTAAAAAGATTGTCTTGAAGGCATACTATGGGGGTGAAACTCAATGTACCATCCTTTAATGTCAGCCTGAAATGATACAGTCATAATAACTTGTCCTGGTTCAGTGTTTGCACTCACACTTGGCTTGGTCAGATGTCGTTCAGTGATTTCAAACAAAGACACGTGTTCTGTCACATTTTATCAACGCTTTCTCCCTGCTGTGATTGGGCGTGCACTGTGTGAGTGTGTAACAAGCCCTGACAAAAGCATGTGGCAGAAATGGGTCACTGCATTTTGTACCTTAACTAAAGCAATGACCGATAAATAAAGCTGCTATCCTTTTCTCCAGGTTACATTGAAAAACCCCAAACATCACTTTGCACCAACAGAGGCTGATGCATCCTGCTTTCGAACAAAGGGGAAGCCAGTTCAAGCATTACATCTCTGAAAATATGTTGTTTAACTTAACTGGTAATTTTACAGCTTTGTGTTTCAAATCAAGGCCATCCTTCTTGGAGGATGCTGCTGGCAACTTAGTGTTTATTTTGTAATTAATGTAAGAAATAATTTCTCCATTCAGCCTAAAAACAACCTGCCTCTGTAAAACATGACCTTATTGCTAAATCATTTGCAGTACAATGTAAAGTAGGTGTGAGTTAGGGCTTTAACTACACCTTATTTGGCTGTGGTTGGTTGGTTCTCTGATGCACTTTGAGAAGCCTAGAGCGAGCTCATTTGTACAGAACATTTAGATAATTTAGAACTGTGGCTGATGTGGCATTAGAATACCCTTTAACCTCTGAATCTTGACTGAACTGTGCATAATTGGTTGGTCAGCTCCTTTGCTAATTAGTGTTGCATTAATGTGCACAGCCCTGGGCTAGTGTGGTGCCAGAGTTGCTGAGGGGGGTGTGGGGGCTGGCATGGCTCTGTAAAGCAGCCACCATTAACACTGGCCCATAGGCAGCCTGCTGGGAGGTGAGAGTGCTCGAGACCCAGTCAGGTCCAGACTCGGGGTGAGGGCTCGGAGCTCCCTCAGATCCATATCTTCAATGTCCTTGTGAAGGAGTGCTAATGCAGTGACATCACAGAGGCTTCTCTATGATGCTCGCTCTGTAAACTCATGACAGGCCTGTGACCCCTGCCACTCCTCAGCAGGCCGCTCTCAGCGCCAGCAGGGCAGCGAGAACGGTGACTGATGTTGGCATGAGACGTGCTGCCAAGTGCCCCAGCCTGTGTGTCCAATCATGGATGTTGATTTCAATTAGCTCAATCACATGCTCCAATACTGACCTCTCTGATTCAAGGGCTTTGTCTTTAGCTGCATTTTATTCTCTCTGCACATTGCATCAGCTTGCCCTCGGCGATCAGGGTCAAATTGTTCAGTGTTTATGTGGCTCCAGGTAATAGTAGGTCCGTGCTTATGTTGGCCAAGACATTTCAGCATTGGCCTGCCAAGCCCTGTTGGTCATCAGGAGGTGGAGGGAGAAGGAGGAGGGGGCTGGGCTAATGATATAAAAGCTACCCTGATAATCAGTCTGAACAGTGGTTGGTCCTGATGGCTGGTGGCTGCCTGGTGCTGTGTTGATTGATGCTGGCCTGTGCTTTCATACAGAGCCCTGCCATGTGGACCCCACTGTGTAAACACTGTCACTGTGGTGAATCTCTTAGTTCCTTCAAGCCCGGATCAGTGGCAAGCTTTGTAATCTGCAGGCGTGACCAATAGGAGGGGAGGAGGAGGATCACAGGACTCTGATCAAATACAGAACTTGGTTTTGTTTGAGGATTTTTATGGGGAAAAATAACTGGCTTTTGAGGAAAATGAAATGCTGGGAATATATTTAACATCCAATAATAGACATTCTTTTTCTAGAATACACAAAATTGTAAGTATTGATGTATTAATTAAATAAAATTTTTGATACCTACATGTCCTATAAAAAGTATTCAACCCCACTCATTAATTTTATAAATCAATTATTGTCAATATAATTTGAATATTTTGACAAAAAAAAAAAAAAACTCTGTCAAAGTGAAAACAGATATCTGCAAAGAATTGTCAATTAAACAAAAATATGTAAAGTAAGATAAGTGATTGTATAAATATTCACCCCCTCTAAAGTGAGAGACCTAATTCAACAGAGGTCCAGACAAATGATGCTAGTCTCACAGTTAGTGAAATGGGGATCATCTAAGTGCAGTGAAAGTGTCTTCAGTGATTGAAATACAAAGACACCTGTGTATGGAAGATCGAGTCAGTGGTTAGTCAGTATTCCTGGCTACCATTACATCATGAAGACAAAAGAACATTCCAAGCAACTCAGAAGAAAAATATTAGTGAAAAGTATGAGTCAGGGGATGGATACAAGAAACATTTCCAAGGCACTGAACATCCCCCAGAGTTAAGTTAATTCAATCTTCAAGAAATGGAGGAAATTCAGCATGTGTAAATCTGCCCAGATCAGAATGTCCTCAAACTGAGTGAACATGTAAGAAGAAGACTAGTGAGAGAGACCACTTTGACCACCAGTCAAAGGAGAGTGGCAAAGAGTCACCATTGAAGAAAACTCATTAAATCTCGACTGGAGTTCACCAAAAGGCAATGTGAAGAAAGGGGAAGGGGAAGAAAGTTATTTGGTCTGATTAGAACAAAATGGTGCTTTTTGGCCATCAGACACTATGTTTTGCTGACACCAAACAGTGCACATCACCACAAACTCACCATCCGCACTATGACACACAGTGGAAGCGTCATGCAGTGGGGATGCTTCTCAGCAGCCAGGCCTAGATGGCTTGTAAAGGTAGAGGGTAAAATTAATGCAGCAAATATAGGAAATTCCTGAAGGACAATCTTAGGGACAATGACCCGGAGCAAACAGCACAAGCTACACAGGAACAGTTTAAAGTCAACAATGTGAATGTTCTGTGGCAGAAAAATCTTCCAAATCATCACTTTTCTGTAATTTTTAACACAATTTAGCATTGAAAGATCATAGTCAGCACCTTTTTGACACTTTTTATTGTTTTTAAAATTGTAATACGTGCTGACAGATGTGAGGTTTTGGCCTAAAGGCAATGATTTTTAAACCAGAAAACAAACAAACAAACAAAAATTGCTGTGCTGGGAGTGTCATGCACTCATACCATTGACTTTAGCTGCTACAGGACTGTTTTCTTCCTCATTCACAAACTTTTCAGAAACTTCCGTAAATTAAAAATAAATTGCAATCTGTGTTTAAATCAGGAGAATAAAAGTCAGTCAGCTTACTTAATGAGATGACAGACGGGTGATATGTTCAAGGTCAGCTCAGTAAAACAACCATTAGACAAATGTAAATAAAATGTCTTCATATGTTAAAATTTTGTTAAAAACAACAAAGGTCATTTGGTAAGGATAAGTGATTGCAGGCCTGTTATAGGATTTTGAAAACTTTTGAAATTAATGTTGATGGCAGCAGTATTTTTTTATTTGTTTATGTGGACTCTGGAGGGGCTTTTCTTCTCTATGATACACGTCGGTTGGGAGCTGTGTGTTTCATAACCAGCCATAAACTTGAGCGAAGGTAAAGTTCTTTAAAAAAACAGTGAAAATGTACTTCTTATTTGTTTGCTAGTGGATGCCTGGTCTCCTAAATGAAAGTCCCATTCTTGTTTCACTGGCCCATTGCCCTTGACTACCGCCCCATGTAGTCTTTTGTACTCTGTATTTTAACACCAGTTCAAACAGTAAAATAGAGGAAAGCTTCAGGAATGACCCTACAGAGGAATACCTACAGGATCATCATTTGTCGAGCTTCCGTATTGGACGATTTGGGAGAACAGGCTGCCATATTTCTGTTAAAGATCTTCAAAGACTTGTAAAGCCATAGTCCCTTCTCTGTATTCCAACCTTTTATCATTCCTCAGACATGAATTTCCTCGCTACCACGGCCCATTGTCTGAGGCCCAGTGGGGGGAGGCCATTTCTTTAAATATCCTCAATGTCACAGCCATGCAGCGTAGGTCGGCTCTGGGGCCTGCAGACCAGAGCAGTGCTCCTCGCTCCCATCCTGTCCTGAATGCTGAGCTCACAGTCAGAGATAAGTGCTTCTCCAGAGATGCCCCCTCTCCCTTAAATTGCCTTTCGCATCTGTGTAAGAATGTCCGATGTGCATGTTTAACATGTGACCATTAATCACAGCCAGACAGTCAATTAAAGCCATCAGAGCCACGGGGGCCACAGCCAGAAGAGTGCGCTGGCAAAATAATACCCAGACACATCAGAGGACACTTTCTACTTTAAGTATGGCTCCAATTAATCTACAGATCCTCTGATATTCTCTGTCAGAGGTGAGGAGGAGGTTTCACTGGTCTAAAGGGTGACCACAACTTAGATCTAAATTCTTAATAAACAAGCTTGAGATACCAGGGCAAATAGATGGTCTGTTATTAGTTCTTTGAAAGCATTACTTGGATGTTGTTAGAATTCCCTTCAGTACGATTCATGCATTTCACATAATTAGATATCTTGTAAAAATAGAGGCTGGATGATGAACCCGTATTACCCTTTATTGGCTTCTGGTATCAAATATTGATCACATCATCTTATCATGCTGTAATAAAACATATTGCTGGTTTAAAAAAAACCTTTCATCATAATCCTTTGTTAGTAAAGTTGTAAATTATTCATGAACACACATGAATGTCAGTTTAGATACTTAAGTTTGACTGTATGTTTATCTACCATTATAAAATATGAAAATATAATAATTATAATAGTTTCAAATAAAAAGACAAATAAAAACCTAACTCTATTAATGTACAGAAGGAAAGTCTAAAAATGTACAAAATGGTTCAAAAGAAAAAATAAAACTGTTGGGGGAAAATGCATCCTTCCTCTGTATGAAATTATGTTATCAGATAATTTAAGGACTGAGTAATACTGATAAAAGCCACCTTGGGATTACGGACAAGCACTTACATTTGGCTACTCGCAATACTGGTCTTAAAATAAAATTGAAAATTCATAAATCATTCTGTGAATTAATTACAAGACTAGTATTGACAGTGTTCAAATGCAAGTATGAGTACTTCAGCGAAGTATTGGCAAAGTAAACTGCCAGTATTACAGGATACAGGGTGTTTCCAAACAAAGGCAGTAAGTTTTAACTTGCACAATTATGACTTAATATTTAATCTCACCATCATAACTGAAAAAATTTAAATGTTGTCTTTTTTGCCTTAAGCCCACATCATGTGAGAAACAAAGAATGATATACGATACTATCATTGCTGACTGCAGGGTTAGCCCTACACATGGGTCTGTATGTGACTGCCTGACTGAGTGAGTGACGATTCCTTAAGAGCTGTACAGAGTTGCGCTGTGGGCGGGGTTTGTAATGGCTGCCTCCTGTGCAGTGATTACCTCAGATGTAGCTTTAGTAGTGTCAGTTTTATGAGAACTAGACCACGGTTCTGTATGAAATTAAGAATAAAACCAACACTAAAAGCTTTTCATGATGTGAAAGATGTTTTTGCTCTTCTGCCAACCTGCTTTGGCATGATTATGTAATAGCTATGGGGAAGGGTTAGCTGTTGTGGTAGTGGTTGCATGCAATGGCTGCTAGTGGAGTGATTAGCTTAGACTTAGACAGTTTTATAAGAACTCGACAACATGGTCTTTATTAAAACAAGGCCAGAGAGCAACACTGAAAGCTTTTCATGATGTGAAAGATGTTTTTCCTCTTCCCCTGGTTTGCTTTGGCATAAGTTACGGGTGGGGTTTGCCTGTGTATCCAATAGCCACTGCCGTGGTAGCTGTTAGCTTGGATGTAGCTGTAGGAAAGTGGCAGTTTAATCGCCACTGGACCACATTTCCTTTTAAAACAAAAGCGAAAAGCCCCCGAATGCTTGACATGGCAGAGAAGATGTTTTGCATGTCTCCCAGCTAGCCTTGGCATCAATTTTATTCCCAGAGAAGCACTGCCACGCAGGATACACATGTCTTTTTGTCTTGTCGCTCTGATTGGCCCGTCATGAATGTTCCTCCAATCACCTTCCGAGAATTTTTTGAAAAGTCCTGCCCTTCCCAAATGCTTAGAAACTTTCCCAGAGGAATGTGAAATATATATTCATAGAATGACTATTTGAAACATTTGATGAGTGTTTTTTAACCAAAATGAGACATGAAGGAGCATTGTTGCCCTTGTTTTACATCACTGAGGCTGCATGGAGATGCAGCAGTGGCATACCCAAAGTGTGCTGTAAGGGAAAATAAACCATATGATAAATATAATGAAAAAAAAAAGAAAAAAAAAAAAAGAAAAGAAATACACTGATTATAGACTTTAATATAGTATATATTTATTACAAAAATTAAAATTTTCTAAGTGTGATAATTATATAGGACAGTGCAAATTGATAAACCAGTATTTGTCAGATTGGATCCACCACAGTTAGCACAATAGCAACATTAGCAATAATTTTATTCAGATTTTTGATCTTGTTTTTTAAATTAAGAAAATATCATTATGTCTTGTTTTTGCTTTGTCATGTTTTTGATGGTCTTGATGTTTTAAACTCCTAGTTTTGGCCTCTGTGAAGCACTTTGAATGGCTGTATTCATGAATGGTCTATAAAGTTGGTATAAAGTTAAGCAGCTGATTGGCAACTAATCCTACCTCCTTCAAACGTTCATCTCATTCTGCCATTTCCAGAACATCATATCTAACAAGATTATACATTTTTATGTGAGACATAATCTCATTAGTAATTTCAAGCAGTTTCTGTCAGTGTATTAGAAATAAAAGGATGCTGTCTTGGATGTGATGGGTCAAGTTTAAAGAAATACATTTTTGTTAAATAGGTCTCATTTGCCTTTAATTCCTCTCCACATTCAGTCCCTGCTTTGTTTAACACCTAATTTGACATGTAAACCTCCTCACAGATAATAGTATTCTGTCAAAAACCCATTTCCATGAGACATTTAAACAAACACATAATGAATCAATCTATAGAAGTGACATTTAACCGTGTGCTTATCCTCCTCCAAAAGACACCTTTCAGGTCATCACCAGAGCAGCCTGCTCTTTTATTTTCTCCTTCCATCTGTCAGCAGAGCCTTTGTCATGGGCTCAGGCTATAGATAGAGTTGTCAAGTCGGACCTGCGGGTCACCGGGTCGTGGAACCTCTTCACTTCTGTTGACCTTCAGACAGACAGATTTATACACTGTCAAGTCTGGGCGCGAGCCTCACTGCTCCCGCCGCAGCCATGCCTCCCGTGATCGGAGACAACCGTAATAAAGACGTCAGGCTCTGACCCCTGTCAGTCTTCATTTCACCCGTAATTGTCATGATTGTGGAATAACATAAAGATTTCAAACAAATGCATTAGCCAAATGAGGCGAAGTGGAGACGTTGAAGGGCGGCCTTTCTGTCTTCCTGTCAGAGTCGGCTGTCTGCAAGCACAACTTGACTCATTTGGCGGTATAATCACAGTAAATTACTTGTAGCTCATTTGCAGATTGTTGTCAGCGAGATGGAGCGCAGTTTACCCGTTTGACAGCTTAGTTAGCAGTCCAAAGACTTGTGAAATATCACACTCACACCTATTTTTCCAATTTGAGAGCCATGCGGGGAATGTGAGACTGGAAATTGTGAGAATAATCAGACGTTCCAACACCAGCTGCAGTCCCCACCGGGCATGTGTCATATTTTCACAATAAGAAAGAGTTCTAACCTTGGATTAAAGATTTTATGTGCTTTGCTTTTATTGTTCTCAATAAAAGACAAAAGTATTCTCTATAAGATCCATAAATAAGGCGTTTTGTGTCCGATAATTACAAGAGCAGAAGGGCTGGGCTAACAAGCTAACAATAAACGTGAATTATCATTGTCGAGGCGTCGCAGCATTTTCATTGCTTTTTTGTGTGCTGCTACCCCATGTGGGTAAACAAGCAGTTGACACAAGTTAATTATTAATTAAACATGAAGCAGAAGAGAGAAAAGCGTGAAAGAGTCCCTAAAGAGACCCCTAAACAAACGGGGTGTGGAGCAGGTACCAGCGCGACCCCGCTCCCAAGAGTGCTGTCTGTTGTGAGACCGCCGACTCACTAATGAGCTGTTTGCAGAACTGGGTACACAGTGACAAAGACCCCTGACCTTCACCCACACCGTCTGGGGAGCAGTGCGGGGTTAGAGAAGAAAAACCTGCCCTAGTATGTGTGCTGCTTCCTCTTCTTCGCTCTCTGCTCCTGGTCAAACGAGTTTTGTGACTCGGCTGCAGCTACTCAAATATCCACTCACGGAGAAAAATAGAGCGACGTTTCTCCTCATCATCGA
Organism: Cheilinus undulatus; assembly: GCF_018320785.1. Lineage (NCBI taxonomy): Eukaryota > Metazoa > Chordata > Actinopteri > Labriformes > Labridae > Cheilinus > Cheilinus undulatus. The sequence goes on from NC_054871.1 coordinate 38,328,044, forward strand.
CCCTCCATGCTCCTTAATGTCACCATGTTAGAAGTTGGATAACACAGGCTGAGCAGCACTATCGCTTACATAATTACTATTGTAATAAGGCCATAATCAGCAGATTGAAACACATGACCTTCATCTCCATTCTTTTTTATAATTACACTGATCATACTGGGTTTTTTCCTGCGCTTGTGTTCTTTACAGTGAAGCCAACGAGATACTAATGACCACTTTGACAGTTTGATAGTCGAAGGGGGGGAGATGCTGAGTGTGTTTGAGGATGCCAGTGCGTCGTCCGCGGCGCCCAGCGACAGTAAAAACCCATCTAATTAACCCTCCTGGTACGACATCATGTGATTAAATTAAACCACATCATCTCCCTCTGGGTTTGCCTGGAAACAAACCCTGACGATTCCTTCGCTAAGCTTTAATTTTCAAACCTGTTTCAAAGGCCTGATGCAAAGATAATTACCAGCTTCATCTCGGGTGGGTTTTTGTTCCATGCGCATGTTCATTAATAACGATACGAGGTTGGAGGTTAAAAACTCATTTAATTGCCTTTATATTAATGACATTATGAATAGCAGTGGAGCAGTGGAGTCTAATTCTGTCCAGTAGTTAGTCTACACGCAGGGCCCCCTGGAGGGCCGCTCATTTTGCCAGAATTACACCCCGGCAAAACTAGAATTAATGTGCAGCACACTTTAACAGCGATGACAAACATGCTCTCCAGCAAGGAATTATCTTGAGAAATGGCTGCAGTGTCTCTCCCTCTGTTCGTCTCCTCACATACACACTCACATGCACTGAGCAGGAGTTGCATCATGAATCCTCGCTCTGTAAACAGAGTCCAGTCCGACCCATTTTTAGATATTCTGTCGCCTTTCAGAGCCCCAGCGCTAATTAGACTCTTTTTACCCTCACGTCCTGTAGAGGTGGATTCCTTCCCACCTCCAAAAAGAACTGCAACCGAGCAGGGCACTGATGACTAAATTGTACTCTACTTAGGAATAATGATAATGAAAATGCCTCTTAGCCAAGCCATTCCAGCCATGAATATTGCAAAGAGGTAATATCAGCGAAGCGTTGGCATTTTAACTAATTTAAATTCCTGTTATCTCCCCGACTTTTTGGCTGGTTTTATGGCTGCTGGAGCAGATTTAGTTGTGTATGCGTTATGGCCACAAGAGCCTAACCATACATCTGAATGCTAATTAAACAGTCGAATAATCAGCTGAAATAGTTGTAACATGACCAGAACTGCTCTCTTTTATGTGATGCAAACATCCAATCATATAAAACCTTAACTGCAATATGAACAAACATATTTTCTTGCCTTATCTGGCATACTTTTACAGCCATTAACAGCTTTTGTGTCCAATATGTTGTCAAAGCCATGAACATTTATCTTTTGTGGACTTTACCTTTGAAAATTGTCCCATTATTATTTGTATAGTAAATTTAATACCAATGTAAGCTCAGTGTACTTTACAGGCAATGAAACTAAAGAAAATACACAATTGAGCTCAGAAAGAATGGAAAATTCATGACACAGCTATAACCATGCACCTTCATACATGAAGGTTTGGGTCGTGTGGTTGATGACCTATTCCTACAAGGAAATGCACACATAAATCTGCAAACATCAGGATGAATTGACTGTACATGAATCTAAAAGGCGTAAAAGCAGCGTTTTAAGTCTATTTTCAAGAAAACTGAATGTTGCAGCAAACGTCATCATTGTGACTAAATGATTCCCCTGATTTTGTTTTGGTTTTACATGCATTAAGGAGGCCGGAGCAGGTCAGTACAGGACTTTGGTTTTGTTTTCTCTGAATATGCAGTCAACAACAAATTTCCAAAATATTGATATTTTCTTTACAACTGATACAACAATTAAGCTCTTTCTTGTCTGACTTCTAGCACAGATTCTCTTTTTATATTAAGCCTCATAGTTCAGGAATGTAAATGTTATGCAAAGCTTCTATTTCTGCAGCACCAGCAGCTCAAAAGCTGAAATGATTTCAATCAACTTTGAGAAGTGTCTTATTTAAGTTATATCAAAAATGTAAAGTATGCATATTTGAAGCAAAGACCATGCAGGTTGAATTGTTGAAAGAAATGTCCTGTCTCTAAACCGTTCAGCTAGTTTTACTATACAATATTTCTCTGTTTTTGCAGTTTGTCTACAGAGCAAAATAACTGGTCATCACTAGGAATACACCATGAACTTGACCTGCAGTTATAAAAGAATTTATCAGTTGAAAGAAAGAAAGAGCTTATTATTTTGATTACCCATTCATTTTCAGTTATATTTCAACCTACAGGTAGAAAGAATCATGGAAGTGATTTCTTCTCCTCCCACAATGAAAACAAACCAAGAATGGACTGTAGTCAAGACAAATGGGAGGAGCGTAGGCTACAATTATGGTGATGAATAACTATGGACTGTCCCAAGTCAGCAGCACAAAACACAAATGAGATACAGCAACAGAACGGCAGCTTCCTGCAAGACAGTTTGTTTAGCAAATGTAGCCAAAGCTAATGTAGCTAGGTCATTTACCTAGCTACATTAGCTTTGGCTATGTTAGCTATGTAGCTACATTATCTATGTAGCTTATGCAGCTAATTAAGTTAATCAGGTCTGTGGAAACAACCTGATTATAATCTTAAAGACCTTTCTGCAGGCATTTCTGCCAACCTTTCAAGGCTGAATACTTCAGTAATTGCAGTCTTATATCCAGTTATGTAAATGCACAGCTTGACTTCGTGGCTGTATCAAAATGAAGTCTACCGACTTCAAAAGCCCCCCGATACACATCATTCAGTAGAATACTGCCCCACAAGCTATGCTCGCTGCATTAGAATGTTTTCATGGAGGACAGGCTTGTTTTCTGTTAGCAGACTGTTTACTCTAGCTTTTGCTAACTAGCCTATGTTTTGCAGGTCAGGTTTTAAACTTTAAACTTTTTGTATCCTAACCATTACCTTAACCCTTACCCTAACACTAAACGTATGTTTAATCTGATTCTATTTAGAAAGTTTTAGCGTGTATAACTGACACCTCTCACTTCCTGTGCCAGTGCAGGCGTCCTTATGCAGCAGTCTTTGACATAATATAAAAAAAAAAAATCATCTCCAAAAACATGTAACATAAGTTTACTAAGTCTGTGGAAATTTAGACATTTTAGTGTGAACATTTTATGTATCGTACCTTTCAAGCAGAAATGTCAACCATTTATTCTTAGAATGCATGAATATTTCTGCTAATATTTACAATCAATATATTGGCTGTGATATCAGCAGATTTGTTTTATCTTCCAGTTTGATTATTAACTTTTTAAAGCTGAAATTCATGGAGATTAATGTAGTACCAGTTTTTTTTCTTTGCTCATCCTCATTCCTTTACCTTTAAAGCATTTCGGAGGATTGAAGTTTAAGTCTAATCTACATTAAGGTGTGTGAATCAACATCTGGATCAGCTGAAATTAATTTGTAAATAGTGGTATATTGGATATCAGCAAAAATCTATTATCATACATTTATACTGATTCACTCTGGCTTCTCAAATGTGAAGATTTGCTTCCTTTCCTGACTATTTACAGTAAATAAATGCCTTTGGACTGTAGTTTGGGTATTTAAAGACATCACTTTATCACATTTTGGCATTTTATAAGATTTACATTTTTAGTTTTCAGTTTTAGCAATGCCATCACTGGAAGAAAGTCATAATAAAATCTCTAAAGTTAAGGTAAATGCTTGTTAGAATTATTTAGGGGGAAAAATCATATGTACATGTTGTGTTTTGTAGCAACCCCTTCATTATTTCTCAGCCTTTCCTCCACTCACTAACACCCCCTCTCTCTGCTCATCCCCTCACTGTGTGAATAAAGTGAAACTTAAAGCATTTGTAGCAAAATGATCCTAACTAAACAGCACAAGGAACTTATTAGTTTACAAGTATCACCATCCAGAAATGAGGCCAAGGGGGGATGATGAATGAGTATATTTCCCCAAGCAAAAGGCTGACCTGGATACTGCTTTTTCCTCCCCTTCCCCTGTGCCAAGTGGGCCACCATTTTTCACCGGCCTCACACTTAGCTGCGGACAGGCTTATTTGGGCCCATGCTAACGGTAGCCCTGACCCGCAGTCTGCCGCTGCCAGCCTCCCTCTGCACTCATCCGAAAATTGTAATCCCTTTGCTGGGGCCCTGTAATTTGATCAAATAGCGAGCACCCTTCCCCACCACTTATTGGCCAATTAAGTCAAGTTCTCACGCAGGGGGTCCAGCTGGCTCCGTGTTATCTGGGGATGAATTGATTGAAGCCATTCCACATCTATGAACCCTACTTTAATGATGTAGGTGATAATACTTGTAATTCTTCTCAGTCAGGGGACTCGTGGGCGCAGCTGTTACCGCAGTAATCCTTGTCCTGATACACTGAAGTACCAGCTAGGCATTAATCTGTCTCTCAGATTCTCCTTCGCCAGGTTTTTCTCCACCGCGTTCCTGCTTTTACTGACGTCTCGCAGCTAATACTACATCTGTGAAATGTGACATTGAAGGTATGCGTAAAAGAGAGAGAAAAAAAGATGAGGCGTAACACACGATTGAGAGGGATTCAATGTTAATGATTATGCCTGCATTACCCAGTTTGGGCCCTGACCACTTTGTTAAAAAAGACACTCACAGCCCACTTCCCCTCCCCCTCCTCTAACTAAACCATGACAACTTAAGAAGGATAGATTTAAGGGTGAAGAATCAATAAATACATGCATTAGTTTCAAAGGCAGACATTAACATTCTAAAACAGACTTCTCTTATAATCCTGCCTCTAGCCATCCAGTCAAAATATCAAATTATCATAATGAGGTCTAACTGCATATAAATGCTAAGCATTAAAACCAAAGAAAGAGGTTACACATAATGCGATACATTCTTTATTAAAACTTGCACAGAATGTCTGTATGGGTACATATTTTTAAAGCTTCATTTCTTCACATTGTTGAATTAATTTGCATCGCACCATATTTCATGGTTATTAAAACGCCTCTATGACAGTGAGAATAGGTAATCATAGGACATCGTTGTCACGTCCTCCTGCCTTTGTTTTACATCCTCCTCCTTCATAAAGGTGGAATACTTTGTCAAAAAATTAAAAATACAACAGATGACCTGAATTTGAAGCATATTATGCACAAAAGGGTTGAGCGTGCTTCTTAAGAGTGTCGACGTTGTCTTTTAACTCGAGATCAGAGAGGGAGAATTGCATAGAAATTAGTCTGAAATGGGAGCCGTCCCTCCAAAGTTCCTCAGTAAGAGACGGGTGAGCAGAGGTTATCTTCTCAGCCGCTGGGACCTTGACAGGTTCTGTTTTAGTCAAATTGCTGCAGTTTTTCCAGCTCTGCAGAGCCGTACACCGGGGCCAGGGAATAAAACACTCTCTTTTTTGGGGAATAAAGATGAAATTAAGATAATGATAACATTTGAATGATGAAAATAGATTCATCAGCCTATCACACAGTTAAACAAACAAAAAAGCCAGTTTTTCCTACAGCTTTTTGCTTCCATGAAAGCACATTTCCTCCTCATAAATAGTGCCAGTAAGAAAGGAGTGGGGTCTTGGATAGGAATGTGACCTCCACGGATTTCATCAACCATTGCCTCTTCAAGCAGGATGGGCTTGAGTAAGCTAGGCTATACAGTCCTACGAATGGGAACAGTTTTTTCACACAGTTTATCAAGTTTAGGGTTAAAATGGGGCAAAAAAAAAAAAACGATGCTGGCTTGATTGCACATTATAGTGAAAATGTCTGATTTTTCACCTAGAAAGCCTTTGTGTTTGGCACTATTTTTCAATGGGAGCTTTGGCTACCAGCTACGTGCTCTTCCACCTCAGCGTATCTGATCAGCTGTTTGGGTCTGTGGACTTCGATTTTGACTCGGGTGATGATGATGTGTCATTTACCGTTGAGATGAGCAGATACTTTTATGAGCTGGAAAAGAGGCTGACCTGGTAGTTCTACAGATCAGCAGAAATAAAAAGAGGGAGAGAAACTTTAGTGTAAACTGGCAGCTTATCTGGTGGTGTAGGAATGGAAACTGTGAGCCCATGCCCACGAGAGCTACTGTTGTCATGAGGGGGACTTAATTACAACACTTCTTCAGGACATTTCTGATCGAGATTAGTGTCTTACAGACACCTGCAGCCCACATCACTCCCCATCCAGAGTTCCCGGCCTTACTAAATGCCGCCGTTTTACAAACTTTCTGAAGATAAACTGGAGAAACTGACACCCACCAGAAGAGCTGTATGGAAATTCATCATCCAGGTAAGTTTGTGGCTGTCGCTTTATTTATCTAATGGCTGATGGTTAGACACACTAAAGCCAGCCCAACATGTTTACGTTATGAAAAAAGTGCTTTAGCTGTTAGAGTGGAAAACTGAGCTGAAATAACAAGATTCAGCTTAACTTGGTGGGTTTTTCTCTGACAAGACAGCTCTTCAGATACACTGAGGTGGAAGAGCATGTAGTCGGTAGCTGAAGCTTGCATTGCGAGCTTTTACAAGTTTGAAGGGGCAAGTCCCTCATACACTCCAATTTCACAAATACTGAAATATCCAATAAACTCTGTGAGGGCCCTAACCAAACTAAGCTGAGCCTGCATAAAAGTATCAGCTCTGCTAAAAGCTCCTCTTTACTTCTTTTGATTGTTAAAAGATTAGAGAGGCTGATTTATTTACCCCCCCCCATGAAAATTGTTACCTAGTGTCCCACATTAATAACGTTACCAACAAGTTAAGCAGAACACAGCGGGGTACAACAAAATACCACAATACATTATATTAACCTAGTGTCATGATAAGAGGTACAAGAGACCAATGTACAGGATCTATATAAAACATAAACATTTATGCATACATCTTCCCTCCTTCCCTCTGTTGGCCAGCCCTACCCTTCCCCATGCAACCCCTTTTCCAAAAAAGTTAAGATGTTAACTTGTTAAATATAAATAGAAAAGAATGTTGCCTTTTCTTTAAAATGTGCAGTCTTTCCAAGCTTTTTGTTGTTGCCACCGCTTTTAAAATGTTTTGCAGGCATTGCATTCAAAAAAGATAAAAATCTCAAATTTACACCTTACAGGACATTGTGCTGTTTCAAAAACATAATTAGATAAATGCTTTACAAGCTATCACGTACTGCTTCGGTTAAAGTTTGTGCAGTCCCAATTTTTTGAAAATATGGTTGTATATAAAAGAGATAAACCTTAAAAGATATGCAGCCAAACCAAATTTGGATCAACTAAAGTGAAGACAATGAATCGTTGTTTTCTCAGGCATTTGCCATTTAGAATGGCTGAAACTTTTAGCAATATTAGTCAGTAAAGGAGGCAAATATAGTGGTCGCCCAGCCCTATCATGATCTCACAAACTGTAAATAATATCATGCTTTGTGCTGAGGGGCTCCTTTGGGCAAGGATAAGGGTCCTCAAGGGTGCATAGATCTGGTGGGGGTCAGAGGTCACCAAAGCCAGGTGGAGCCTGGGACAAATTTATTAGGGGAATGAGATGATGTAGGCTACACTTAAAGTATCGTCAACAAAGGCAGGCACCTGCAGGCCAGCTGGTGCTCTGTGGCACTGATAACACTCACCTGCCAGTGAACAATGAAGATATTTTCTCCACAGCTCATTACCCTGCCTCTCTTTGTCTGCCTTCAAATGCTGTGCTGGGCATTTACTGTCTAAAAATAATTTCCACATTTTAATGTTCAGAAGGCAGAGCATCCATTTATCTGTGCCATTAAATTTACATTGCCAACCTTTGTAAAATGTATTCCCCTTAAAGCGATTGTAGGGAAACATAAAATCTTACATTTTGTATTATGTGTGTAAACTTAAGTATACTGTTACAATTTGCAAATCACTCTGAAAATGCATTGAATAATAATGAATAAAACATAAAGTGCTGAGCAAATTAGACTGGTGTGAGCTCCAGCATGCCCCACTAGTGTTTTCGCTGAATGCCATGAAAGATCTTGATGTTAAGGATGAGAAACTGCGTGAGTAAGCAGCACTAGCAAACCGGATCAGTCTCATGGTAAACAATTTAGCATCCAGGGGGTGGGGGGGGGTGTACAGTAATTACTGCTTTCAGTCTCATTTAGAAAGCCTGTTGGCGCTTGGGAGCATGATGTCACAGCGATGCTGGATGAGTTTCTGGATTTGTGATGTGCAGAAATGAACAGAGATTTAAGTGACAGGTCGATTGAGCTGTCATGCCAGCTTTGAACACTCCCTGGTTATTCCCCCCTTTTCTTTGCTCCCCTTCCAGACAGTCACGCCTTATTTTGTCTGAACACATATTGCTTAAGTGCTGCTTATTAAAGGAGTTTCTATGTGCAGTGTTGGGCAGTACACAGCTAAATCTGTGCAGTCATATTAACAAAGTCAGAGTTAATACTGACCCATCTACAGCGTCTATATCGTCTGCCGCACCATAGAGTGTTGATTGACTATTTTTGGAGAGTTGGTACCTTAACTCTGATTAAGTTAATTTATCTTTTTTGAGTTTAAAGTGACTCTTCTGAACATTAGCCAGAGTTACTTTAGCTCTTTAAATTGAGTGTTGTTTCTGTGGAAAAGATGCATTACCTCCATCAGTCACAGCAGTGTGAGCATGGAAGTTTCCAGAATGTCATAGAGCAGCCAGTCACTAGCAGAAGTTTCAAATGTTTCGTTGAGAATCTTTGGTGGGAGTTGGGCACCTAAGACTCCTTTACAGTTTAAAATGATTGTCAATAAGCTGTGCATGTTGCACATCGCGCTTGTGTACGTTCATGAGCAATTGCACCATGCTGGAGCACAGGGCTCAGAAAGCGTGCTGTGCTTCAGCGGTATGGAGCACTTACATTTACTGGCCAAACAAACTGGACTTTGAGGCTCAAGCATAGCTGGGGATGGCATGGAATGAGCTCTTAATTTCAAAAGTTGACCATGCCTGCCTCTATAGAATCTTTTAGGTGTGTTTTAAACTGCTCAGTGTGCTTCATAAAGAGAGTATCGCCTAGAAAACATGAAAACAGTGTTAAGGAATCCTGTTCTGGCAGCTCTTGACATGAAAACTTAAAAAAATGAGTCAAGTTGGTCTCCCATCTTTGTCTCATCAGCCATTGTTGTTGACAAAGATGATATCAGAAGTCATGTCTCCTCATGATTTTGATTGGTCAGGGGAGGTGAAGTGATATGATAAGTGTGGTGCTGTTCCAATAGTTGAACTTTATTTAACTGAGAGCACTCTTAGTGCAGGAACAAAAACCAACCAACACTGAGGGCAATTAGGATGCAGAGGGGCAAACTTAGCTAGATTTGGATGAGAGAGTTTAAAAAAGGCTGGACAATGGTCTTAAAAGCGTATTGATCGACTCGTACAGAACAGTCCAACTAAACATGCCAAATTAGTACTGACAACGGAAAAGTGACTAAATCTCCTGAGCCCCTGCACACATAAGGACATCACAATTTGGCTTTATTACAACAGAGTAATAACTTCTGCTTTAGATCTTCTAAATAATTTTCCAGAATGTCCCTTGAAGTTTAGGTAATTTTTGAGAATTTGTGCTCCAGTTTGGCTCAGTGTGTAGAGCGGGCACTAATGGTCAGAAGCTGTTGTCCTCTCAACACTGGTCATGGGATCATTTCTCAGCCTCAGCTCTGTTTGGTGCATATCTTCCCCCCACTCTCTCTCACCATGTTTCCTGCCTCTCTTCAGCTATCCTATCCAAATAAATGCAGACAAGCCCCAAAAATGATCTTTAAAAAAGTTGGGAGGATTTGCTTTGATATTTTCAAGAATTTTCATGGAAATTTTGGAGATATGTTCATATATCTTGGAGGGTTTCAAGAGGGTTTCTCGGAGGGAAATTTATTTTGAACGTTTTTTTTTTTTGTATTTTAGTGGCAAATTGGGAAATTTGTTGGGATGTTTGGTGAAAATTTGTTTTGGATTTTTGGGGCATTTTCATGACAATTTGGTAAATGTATTTATACATTCACTATTTTAATTTTGGGGGCAATTTGATTGACAATGTGTAGGTATTTTCATGGAATTCTTAAGAATTTCCATTGAGATTTCAGGTCACAAGTTTGGTCATTTTCATGGAATTTTAGGAATGTACATATTTGTAAGTTTCTGGGAATTTGATAAGAAATTTGGGAATACTTTTATTACCTTAAGGATGTTTAAGAATTTTCAGAAATGTCAGTTATTTATTTGAAATTTTAAGGAATTTGAGTGGATTTTGGGAGGGAAGATTTCCTATAAATCCAAAACTTTTTGTCAATTTTTTTGCATGCTATGCTTGGCCTTAACAAGTCCTTGTGCTCTATTGTCAAAATACTGACTCCCACATACCTCTGTCAATGACTGACATCATTTCTGACTGACTTAAACCCCCCAACATCTGACCAACTGGCAAAAACATCTGCTCTAAAATCGATCCAGTGCTGTATTTTCTGCAGAAACAGGACCTTCAGCAGAGTTTTGGACACCATTTTAGTAAAAACTATTCCTTATTCAAACACAGGACTGAGCTTTAAAACTTATAAGGATCTACTGATCCCAAATGAGTGGGAGAAACTAAAAATGCATTATAAACTAAAGCTCAGGTCTCAGGGGGTTAATATGAAATACAGGACTGTCAAAGTTAATCACATTAATCATAATTAATTAAGGTTCACAGTTAGTGCAGCAATTTCTGAATATTGCATTAATTCCATGCTTTATTGTCCTTTTCAGCCCACTTTGGTTAAACCATGTCAGTCTCTCCCTGCAGCCACAGGGATGTAAAACAAGTCCAACACTACTTCTTAATGTCTCTGCACCTTATGATAACAAACATTTACTCTTTTATTTCCTTTTCAGTCCATAACCAGTTCCATTTTCTGTGGTTAAGTATATGTTAAAAATCTTCAGTCTACCATTGAGAGCAGATCTGTATCCAACCAGGGAGTCAGTTACCCAAGCTTCTGTAACAGAAAAATGGTGTCTGCATATGAGGACAACAGGCTTACTGTATATCACTGCACAACACAAAGCAAAATTACCATTTTGTTATTTGTATAGGGAGTGGAAAATTTCCATTTCAATTATTAGAGATTTCCAGAACATTAAAAAAAAATCATCCCAAATTCCGCCAGAATTTCAAGACATTGCCAAACATTTTAGTGAAAATTCTTAAACATTTTTTTTTAAATCACATAAAAAAAACTGACTTACTTAAATGTTTCCCAAAAATTTCAGTCAAACTTTCTGAAAAAGCCTAAAAATTTTAATAAATCTTCCCCCAAAATTCCACAAAATATTTTAAGCAAATTCCCCCAGATTTCTCATCAAATTCCACAAAAAATACCAAACAAATGTCCCATGAATTTACAGACATTCACCCAAAACCCATGGAAAGTTTTCCCAAACATCTAGACAAATTTCCTGAAATTTCCATGAAAAGTTTGGAGCATAATATATTCCCCCAAATTTTTCAAATCAAATTCCCAAGTAGTAAAAGATAAATACCCTTAATTCCTATGAAAGTATGTAAAAGTTCCAAAGCAATTACCTCCAAAACATTAAGCCAAACACTTCAAAATATGTAAATATAATCAAAAACTTTTTTAAAAATTCCGGAAAATTTAAGAGAAAAAAATCCCCAGACATTCCAAACATTCCATGTAAATTCCACAACACTTTAAAAACACATTTTGTAAAATTTCTCAGCAAATTCCACAAAAATACCAATTACCCAAAAATTTACAACTAAATTATCCTTAAACCTATTCAAAATTTACAAACAAATTCTCCCAAATATCAAAAAGGATTCCCTAAAATTTCCATGAAAATTTCGTAAAATGTCAAAGGGTATTCCCCCCAAAAATTTCAAATCAAATTCCCAAATATTTACAACCAAATTTCCATGAAAGCCCAAGAAATCCAAATCTTTCCAAAACTTAAAACCAAACACTCTAAAATATGCAAACATATCTCCAAACATTTTCTTAAAAATTTTACAGCAAATTCCTCAGACATTCCAAGGAAATCACTGCAACTTTTGCACTGTAGAATTAAATCTGTTGAGCTCACCTTAAAACAAATGTGGAAACTTGTTGCCTCAATTATAACAAGTAAACAAAACTTTACTTTTGTAAGTTCAAATAACTTTATTTTAAATGCGCTGCAATTACACTTATGTAAGATTTATGAGTAATAAATACTGATGCTTACTTTATTATTTAAGTGTTCAAAACTGAGAATCAAATGTTTCAAATGTACAGTGAGTGTGTGATACTTCTAATTCAATACTTTTTGTGCACTGTAAACCCTGATTAGGTCATATAACTCTAAATATTATAGGTAACTGATTACCTTAAAAAACATAAGTAGTGCTCACTGAATAAAATAGAATTTTGTAAAGACATTTGAACCGAGGTAGGCAAACTTAAGCAACCATGGCTGTCAGTGACTCACTGAACCAGTAGCTGATGTCTCAAAGTGGGGCGTGCCATTTACTCAACATAAACATCAACATTACACTTCAACATTACTTTTTACATTGGACTAAAAATTAGTTCAGTCAACTCAAAAATTTAACACAAGGCCAGTTTTGAATGCAAATTAGTTGAATATTAAGATGTGATTAATCACGATTAAAATGTCTGATCTTTTGACAGTCCTGATTAAAGAAAGAATTAGTTTTGTAAATGAACATGGCTTGGATGCAGCTAGCTTATTTGACCATGTTTCTGTAGCTTATCTTACTTTTCTGCTTTGTGTAGCTTATTTTTAAGTAGAAAACTAGCAGCTTAGCTCACTATGTTTTACAAGTATCTCACCCAACACCGTCTAAGTGTGTGTGTTTTGGAGGGAGAAGAAGTAAATGATCAGCAACCTTGAAGTCTGTTTATGTCTTCGCCTGGGTTCATTGGAAAATCAAATGAAAAACCACATTATGTACATTTATGTACATACATTGCAAATTAGCAAAGCAGGAGATGATTTCATATGTATTTGTGTGTGTGAGCTAGTGTGCGTGGCTGCAGGATAAAATAAGCAACAAGCATTTTGGGCTTGTAAACACAAGCAAAGAGGAGCGTCTGTTGCTTTGTGTCCTTATTATTTTTGGCAGGGTTGCATATGTTCCCCGCGCAGAGCCGAGCTTGATTATCATTCCAATCAGCAGAGGTGGAGAGAGTCACATTAATTTGTAGTAATTAATAGCACTGCTGCATCTGACAGCGCGCGCTAACGAGACCCTTTGATTGTTTGGATCTCTAAGTGTGCCTCTCCTTGTTTGCATCACCTCGGAGGAATTCGTAATATCAAAGCTTAGCGCTATCTGATACTTGTCAAAATGCAATTTATAAAAGTTTAATTCTTTTATTGATTTAGTTTAGGTTTGATGCCTGCAGTGTCAGCTCCCCTGGTAGAACTTAGTGGATTCAAATGCTTGTCACCAGCTCGGCCTCCTTTTTACTGAGAACAATTGCCATAGGCCAGCCCAACAGGCATGGTTTAATTGCCATTAATTAAAAGCATAAATCTTTTTTCTTCACTTGCTCTGCTCTTAAACAGGGCTTTGCGTATCTGCTTTTTTCTGTGCTTGTCAGAATCCCTCCTGGCTAGTCAGGATTCAAACCCCCCCACCCCCCTCCTTACCCCCCTCCCGCCCCACTCTCCCTCATCCTCTCCCCTTCCCCCTCCTCTCCCTCTTCTCTGTTCACCAGACGTTTCTGGAATCATCTTTTTAGCACACTCCTGCATGATCTGACATGAAGTGCGGGCAGCATGGTGATATTTAGTAAACCGGCTTCCTTCTTTATTGATGTATAATGAGGTCAAATGAATCCCCTCGTACGCATGCTTAGATGGCTCCTCGCCTCAAATCCTTTCTGACAGCGAGTAAAACAGCCGGCAAACACAACTCCGGCTCCCAGAGACATGGTTGTGAAAAAGCAGGAGAGAGGCAGAGAAAAAAGCTCTTTTATACCTTGGCAATTTCCCTCCTGTCTAGTCCTTAATTAGACACTTATTACCCTCTGAACAGAGCTGCTCTTCTGCTCTAAGCCTATAATACTGCAAATACTGGATGGTAGAATTAACATTAATGCCAGGTTTATTATCACATGACAGCTCTATTTACTTTAAAAAAAGAAAAAGCATGCTTTACTATTTTTTAAACATGCTTTCATGCAACTTGTGTTTGAATTGTGATGCATTTTTAAAGTTTTACAATGGTAGCATGTTAGGAAGAGGATATTGGCATCCCTCAAAGCCAGTTTAAAAAAGGATCACTGGAGTTTTAAATTATCAGCGGTGTCAAAACGATTCAGTTCCCATTCATTGCCAAGCCTCGTCCCTTCGCCTTCAGCCGTGCGCCCTCTGCTCCTGGGTGGCCATGTCACCGTCAGCGGCTCATCCGACCACTACGCCCGTTTACGCATATTAGCTTTTTGCCGCATCTGCCAGCATTCGCAGCCCCCTCCCTTCACTCCTCCCCATGCAGCTGCATACATAGTCAGGGCCGAGCCTTCCCAGGCCTTATTAAAGCTCAGTTCAGGGTCATCGAGAGAGTGCAGCACATAAATATGTTAGGGCAGCGCTATCAGCCGGTCAGTTTACCGAGGTGATCGATGATGGTCCCAGCACACTCGACCAACAAACATCTTAAGCGGATGCAGTTTTTGCTTAATTGGGAGCTTTGCAGCTCAGATTCCGACTTATTTGATGTTGATGATGAAGTCCCAGGAAAGCTGGGGGATTCGTGTAAACTAAATGTGTGTGTGCTGTCTTCATTCGTACGCCGGTCAGAGCTGTTACCCATCAATTTGACCTGCACACTTTCCCCCTTTTGTGAGGAAGCAGGAATGTGCACACATACAGATTAGGGATGGGAATTTACTGTTAATTTATAATAAGCGATCCAGTACTCTCTTTACCTTATGAGCAACTACTGGAGTACCCGTTAATGAACTTTTTTTAAGGAGAAAAAACATCAGAAACAGACCTGATGTTGGCCTACGATGCTTCCTGTGGTGTGCTGCTCATACATTCTCCAAACCCCGGTACAAAATAAAATGATAAGGGACAAAAACGTGCAGGTTGGAAAATTTGCACCAGCCAGCAGTCAAATGCAAGAATTTTTGAGCTATGTTGGGTGAATTTGCTCAACCTGCCGGTAGCTGGGGTAGGAAAATTAACCCTAACAGTGATTTTGCTACAGTAAACAGTATGAACTAAATCCTGGCCTTTTGCTTATTCCTACTGACTTTAAGGAGCCAAGCAGGTCTACATGCTTCCTGACCAAAGCCCTACCTGTACTTCAATTACTGTTAGAAACGTGTAGTTCATGTTATTTTAGGTGAACCCAGTAAAGAAATTGGTACATCTCCTGTCTCTCTTATCTTTTCCTGTACATGCTGAAGTAGTTAAGAAATAATCTTGCGGTCACTGGAGACATGCTAAAATAGCATTATTATATGTGGCAAAATAACACTCAGACTTTTCCAAGAGGCTGCTAACCTTGATGGTTGGGTTCAGCTGCAGACCTCTCAGCGACCTCAACCATGAGGCAGGAAGCAGTGTTAATTTTGTCTCCTAAAACTATGACTAAAAATGTTCGTTGACAGCCTCTTTTCCATGAGAAAGACTAGACTAAGACTAGCCAAAAACATGTTTGATGACTCAAATTGTCTAAGAGTAAGTTTAGTTTTCGTCAAGATGACTAAAATGTAAGTTATTTTTAGTTTGACATTTAAAGTCCCTAATATTTCTCCACTGTGGGTAAATCTGTCAAAATACATATCTGCTGCTGTTCTGCCTCTCAGCTGTTGAAAGCAGGGACCCTAGGTTTGGCAGGGTGCAGAGAACACACTACCATGATTTGGTACCAGATTCAGGCAAATTCTTGGACTAAAAGTGAAGACTGAAATGTGAGGACCTTTTATGGACTAAAACTAAAATAAAATGTTTTTGGGTTTCGTCAACTACAACTAGACTAAAACTACAAAGGGTAGAAATGACTAAAATTTGACTAAAACCTGAATGCATTTGATCTAAAGACTAAGACAGACTAAAATTAAAAATAGCTGAGGGAGATAAATCTGAATTTAACACACCAAAAACTAAGAAAACTCAAAGAACCCCAAGGTTAGGCACCCAACCCAAAGGTTAAGTTTGGAGTAAGGGGGAGAGGAAATAAAATTAGGAATAACACACCACAAACTTAGGAAAAACTCAATAAGGGTGAGTACGTCACTCCCTGCCACACAGTAAAGGTTGTCCCATTTAGAGATCTGCAACAGATGAGCCCAAAACACCCCACCATAGAGGTCTGCAGCCAGATTTCTCTCCACTTCCCAGCATAACCTTCATGACTGTAATAACTTAAGCTAGTATAATTACTTAATTTGTTTAGCACTTATAAAAACAACCCAATTAATAAACCTTACTTTAAAAAAACTGTTTACTTTTAACCCCTTAAAGCCTGAAAACACAAATAATAACCAGAAAACTCTAATTTTTTGGAACTGAAATGTTCATTTAACTTTCTACTAAAATTTTTAAAAATCCAAATTTCCATAAAATTTAACAAATGTAAAACAACAAATGTCTTTTTTAAGTGTGCTTTCACTTGAGTTTAACTAAGATACTGAAGTAATACTCACTGAAAAACAGCATCTGTTTAATAGCAGGTGCTTTTCAAGTTATATCAACTCAATTTAACTTGAAAAGCAGGTGCTTTTCAAGTTATATCAACTCAATTTAACTTGAACATTTATGTTAGGTCAACTTACTTTTCTCATCTATTGTAATTCTCACTTAAATGCTTCACATATTTTGATTTCAAACATCCCTCCCACTGGGAGTGGTCTAACTTTTGTGACCTTAAGTGGTAATGACTGAACAATGCACACTGAATCAGGAAGTGCTTTTGCATGATGTTCACTACACTAGCCCTGCCATTTCAGTGTTCCTCCACACAAGCAGGAATTCTCTAACTGGATGGGCAACTTCTGCCATGGTGCAAGAGTGTCTAATGCCCAAAGGCATTCTGAGAAAACTCTGCAGATGAATAACCTCGCAAAGCAGACAGATACGCCCGTTTCTGTGTTTCTCACTGGCGAATCCATCTTGCAAAGCTCCTGTCTGAACCGTTTGGGCCCGGTTAGAAAGTGACAGGACCAATCAGCAATGAGGGGCAATACTTTCAGCTGTGACAGAGTCGTGGCGTAGGCAAGCAGCAACAAGAGGCCAGTGCAATTATGGTGGATGACATTAGTGCAGATGCTGTTAAAGCATCACTTTTATCAGAACTTGACAAGATTTCTTCATTAAAAGAAGAACAAAGAACAGCATTGAGTTGTTTTCTTTTCAAAAATGATAAAAGTCGTTTACTGAAATGTCTATAGTCGCAATGGTTCGCGGTATTCCTCAGTAGCTGCACACATGCACCTCGGTTGCGGCTACGTCACATGTTTTGTTGCTCTGATTGGCGCGTAAAGATGTGACAGAACGTACATCCAATCACACTCCAAGTTTTTTCAAATCCTCTGCCCTTTCCCAAATGCTTAGTATTGAAGGTGTCAGGTCAGCAGATGAAGGGATGATTGTCAAATGATTTATGTAAAATGACAAAAAAGTACTGCCCAGATATTGGCAAAAACCCAATGAAATGCATTCCTGAATAAAAGTCTTCTGGACATCACAGTGTTAATAAGGTAGAAACAGAAAGTCTTTACAGACAAAATAGCTCACAGAT
Source organism: Cheilinus undulatus (assembly GCF_018320785.1). Classification (NCBI taxonomy): domain Eukaryota; kingdom Metazoa; phylum Chordata; class Actinopteri; order Labriformes; family Labridae; genus Cheilinus; species Cheilinus undulatus. The sequence goes on from NC_054871.1 coordinate 38,345,841, forward strand.
AACTTCATTTAGAAATCAGTCCATGAGTTTGCATTAACATCTACACTGTATCAACTTTATCACAATCAGCCCTCATATCTGCTGCCTTTTCCACATACATCTTTATTATATGTGGAAATAAAGGTGTGGTGTCATCACAAGGACGTGTTCTAATGTTTGCTAACAGGGCTAACAAAGATGTGATATGATGTTTCCTTTTGTCTCTCTTAATGGACTCTCTTTGTGCTCTCAGCTCATGTGGTTCAACATAGAACTAGTATTTCTATGATACGTATGTTATCATCTTCCTGACATCACCTGTACTGACGGCTGATGTGGTGTTAGTTGTATGCCTTTTGAGCGATGTGTCCCTAGAGAGTTACCGTAGCTGCAGTAAAGCAGTTGTTATTGCCGGCTCACTATGCAAAGCCATAGCAGGAGACATTATGTCTCTTTGCACTAGTTATTACCCTCTTACAAAGTGCATTCAGTAGGGATGTATGATATCCATATGTGCAGATATTAGCTTAGAAAGTGATTTTCATACAGATATGAACATTTCTGCCAATATTTACAACTGATATTTTTGCATCCTACAGCTATAAATATTAGCCATATGAACACATAAGTTAGTGTCATTATGGGTTGGAAGTCTTTTTCTTTTTCATTATCATTCCTTACACTTTAAATTGTGTGTTTTAAGGTCTGAACTACATTTAAATATTGTTATCGACATCAGTATCAGCTGAAATTAATTTGTAAATATCCACATACCAAATATGGGCAAAAATCTAATATTGTGTATCCCAAGTATTCAGTTAGGAGAACCAAGAATGATCAGTGACACATGTGACACTAAATGAGTTGAGCTATTGTAGCCCAAAAGAGCTAATGGTTCACAGTGGTCATGGTTCAGTTCAAATGACATTCCCTGGTGTATTATTTCTCATCCGATTGAATGCAAAATATTATTGCATTCAGCCGACTAGTCTTAAGTCCAGTAAACACATTCAGTAATCCATCTTAACGCTGCAACAGTAAAATGTCAGACGGTCAGCATGCAATGTTGCTTTGCAGAATGTGGCTAATGTTAGTTGTGCTAGCATTGAGCATTCAGTCCTTTTTGCAGGTAAATGTCCATATTCCTGAGCTGAAAATCGTAGCTAAATGCTTCCATTTTAACCTGACATACCCTCTGGACAACTTTATTACTATTCTGTGAAACACTGTAGTGCTGAACCGTGCTGTTCCTATAAGAGGCTATCAGTCTGTTAGCAGTTGTTTACATTTGTATTAGTTACAGGATAGACACCGTTTGACCAGGACTGTGGGCCTAAGCTGGTAAAAGAATGTTAACAATTAGTGTAACTTACTTGTATTTATGATGCCGACATCAAAGGGGTCTGAATTAAGTGTTGAGCTGGCTTACTGTGTGGATCCCTTAAGAACTTGGTTTTACACATTTGTGGCCGGTGATCTCTGCTTCTACATGTCTGCAAATAGCCTTAAGGACAAGAAGCCGGCAGGTGTAGCTACATTGCTCTTGCTACTAAAGGCAACTTTTCTTCTTTGTATTTTATTGTGCATCCTTCTTCCTCTTCTTTGTTTGTTGTTCATTAGCGATTAGCAAACAGGTAAGAGTGTTGCTACCACCTAGACTGGCCTGTTAATACTGCCTTATGTGACTATCTTTTTTACTCCATTCAGACGTATTCATATTGTGATCATATGTACCGAACTGTGATGCCCAAACGGCGACAGGTAGGGACAAATACAAATACCATTATACTACAAAACCAACACATAGTGTGGGTAATAAAACTTCACTCAAATAAGGTCATCCACATGGAGTACTCGAGTACCTGAGGATTGGTACCCATCCCCGCATGAGCACACTGACATAGAGATACAAAGACACAGTCACTGGGCTCATTTTTAATCCTTGCAGCACACTGTGAAGGCAGGAGGAAGTTCCAATTAAAATTAAAATAAGCTCTTTTAACGGTCTCTTAAATTGACAACTGAACAATGATTTTCGAATTGGTATCTGTCAAAGGTCTCGGAAAATCCTCAGTTGATAAGGCCCAACGCATCCAATTAGTAGCAGAGCAGGGCCTCAGCCAGTAATGATTTCCAGGTCCCTTAAGATGTGGCGCGGACACTTATTGCAAATTACTGACAAAAGAGCCCTGCTGTATTGATGAGGCGGAGAACAGCCAAGTCTCTGTGTTCCCATCAGGTGGACGAGCACCGAGAGGGGCCTGGAGGAGGGCCCGAGTGTCTCTCGCTCTCCCACTCTTCTTATCTCTCTCTCTCTCTCTCTCTATCCATAGCCATAAAGTGGCCTTGCTGTGCAGCTCATATATGGCCCCCCTGCTGACACGGACTCTGAGAGACCAGCCTCTCCTGACATGAGCCTCGGCTCAGAGAAAATGCTAATGCTAACATGAGGGAGGTGTCAGGAGCGGATCATCAATAATGTCTGCAAGTTAACTGCCCTCTTCTAATTATAGCTTCTATCTCTCAGGGCCGCGGGAGGCCGCAGGGCAGCTCCTTAATTGAGCCGAGGTAGATTTCCCTTCCTATCACATCGGCGGCTCCATTGTTTACAGTCCTTGAAACTGATTGAAAGGAATCAAAAGATTGGTGGAGATTCAGTGCAGGGTGTATTTGGTATGCAGGAAGAATGAATAAAGGGGGATGATTCTTGCTGGTCAGGTAGGGATTTAGATATGAAGGCCATGCTATAGCCAGAGGTCATATCATTTATTCCCATGCCTCTGGAATGCTGGATGTGTTATGTTTTGCTTCTCTGTGTTTCTGCTACCAGAGGGCCAAATAACATCAGCCTCTATGACAGTAAAGTAACTAGCACTGTTCACTTCAATTATGGGAGTTAATGAATAGATAATCACATTTTGCATTTAGATTTGCTTCTTGTTTTGTGTTATCATAGCTAGGGCTGGGCGGCATGGTCCATAAATCTTGATTTTTTTCAGCTGAATGGCAATACATAATGTTGTTTCTTTAGATAAACAGAAAAAGATTTTCATAAATTAGCCAAAGCTATAAACTTTGATCTGCTACTGGTAAAAATCAAAGGTACTGAAACCTGTTTGATACCACAGCAGCAGCATTACAAGTTCTAGGCATCCAGTACTGAGTAAGATTTGTTTTTAATTATCAAAAACTGCAGACCAACTCCCACAAACTGTCTAAATCAAGCAAAATCACAAATAACATTTTCTCTTTATTAAGCCTCTTAAAGTCTTCTGTACTCTTGAACACCATATGTTTCAAAGTTATAAAATCTTCATTATTTTAATGATCTCTGTCTAAAATGTAACCAAAAGAGAGCAAGAGCACTGGCTAAATTGTGGAAAGTGGGTGGAAACTGGAAAGGATTCAGGGTTTCTCTTGCATATTCTAGCATATTTGTGCAATAAAGAGAGTGTGCAGAGTTTTCCTGCAGTTCTGATAATGAAACAACAATTAAATGCCCAATCAAGGTGCTAAAGTGCAAAATTTCTTTTTTTTGTTTTCAAAATTTTGGAGGGTTTAGGAAGATGCTTCACCATATTTTTTTTGCTTATATCAGCCAGTTTATGCACTATTTTTAAGCAATTTAAATACACATTTGAACTGATTTTCAAATCTTTATGTGATAAAATGATGGGTGGGATTGAGGATTTAAGACAAAGAAAACATTGGCATAAAACTGAGTCCTGACTAGAGTTGTTCTGACTCTAATTCCAGTATCAGAAATACGTCTGCTACTGCTGAAAATGTGGTTACTGGTATCAGTAAGTAAATGTGGTTATCCACCAATCCAATACCATTTTGTTTGTAATTTGCTGCATTTAGCATGTTATATGTCAGAGTTATAAACCGGAACAAAGTTTTCTTCGATGCTCGAAGAACACTGCACACACTACCATTAATAGAGGAACGAAGAAGAACCAAAAGACAGACCCACAGCAGCAGCCAAGTTTGGAGGCAGCATGGCATTCATTATCTCTGTACGTATTTATCATAAACCCTTCCAGATGGGCATTGTCTTATATGACAGGAAGTGACACATTGTTAAAAGCTAAATAACTTTTCAACCATAAATCGTAGCTCCTTACTTTTTTCCTCTTGAAACTACCCATACCTTCATAGTCCTTATGGAAGCTTTCCTACTGAGCTCGGAGCTTTTTAGGGACTTTAAAGATTCAATCCACACCAGTAGAACTGAAATTGAATGTTTTCCCAGAATGCTTTGTGAGGGGCTGTCGACCAATAGCAGGCTGTTCCGTCATCGCGTCATGCTGGGTTGAACATGCTTTGATGTGGCCCTCTGTGTCATTGTTATTTAGGTATTTAGCAGTGAAAGTCAGAAAAATTAGCAAGAAAAACAAGTTAAAGCATCACAGAGAGACTATTCATTACCATGCCATTTGTTTAGCCATGTACTGAGTTCACTGTAGGGCTGATACCCAATGCTCCGGATTTTGAATCAGAGCCGGTATTGGGAAGCAAAACATGGTATTGAAACATTACTACTCCTAACTGCAGGTGAGCATCGGCACCATTGAATCGCACAGCATTGCACGCTAGCTGCATCCATCCTTTTGTTGGGACTTTGGACAAAAACGGGAGTGTAACACTTCATGTATCAATGAGCCTTTGACAGATGTGAGATGAATAGTTTTGTCCACGTGTTGACACGAGTCAGAGCATGACATTTCAGATACAAATATGAATATTATTAATGAGCAACTATTATAGCTCCACCTTGTTAAACTAACTCACAAGCTCTGTTTGGTCAGGAAAGCGAAAGAAAATTAAAGAAAATATTCCTGTCAGACACTCCTTGTTATCTCCCACTTTTCTTTTTCCTCCCCCATTTCTATGGAAGCAACAGAGAGGAAACGGGGGCAAAAAAGAATCATGTTTTGTCACGTTTCAGCTGTCAGGAAACTACAGTAGGAATCAGTGTAATCAAACTGATTTTGTGCTTGCTCGCATTGCATGAAGTTAGGACTTAGGTCGTTTTCACACCTGATAATCTGGGGGACACGGTTCGTTCTGGCACTGAAATTGCAATGATTGTTGCACTTTCAGTTTCAGTTTGGTTTACATTCACATTACCCTTCGTCAAACAAATCAAACCATACGTTCGTGGGGCTGTCAGCCCAAACAAAGGGCGGCGAAGAAGGAAAGGAGACATAGAAGACGAAACTGGAAATCCATCTCCTTTCGCCAGTCTTTCTTCCACATAAACAATGAAAAACACTGAATTTACGCTGTCTTGGGGTTTCCGCTTTTGCATTGGGGCATTACAAGCAGCCAGCAAGGCGGTGAGCTGCCCGGCGTGTCGTTCTTTACATGAGATGAATAAATCAGCACTGAAGAAAAAGGCGAGCCAGCACAGAGACTACGAAGTGTTGCTATGGCTACACAGACGCAAAGCAAGGTACCGACATGTAATTGAATGTATTCAATCACATATAAATCCATAAATCATTACGCTTTATGCCACTTCCTGCCTTTGGTTTACATTTTGGTCTGTCTTGCCTTCACACCTCAAATGAACTGCACCAGGGTTCATGTGGATGCAAACCAAGACCCCCGATTTAAGCTGACCAGAGTCCGCTTGTTCTTTTTGCACTAATGTTTGTGTGCGCTTTCACACCACTCCAAACGAACTGGGCTATCCGTGAAAACAGACCAGAGTTTATTTAAAGTGCACCCAACAGTGCTGGTGTGAATGCAGACTTAGTGTAACATTAATGTTGGCATTTTTTTTAAATCGTTCCATTATATTTGAAACTACACGACAGAAAATAACATAAAAAGCTAAATATGGGGTTCCAGGAAGAGACTTATTTATGAAAATATTAAATTCTAGATTATTTATTACAATTTTAAAGAACATATATATTGTGCTTGTTTAAACTCTTGGAAATTAAAAAAATGGTGAGAATAATGACATTTTAAGATTGTGATCAGCAGTGTGCATTTGTTTATTATCACCCATTTCATTTGTCATCTATTATAACACACAAGCAGGTATTAGTTTAACATTTTTCCTAGTTATATAAATCTTCTTAAGTAAAATAGAATAAATAACTTGCTTATTTAGGCTCAGCATGGTGGAGGTACTGTGAACAATCTTTTTACCAATCTCTGAGCATCAGTCCTGATATCTTCATTTTTAAATCAACATAAACTTTTGGAATATAAGGGATATTGTCTGTTGACTTTATTTTATAACCATGCTGCATTGCCCATCCCTATGTGTTGTTTTGCTTCTCTGTGTTGCTGATACCAGAGGGGCAAACAGTATCATCTTCAGTAACAGTGGAGTAACTAGTAACTAACCTCAATTATCAGAGTTAATGAATAGATAATCACATCTTGAATTTAAATTTGCTGCTTGTGTAGCATTATTGTTGCCAGTGCACATTTCCTGCACGCTCTCTGGGGAGTGTTGCTGCAGGTCTACAAAGCTCTCAGGCCATGTTAAGTCCCCTGCTGTTTGCACGAGTCTGAGGCTTCCATCCTGCTGTAGGCTCAGTAAAGAAGGTGTTGACCCGTGTGACCTGAACCTGCTTCCATTGGGCGAGGAAGGGCCGCTCCATACTCTGTGCTGCAGGGTCAAATGGTTTGTAGTTTGTAGTTTCCTCTAGTTAGATGTTTGTTGCAAATGACTGTTGAGAAGTGGGAGGATTCAGGCTGATAGCGAGGAGGTATCGCAGGCAGGGGAGGGGCTCGGGATGTTTTTGATATTTTGCTCAAGGAGATGATTGTGCTTCCATCTTGTGAATACAGAATGAGCTGGCTGTTGATTGGTGATTAACATTATGTCACTGTTTATATTCATTCATAATGCATGCAGGGAAATCAGTAATTTTTTTGGATCTTATCTGCATGGGTTCATTGTCTGTGTGCTGTTGTAATCCTTGTTAAACTTGCAGCCCTCTGCACGTCTGTGTTCCTGTAAGATGAGAGAGGCTTTGATTTCCCCCATCTTTGTGTCACTCTGACTGGCATACTATTTGACAGGTGGAGTTAAAATAGAGAAAATTGTGGATGAAAATTCGTCAGTCTCAATCTCTTGCCCTGGGCTGTAGGCAGCAGAGACAGAAGCCCACTGCTTTGTGTCAAATGTTTATCAAAGGGCCTGATTAAATTGCTGTGTTCAGGGTAACAGCCTAATAGAAAAAAAATCAAATCCTTACTTCTCGGCAAGCCGTCCTTGTATGATTGTGAGCAGAATAAAGGCAGAGGATAGCGAGGTGCCAGAAGAAACCTCTGACCAGCCAGCTGTAAAGCAGGCTGGAATATCATATGCCCTTTGTTGTCGCACAAAAAGAGACGCGAGCTCTGAGATCTGTTGTTGTTCTCACTTTCCTCTGTCTTCTCAATCATTCTTTTTTCTCTTCATTGCTGCAGGAAATAAACCTGGCCCCCTTTTGCTGAGGCCGGCCAGCTTCCCCTGGCCATTCCTCTCTGTTTTGTTTCAAAAGGGCAAGGCTCTGCAGCCTGAGCAGTTTGCCCTGCAGTCCCACGCCAGGGGCGATGCTTGCCTCAGCTGCTTCATCACCGGGGGAGCGGGCTAACGTCTCCTGACTGCACTTAGCTGTGTTTCTCTGATACGGTCATATCACATCAGCCTGGGTACATGTGACATTGCATCTCTTCCTAACTTTAAGCAGTTTGTTGCCATCCATGTTCTCTCTGCTTTTATCTTCCCCTTTTTGAGTGATGTTATGATTTGTTGCAATATTTCCTGGCAGCGCTGCTGCCACACGTTTGTGTCGGATAACAGGGCCTATTACAAGATCTCTGGATCTGGCCACTTTTCCCCTACAGGAGACAGGGAGAGCTGGGCCTCCCCCTCCCAGTTTTTTTTTCACATCCTTACCCCCGCATTTGAATTTCTAGATAATAGGCTTTGACTTCTGGCTGCACGTTTATGGGTCTTTTCATGTTATCAGCTTAGCTCATAGCGTGGAGCTGAAGAACACAGACTCCTAGTGACAGGCCAGCCAGTCAGCAAGGCGAGCCTGTCAGGATCTCTCATACACTAATGATTTCCCTTTAGTCTATTTTCTGTCTCATTGGCCGTTTCCTTCAAAAACAAAATTGCTCATTTAAATTCTCATGCCTGGGGCATTTTGGTCTTCAAATATTGTTGGAAAGTGAAAGGATTAGGCAAAATATGCTTTTTTAAAATGTTAATATATTTTCTGGTTCACTTTCTCCTCTGAGGCCAATTAGGGAATTTCTGCTGGCTGCATTAATGTCAAACTGACATCCCCAGCTATAATTACACTGTGCTTGAAACCTAACTTTCACTTGTGGGTAGATGAGTGTGCCTCGCAGTGACACAGAGACTCGCTCTGCCAGCTTTTGATCATTTAATCATTGCTTGCTTTCTTTCACTCCTTCCTCCCTCGCTTGCTGATGATTTCACCTTTTATTCCTTCTGTTGCAAAATGCAATGTTGTGTTTCATTATTCACCGCTGTATTTTGCAGGGTTCATTAGTGACATCACGCCTCCACTTTATGCCTGCTCACAATAACACGAGAAGAATGGGATGGTCCCTTCAGGTGCACAAACCATATGTACATTGTTTACTCGCTTGATTCACAATTTACTCTGGGTTGTTTGTGTGTTTTCTTTTTTTTCCACTGAATGCAGTACAGGGAGATATTAAAGGTTGTGTAGCACAAGTACACAATTTCTTTGCATGCTTTTCTCCGGCTGGGGTTCTGTTTCATGACCATGGAGATGGTTAATGATGGTTAATGCTTTCACTGTGAATATGACACCTTTACAGTGCATCTGGAACCATATGGCAGATTCTGCTTGTGATCTAGGCTCCTTTTGCCAGTCAGCTGCCAGGGAACCACTGATGATTAACATGTAAAGAGGAAACTGGTTGATATATAAAACAGAAACAATTTTGGCATTGGCCATATGATTATGAAGGAAAGTTACGTTTTGTTAGGAGCTTAACTGAGACTCATGTCTTCCATGATTGGCTGATTTTATTTTATTAAGAGCATGCATATCCCAAAACATCAGAATCAGCTTTATTGGCCAAGTATGCTTACACAGAAAGGAATTTACCTCCTGTTAGAATTGCTCTCAATGTGTAGGAATTAAAAATTAAACGCAAAAATTAAGTAAAACTGAAAAAGTATTGAAATATTAAGATTTAAATATGTACACGCTCTTGTGTGTGTGTTTTTTTTCTAGCGTATACAGATCCGTGTGCATTGATAGTATAGTTGCAAGATGTGCAAAAGGTGCATGAATGCTGACTGGACATAATCAGAAATATAAACAATGATGTGTGCAGATTAACATGAGGCAGGTAAGATAATTGAAAGTAGTTTGTATTAATTAGTACAAATGTGCTTATAAGGTGAGCCATTTTACCACAGTGAGGTTTCTTACACTATTTGAGATACAGTAAAGCAGTAAAAGACAGTGTAGGACATTTTACATTAAGCAGGCTAAGGTGCATGTTAAATGAAAGCTCTATTTTCAGGCACTCATTTCTTTATAAAACACCATATGTAAGAAAAAGAGAAAAAAAGTAAAATGAATGTAAAAATTATAGATCTTAATGGGAGAGATAATGCACGATGTTTGTCAAAGTTCCAGAAATTTAAGGCAAAACAAAACATTGAAATTTACTGTTCACTTGTGCTGTCATCTTAGGAATTTCCACTATTTGTTTTGGGTTTCTTGAGTGTAATCTAACCTAATCAATCATAATAACTACAATATAAGATATATGGGCATCGAGACCTGAGTTTTCTGGAGACAAAGATTTCCACCATGAATTCTCTCAGAGAATACAAGAAATGCATCAACACTGTTATGAAGCACAATAGTATAAGGAGTGCAGTGAGTTGGGCTTATGTCTTACATGTTATTTTGATTAATTGATTTTGATTAACATATAAAATGCATGAATCATATATATTTATCTTAATACACACTTATAAAACACCAATATTTAGAAAAAGAGACCAAAATAAAACAAAGTAGAGATAATTGTTGCACAGGTAGAGAACTTTAATATAGGGATGGAAACTTTAATGTGTTAATTGTAATGAATTAAGGTCCAAAATTCAGATATTATTTCAGTTGCTTTGATCATATGCTATTTTGCCATTTTAGGCTTACTGTAGTTAGGTACTTACTTACTCTGCTGTTTTCTTAAGGGTTAGCCAATATTGTTTCTTCAGGGCTAGTACTGATTATTAGCAGTTCATAAAAACAATATTTTAATAAAAAAGAATGAAAAAAAATATCAGGACTAACTATCAGAATGAGAAATGGAACAGAGTTAAACATCTGAACAGCTAAACGGGAAATTATTCCATGTGCCCATCGTGTCAGTGGCACCCAGGCTTAAGATTTGATTGGCTGGCACTCATGTGCCATCTAGCCATACAGACTGTGCTGTATACGGGACATTTGATGAGACTCTAAAGAGTGAATATAAAGCCAGAGAGGAAGACACACCTTGCAGTGAAGCAAAAGTAGCACGCTTTTTATGAATTAATTGTAGCAGTTATCTTTAAAATAAAATGCTGATACTGAAAATCGGCCAAATGTCAGCTTTAATCATCAGCCTAACCAATGATCTGTCAACCCCTTCTGCTGTCTGCTCCAAGAGTGATGGAAAATAACAACACTTAGATGCCTTTGAATGTCTTCTTTCACTTTAAAAACTCAACTTTTTTCCTTTTCCTTTTGCTATTTTTATTTACTTTTCTATCTGTAGAAAGCTTGTTTTTCTGTGGTTTAGCTTACTTTCTGTCCTCCAAATGTTCCTCATTTTTCTCTCAAAATTAATGCAGGTTTCAGTCTAAACAGGAAGTAAGTTACCCTCAGTATAAAGCAATACAACTTAAAAAGTAAAAGCATAACAATGAATATGATAAAATACTGTAAAACTGGGGATCACTGGACATAGGTGAGTCATTTTGTACATGCACTCCTGAATATTTTTGAAGATATAACAGTGTTAAACACTGTTGCACAGAATAAGCACTTTGAAACTGTGTCCTACTTCTAAGTCATGATTTCAGACCACACTAGTGCAGCAGTGCAGCACTTATTTAAATAGTCAAGCTAAAAGTCGAAATACATCTATTAGCAGCCATTTGATACTAAAATCGAGGCAAGGTTACAGGGGCTTCAGACTGTCAGGATGGTCTTAAATTTTGTGTTTTCTAATGGAAAGCAATCACAACGTGAAACCCTGAAAAGGTCAAATGCTGTTGCATGGAGTGAGGATCACTGAACAGCAGAGTCATTTTGTACATGCACTCCTGCATATGTCTCAATGCATAACAGTGTTAAATATTGTATCTCAGCACTCTAAAGCTGTCTCCTGCTGCAAAGTCATGGTTTTAGACCACACTGGTGTGGTCTAAAACCTTTAAAGTATTGGGTTTTAAAATGCAGATACTTTAATTTTAAAAATATGACAAACATTTAATAAATGATAATTAGCTATTTGAATTTTGCAATCACTTGCAATATTTAAAAAGTCATTTAACAGCCCTAATTGGAAAAAAATTAAGAATCAGCAGTTAAACTGTTATTGCGCTAAACCATTGTCATTCATATGTGGAATTTGGAGTTGTCATGAAAATTTTAATTTTCTACGCCAAGTAGCATTTTGTATACACCCTTGGCTCTGGAAAAGTTACTTCAATTGAAAATTTGAGTGTTTGGACATCCTTTTTCTTGAGAAATTTGGCCTTTTCTTTTCACATATTAAGAAAAATATTTCAATGTTTTCAGTTTTGTGTTTAAGTGGGTTTTTTAAGGATGTGTTTTTTTCTGTTAAGACTGTTTATTGTCTTTCATTGCAAGGATTTTCCTCTCAGAACATCCAAATCTTTTGTGGAAATGTCGTGAAACACTGATGTTGACACAAAAAACCTCTGTTGTTGATTTCAGGAAGCTTTCGGCCACCAAATGTCACTTCCAAGTGAAAGCAGCCTCTTGTGAATGAGATCCACTCCTCCCCATTTAGCCTCCAACAGCTTGACAATTGTGATGCCAATCAACTTAATGACCTTGTGATTGTTTTGAATTTTCATTCCCCCCTTGTTGGACACCATCAATCTGTTACAGTATGTGCTGTTGTTAGCTCTGGGGAGTTTTGTAGAAAAAAAATCACACACAGCACAGTTTGACAAAGTGCACACAAGCTTCCATGGCTATTCTTAATGTCCATCTCTCACCCCTCCTCCTCCTCCTTCACCTCTTCATACGCCTTTTTCTCCATGCCTCGCCTCGATCTCTTTGCATTGTTTTACCCTTTCGCTTGGACTTCAGGTAATAGGAAATGGCACTGACCCCTCCTGATCCCCCCGATTACCTTCGTGAAGCGTGAACGTGGTACGGAATCACACATCAGGAGACGACTTGTAATTATTTTTGCGATGCCATCAGCATGGATCAATCACTCAGGGAGGCTGCTAGTGGAAACGCCGCTCGCAGCCATGGACGGAGCCAGCAGCGACCCTCTTTGACTGACAGCTTTGGTAATTAAGTGATTGTATAGACCCCTCTGACTGTTATAACAACCTTGTCAGGGCCAGTCTGCGTTTGGAACACTCTCAAATCAATGTGTTTTACTTGCCTCAGACAGAAGGAACAAAAAAAAAAAAAAAGAGATGTTTCTCTGGTATTTGTCATGGCAGAAAAAAGCTTTGTTTGACACCTGAACAGCAAAAACCAATGATGATGCAGAATCTAGGGGCCTTTTATTTGTCCATGCAATAAAGGAAATTATACTTTTATTCCTGTTTTATCACATTTTGATTCATATAGCGCATAGGAACACTTCAAATTGAACTTGAATGTCAAATGTTTCATTACAGCATGAGTAGAAATGACGTTTAGAGGTTGTAATAAGGTGCAGTCTGTCCATCCTAAATGTCACATGGCTCTCACACTGCAACCTTTAATTCAGAAGCTCCCAGGATGTAATTTTGCACTGAAATTTGATTCCCATCATCACATCTTTTTTTTATCCATCACACGGAAATGAAAAATGTTCTCCATTTGCCAGAGGAGAAGCGTGTCGTCCTGCATGTGTAATCTGATTCCTAATATGCTTGTAAAAGAGAGTAATTGGTGTGAATTAGCTTGCTCTCCCTCCCTCCCCAAACTATGTTAATATCCACCTCACTCATTGTAGTTTTTATGAGCTTTCTAAAGAATGTACAAGCAGTGGTTTAGCAGCTGGGTTTACTGCAGACAGTGGTTGCTATTAGCAGCTGGGTTTACTGCAGACAGTCACGTGCTCTGTTTGTTATTGACAGTCTGAACAACTAAATTGGATTCACAAATGCAAATCACTGCTGGATAATTGTAAAGGCAAGCAGAATAACCAGGGCAAGTAAAATCAATAGTGGACTAGTGCACAAACTAGCTCAACTTCAGCATTGGTAAAAGCTGATTTATAACACTCTATAACATTGTTTTTAGTCCATGTAAGGTCATTGTAAAGGATAATTGCTGTAACACTTGTAAATGCTATGAGGCATTAATACATGTACAACAAGACTCACAGTGTTATAAAGTACTGCTTTTTTGGTAATATCTACTTATTGCACATTAACATTTATATTCTAATCCAGTCTTTCTGGTGCCTTCTGGGGTGCCTTGGTGAATGCAGTAAAATCAACCAAGAATTACAGTGAACAAGCAGATTATTACCTAGCCTGACAGTAATAGTCTCATGTCAGTGTCTAAGTCAGAAAAGGAATAGGTGTATGTCAGTGAAAATTGTGCAAGACTCTGGCTTACCCTTTTTTTTTCAATTCTGTAGGTTGGCCAAAATGCACCAATTATGGTTTTAAAGGTCTTTGTGCCAATTCCATGAAAAAATAGACTTTTAAGTTGTTTAAAAAATGCTTAAGAGCAGTGGTTTTCCACTGGTCTGGCCTCAGGACCTACCACAGTGCCTTTAATGATTTAATCAAAAATGTTGCAGTTGAGATCTTTGATGCATCAAAATAAATAAATGATAAAAGAGTCAGGACAAAATGCATGCATATTAGCCCCCATTTCCCCCTACAAGCCAGGCCACAGCCTCAGATCCTCAGGCCTCCTGGTCGTTCCAAAGTCAAGACCTTTAACAAAAGGTGATCAAGCGTTTGACGTCAAGGCTCCTCGACTTTGGAACGACCTGCGATAAGGTGTGCAGAATCAGTGATATCTTTAACTCCCTGATTAAAGGTTTTTATAGACTTTCTCTTTGTAATATCTTCTTACTTGGTTCTTACTGCTCCAGCCCTAGGGCCCACCACGGTCTCTTCAAGCCAAGCTGCAGCTTTAGATCCTTGGGTGGGGGCCTCCCAATCATTACAAAGTCAAGACCTAAAACCAAAGGTGATTAAGCATATTCCATCAGGGCTCCTCAAGTTTGGAGATAGGGAGATAAGGTGTTCAGAATCAGTGACATCTTTAAATCATTTCTTAAAAGTCATTTTAATGGAACTGAAAAGGCCTATGTCAACCAGAACTGCACAAAACTGAATCTATGTGCCCATTCCTAAAAAAAAATTGAATTTTATTTGTTTTAAGAAAGTGCTCAAGAGCAGTGGTCCTCCACTGGTCTGGCCTTAGGACCCACTACAGTCCATTTAATAATAAAATGCAACCCAAATTGTCAAAAAATGTCAACAATGCATATTTATTTAATAAAAAATGTTGCAGTCCTAGTCTTGGTTGGATCAAAATACAAGACTGATAAGAGTCAGGACAAAATAAATGCATTTTTGCAATGATAGCATGTAAATTGAATTACTAACCCCCCACGAGTCTTAGATTCTTGGGCCTCCTGGTCATTCCAAAGTCGAGGCATAAAACAAAAGGTGACCACGTGTTTTCCCTGAGGGCTCCTCAACTTTGGAACAGCTTTCGATAAGGTGTGCAGAATCAGTGATATCTTTAAATCACTTCTTAATACTCATTTTTTATAGACTTGCTTTTATGTGATGTTAGCTTCTTATTTTTTTTTTTTCTAGCCTTAGGGCCCACTACAGTCTCTTCAAACCAGGCTCCAGTTTTAGATCCTCGAGTGGGGGCATCCTGGTCATTCCAAAGTTGAGACTTAAAATCATAGGTAACTGAGCATTTTTCATCAGGGCTGCTCAATCTTTTGAATAATTTCTTTTAACTAATTTTTATAGACTTGTTTTTATGTCATGTTGTTTTTTTTTTACTTGCTTTTATTCCTTGTCATCAATTTATTTTATTGCCCTTATGGCTGTCTTTAATTGCTGCCCTCTTCTTGCTAATATATTGATTATTTTCACTGCTTTATCTTCATTTTTCCACTTTACATTTTAATGTTTTACTGACTTCTCTTGCCACATGTCTTTCCTTTTTGGTCTGCATCTTTCTTTTTGGTTTTATTTATCTTTGTTATTCTTTTAATTACTCACGTCATCTTCTTCATTGGTCCTCCAGCCTCAACCTGTATAGCTTGTTTCCTGTGTTGACAGGGTTCTTATGGTCTTTTTGGTACCTATGATATGTGATGTGTGCATTCTAATAATGCCTGTGAAATCTTAGCTGAATAGTATCTTATGACGTCCATGATCTGTTGATGTCCTGTGATGTCTATGTTTTCATATGGCTTCCTGACGTCTGGGTCTTGAAGTCTTATAAAGCTTCTGGATTATTACTTAGGTCTATTTTGTTTAGGTTCTTGAGCTGTTTGGATTCTCTTCATGTTGTTGGTGTTATTGTTCTGTTATTTTTGTCTTTTGTTGCTTTATTCTTCTGTTTGCTTCTGCACATGTCAAAGCACTTTGTAAACACTATTTTTTTTAAATTGCTATACAAATAAAGTTAGTATTAAAGTTATCACAAGTTAACTATAGAAGAGAAAGATAAAATGTATGGATGTATGTCCTCTCATGAACTAATAGACTTTTCCCATTTTTTTCCAGGCACAAAGTTGCGACCCACTGAAAACAGCTCCACAACCCACTTTTGCATGCTACCAGTTGAGAACCCCAGCTTTAGTGGTGTGTCTTGTTAATTCTAAACCAGCTCATTTACTCTTGCAGGTCATAAAGAAACATCCGTTTTATGTTGAGTGTCTTCTACCACAAGGTACGTTCCAGATGAAGTGAGAAAACGGCATACTGCAGAAACAGACGTCTTACATTTTTTGAAAGCAAGCCTTCTTAATCAGGAATCATTTTCAGTGTGACACAACAGCAAGCTGAGATTTTTTGTGAGACAAAAACAAACCTGTAATAGACAGTGAGAAGAGGGATAAGATATACCACTGTAGGCGCTAAAATCACCACAAACTGAAAATTCCTCACAGGAACTTTAATTACTTGCTTTTTTATAAGTATATCTACTTCAAAGCTAAACTTTAGTCATTAAAACACACTTTAAAGTAGGGATGCAAAGATTTCTCAGTTTTACATCAGTATCAGCCAATAATGATCCTGTTAACAAACTTTGGCCATTGGTCAAATTAAATAATTATTTAAGCTATCATCAGTGTTTATCTGTTGTGTCCAATCAATTTTATGCTGCCATCTGGTATATATAGAGAAAAAAGTGCCCACTTGGACAAAGTCTGATCAGATTTTAATGGTGAAATGTGAGAGAAAATATTGGCATACGTGGAGTGTTGTAACAAAAGAAGTGAAGAAAAACCTCCATTTCGGCATCAGCTAAATTCTTATGTTAAACATTGGTATGGGTCCTAATTTTCACAATCTATTTTCAACTGAATGTTGCAAGGATGACGAAAGAAATAGACTTTTGGTCCCGCCCAAAGACAGTGGTAAGGGGGATAAAGGGGTGAGCTTTCTGGGGCCTAGCCAAATGGGGGGTCAACAAAATCATCGTAAACCCCTTTTGTTAAAACAGAATTAGCTTTAATGGTAATGTTGACAATGTGGAAGACCACAATGAAATTTTTAAAGTAATGTTGGACTTAGTAGCCAGGCCATGATGGGAACCAGCAGAAGGCTGCCAGAAAATAAAGTCGAAGAAACTGAGTCAACTATAAGGGAAAAAGATTAAATAATTGCAAAAGTGTCAAAATCAGTTACCAGTGGCAGAAATGGGCAGAAAAGGGGTAAAAGTGGCAAAAATGTGTTGGAAGTGACAAAAATGGGCTAAAAAGACAAAAAGAGGCACAATAGGTAGGAAAAAGTGGGGAAGGGGGGTTGTACAGTAGTAAATTGGTCAAAAAGTGGCAGAAAATTGGTCAGAATAGGTGCAAAGAGGTGAAAATCGATTAGAAGTGGCAAAAATGGGTGTTGGGATTAACTGTTCGATATCAGTTATAGATGTGATATAATAAAACACAACGGTAAATGTTTTTATTGGGTTTTAGAGTATGAGGTAGTAATAGCTTCTAATTGTACTATAATTGTCTATCAGTTTTTATTTATCACAATTTTTGTGCAGCATTTGTGTTAATAAATATGTCCTCCATTTCTTTGACACTGGACCAAACTTCATCTGTTATGAATGCTGAGAGGTCGAGGACAGATCAATAAGACCCTCCTCAGAGGACAACAATGAACCCTCAACCTCTTATTTTTATGAATATGTATGTAAGTAAGTGTAAAGTAAAATAAGTGCTGCATAAAGCATGTTCAGGTTAGATAAGACAACAGTTAGTTAACTTTGTTATATCAGTTACAAATGTGTTTAAAGTTTGTTCTTGTCATAGTAAAAGTTCATGATCAATACATGACTTAACTATAACTGTGTTAAACCAGGGACTTACAAACCATTCATTTTAACCCTTTATAGGGCTCATTAAAATACTTGGAAATTCAAAATTTCAGCTGTTATTGGTGGACATACCACTACTTTTTGACTTTTGTCACTTATATATAAAAACTGATTTATGCCGTTTAAATATAAAACATAAAACATAAAATATAAAACTGCTATACTGTTGTAAAACTGACTACAATCATACATTTTACTGTTTAAACCACTCCTTTTTCATTAATTTTCAAACCAGAAATGTAAAAAACATCACAAATATTAAATGTCTAAATTGATTTAAGCAGAAATAAGGCTCAGAGTAAAAATAAGTGATATAAACCATATAAGTATAATAAACTGTTACAAGGTTGTAAAACTGACAAACAACAATTATGATAATTTTACCAAGAAAAATTTGATTAATTAGTAAAACTTTACCACTAGATCACTCTATTAGTTTTTACAAACCTGTCCAGCTATACTATAGAGTACTATTGTCCAACAATATAAGTTATTTGTGAACAAAATGATCTCAGTATCAGGGGCGGAGCCAGACATGCTAGATACCCAGGGCTAAGCACTCCCCTAGAAATTTTTTGCTTATCAGACATTATATGAGACTGTTTTTATGCTATATTGCTATGTCTGGCAAAAACCTCATATCTCCATTTTTCATGATTTTAATTTTTTTTTTTCATAAATCAGTGCTTTTGGTCATCTGTTAGTGAGATTTAATATATTTTAAAGCAATAAAAAGTGTCCAAAAGATGCAAATTTTGACTTTTAAGTATTAAATTAGTTGAATAATAGAGCATTTTTTAAATTTCCTGAAAAGTGGTGATTTTGGACATACAAGGTTGTGGCTTGACACCAGCGATATTGACAAAAATTATGCAGTTTAACGTAAAGTTTACGTCATTGCTTACATGTTTTTTTTTTTCTTTTAAATCTAACTGTGCAATTGTCATTATTATTCTAAAATAATGATGCACCATGTTGAAGTTCAATAATTTTTACTTCTGCCTCCCATAAATGTCTGAAGTTTTTTTTTTAAATTATGTTACATATGTAGTGTAGTAATATTGTGATAAAGCTTACAGCAGGCAAAGATATTGCTTTATTTACAAAAATGCTGAAAACTGTTTCTTTTAGAACCAAGATATCAGTACTTTTATACTGCAGTGAGTGAATTAGATCTTTAAGGGAAAAAAATTAAAGGATTTTTTTTTTATAAAGTTTGCTTTTGACAAGTAAAATTTCCATGTTTTGATCAGCAAGGACTTATTGTTTATTGCTTTTTTTGTTTTTGCAATTATCTATCGTAACAATCATAAGCAACTTTTAACCAATCTGATAGATTCAGGACTTTCAAGAAAACTTTTGGGGCTTAAGCCCCAAAAATCACCCCCTCATTCTGCCTGTGCTCACATCATCCTCATTTTTGGTCCTCTGGTCTCAACCTGTATAGCTGGTTTCCTGTGTTGACAGGGTTCCTATGGTCTTTGTGGTATCTATTATGTCAATGTGATGTGTGCATTCTGATAATACCTGTTAAATCTTAGCTGCATAGTATCTTAGGTTGTCTGTGCCCTAATAATGTCCTGTGATGTCTTAGTTTTCATGCGGTCTCACGTCTGGGTCTTAAGTCTTATGAAGCTACAGGATTATTACTTAGGTCTGTTATTGTACTACTATGCTTAGTATGGTTGCTGGATGAAATGACCATATATCTTAACATAAACACCATTTAACATCCCAAAGCAGGCGTATATTCAAATATGGTTCCTCTCTTTTCATGCTAGTATTGCAGTGAGTGCTACAAAACCTATCACAACATTTAGCACAACTATTCCCCTTTATAATGTCTAAATTTCATCAGCTTATACCAAGTTCTGATGTTAGGGCCATTTGTTTGGGACCAACAGAGATGTAAAACTGCATTTCACAAGTTCTGGAGGAAACGGGAAGTTTAAGACACTCTGGGCCACTGCTGATTGGACGGATGATGGGTGAGAAAAATCATTCTGTATCACAGAGAGTTGGGGGCAGTTCACAAAGGAAGTCAGCCAAAGCAACCAGTTCCTTGCCCCATAAAGGGTTAATAGAGCTTCTGCATGTTAAATGCATGCAAAGTTTTGAAAATAGAGTCTTGAACTGAATTGTAGTTGAACTTTGAGGAATAAGCCACCTTGAATGAGAGTAATCTTCTTCTTCTATAAGTTTTGCTTTGAATTATGGGATTTTCTCCGTATATTTGACAGTGTCTGTCTTTTATGTCAAACATCCCTGTTAGAAATAAAGTCCAGTTATTAGACTATTAATTTAAACTTTACAGATTGTTTCCCCTTAGCTTCTTACAGTTTGAGCTGAGCTAACTGTTATCTTAGTTGAAATCTTACAAAGTCACTGCAAGTGAGGATTGTTAAAGCTCCAATCATTTCCAAACCCTTTAAAGCACAAGCAGGCAGTTAGACTGGAAACCAGAGGCTGGATGTATACATTCTGTTATGATGAGTAGAATTTTAAAAGTGATTTTTAATGCATGTTTTCTGAGGTTGCAGAACTGCTTCAAAAATGATTAAATCAACCTGAAAGTCGCATTTCAACTTTGTAGGAGTGAAAGTCTTTGTTAGCTGACTGCAGGAAACTTGATCAAATTTGTGAAGAAGTTATATTTTAGGATACACTGTGTGAAAATATTAATAGAAAACTGTTTTCTCAGTGTTGTCAGTACTAAAAGTTAAAAGATGCTCTCAATGTGTTTTATTTCATGACATTTTCAGAGAAACCGGGTGCTTCATAACCTCCAGCAGGATCTTCCATACAAACTGAGCTCCTTTGGACCGGTTTGCCCAGCTGACCAGTAGCTACAGAGCATGATTAGAGATTTCAGATGCACTGTAACCACAGTTTCCTCTCCTTGATTCTTCCTCTCCTCCTCTAAAACCATACTTTCACTCCTGGCTTAGCGGCGTGACCTCTCGGGATCGACACAAACGCACACAAAGATAAAGTGTGTGATATTTTGCCTGAGCCAGATACTTCGGCACACACAGACCTCTGCGTGCAGGTGTTAAAATGCTCCTGCAGTCTGGGAAGATATTTCTCACAGGTTCATTTTCACTTTTTTTTCCCCCTCTCTTACTTGAAGTGAGTCTTCATTGCAACAGGAAGATTTGCTCCAACAAGGTTCTGGGATTTTCAAGGATTTGATTTTTAGGATTGTGGATGATCCAAAAGGCTGAAGTTATGACTCTTTCAATTCTGGCACACAGACTTTTAACAAAATGTTCGTTTTTAATAATGCATTTATTTCCCTGATTAAGCATTATTAAACAGAGGAGACATCTGGGTGAAAGGTTTGATGAGACACCGTGCTCTTCTGACTTCACACATACCGGCAGACAGCTTGTCCTTTAGCAGCTTTTAATCAATGTGAGTCCCTGACCATCTGTCCAGGACAACATCAATTTTAATGGGATGGTCAGACAGACATTAGACTTCACCCTGCACATGCCTCCAATCTGACACTTGTCATACTTTAGCAATTAGGAACCAATAAGTGCAATTAGCCTGTGCAAAATTGTTCCAGTCTTTTTTTGACAGGAGACTCCACAGAGGTTTGAAAACTTGCAGAAAGCCATCAGCTGCAGGATTTCTGGAGAAAAACTTTTATATTAGATTTTTTTAATAGGCTATAATAGATATTTTATCATGCATAACGATATATATTAAATATAAGATATAATTTTTTTAATTTTAATTTATGATTTTCTCCAAAAAATTCCTTGTACATAATTTTTGCATATTCTATTTGCTCCTGAATATTTAAAAGCAACTGCATTGTATTGTTTTCTTAAAATTTCAATGATAAAAATCAATTATTTAAATGTTTAAGTATCAAAGATCCTAGTGAGAAATTAAAAATCATGCAAAATAACTTATAAGAAAATCAATTTTCTGCATGCATAATTTAGCCCAATCACTAAACCCTTAATAATCTCTCATCTCTCCTGATTGGATGCTGCATTTACGACGCAGAGTGTGATTAAGAAAAAATGAAGCCTTAATGTGAGATCAGAAGGAAGGAACATATGGAGCAGATTTTAATCTCAGCCTTGAACCTGTTTGATTTTCCTCTTTTTATTAATTATATAGCCAAACTTGTTGAAAAAAGAAAATCCTCCTCTGTGCTCGCGCGTGTCCAGCCGCTCCTCGCGCTGATTGGCAGTCTAAATGCGGGCTTTCTGTCTGCTGTAAACGCCGCTACTGTGCAACCTAAAGGTCGCCAGCGGTGAAGTGACAGCTTACACGCAAAGCCGCCAGGGAATCAATATGGTGCCAGCCAGAGTTCCAGCGGCCCATCATCGACCATCATCCGAGGCCAATAAGACGATACTCGAACTGGTAGCGTTCAATTTGCTCCTGCGGCGCCCTTAAACCTCATAAAGCGATTGATTGTTCCTGTTTGCGGATGATGCGTAGCTCGCGCGCCTCCCCGCGCGCTGAGTGACGTGTTTAAGCATCGCTTTGATCTGATGTGAGCAGTTTGGAGCTCATAAGGTTCAGAAAAGGCCTCATTAGACGGTTTATGTGCAGGATACTCTCATTTGTTGTGACTGTGGAGCTGCTGTCTGCTGTTGTTTTTTGGGCTCTTCTGTTGTGTTTCTAGGACTGTCACTTTGTTTTAGGCTGAAGCTGCAGGTTGATAATTATCTTAAGTCCGGATTAATTTCAGCACAAGCAGCAGTGTGGAGTTATTCAGCTCATTAAGGAGCAGCTGAGGCCTCGGGATCCTCCTGTATACTTTGGCCTCGCTTTGTCGCCGCCTGGTGTTCGAACTGCGCCTGCGTCCGGGGCAGGAGAAAGCCACAGCCAGTGAGAGGAGTGCTCTGCACTGATTCACAATGTAACAAGGAGAAAACCTCACTTTTCTGACATCTAACTTAAAATACAACAAAAATACTCAAGAAATAAATGCGCTTCTTTATTTTTAAAAGTGTAAGGCATTTTAACAATCTCTAAAATGCCAAAATTGAATTAAATCACATTTGCAATTTAATTTTTATAGGAAGGAAAAAAAAACAGATTCCTTGTGAACATGTATGCTATTAAAATAGTGCTTTGCTCTCTTGAATATTTTTCCTAATTATCAGCTCAGTACTATGTAGTATTTTCCTGTAAAAGTAGGTGAGACGATTTAATTTACAATTGGGAAAATGCTGGGATATGGTTTACAGACCTAGTTTATATAAGATAAATAAATTTGAATGAACATGTCTTTTGTGTGTGTTGTCTTCAATAGTGGAAACTATGCTATGCTATAGGATAATATCACAGGTTAGCAAAAGATTGAAAGCATAAAAATAAATAAAGATAATTATGAAAAAATCTACAAACATGTATTTAAACATTAAGTAAGAAGATTTTAAAAAATAATTTACTATGTTCTGCATGCAAAAACAACCGGATATTATGACGGAAAAAAATAGTTGTCGCGTTTATTAATTTATAAAGTATGTAAATAAATGAAACTGGAACACAAAATCGAATAAAAGCATGGACAAACCTACCAATCCAGACTAAAATCTTCATCCGCCTTCCGTCAATAATCACCATCAGCACCATCGTCATCGTCAACCTGCATGGGAGGAAGAAGAGGAAGAAAATAGAGCAATAATAACAACAGTCAGCCAGCTCCGCTGCATGATTCATCCTCAAATTCCGGAAAAGAGCGGAGGATGATGTGGAGAAAAAAAAAATCGATCTGCACAAAATTTTTAACGTCCGTTAAGAAAAGGAAAAAAAAAAAAACACATGGAGCACGAGCGTGTGTTCACCTTCTGTGAGAGAAGTGTTACCCCCCCCCCTCTCAACACACACTCACATGATCCAGCCTCCCTCCAAACACAGCACACACTCTGTCAGCTGCACGCGCCGCGCACTTTTCCCTCCATATCCCACAAATCCACGTCGGGGGGGGTGCTGAATTTTCCTACTACCTTTGAACGCTCATTAGCACTTCATAATGACTTTACTAATTAGGATGACATGGTTATTAACAGGATGCGCTGTCATGACAGTCACCGGCGCTCCTCCGCGTGCGTAAATGTGCCGACCTCGCGGCTCTGAGGAGATATCCATGAAGAGGGATGCCATCCGTGACACCGAGAGCACTCAGCGTGGATGCTTTTCTACATTTCAAATATCATTGGGGCGATTTTGATGAATAATTTCTTCATGTAGAAGCTCATCTGAAATGAGGCTCATTTCGAGTATAAGGCGTCAGCTGAGCTTTTTAAACTCTCTCTCTGGTCTCATCTGCTTTGGAAAGTTGATAAAGGTGGATAAATATTCTAGAAAGATGCAATATTTAAATCGGTGGTTCTCAAGTGGTGGGTCGGGGCCCAAAAGTAGGTCATGGGGGTGCTTTGAGTGGGCCACAAATGTGTGCCAGGCAAAAAAGAATGGGCAAGAGGTCCATGATGTATGGAAGCCCTAAGCGGCTATACGTGTGTGAATACTTTAATTATTTCTTCTTTGATAGCAGATAGTTTTTGGTGGTTTTGTTATTTAAAATTAAGATTTTATTTAATTTTACATGTAAAGGGACCACGCACAGTATTAAAAAGGAATATTCCCTATTGATGCACGAGCTAGCTTAAAGCTAGCTTACATCTGCAGTCCCTTGGCAGGTCACAATTATGACATCACACTGATAAAACACCAGGACTCAACTTTGACTTATTTATCTTGTTATCTTTGAAGAAAGAAGCTGCTTTTCCCAAGATAATGCACTCATTTCTTAGAAAACACCTTCAAAGGAAAACCGATATACCGTCACATCCGCGTAGTTTCTCTCTTGCACCTTTGTAAATACTTTATTGTGATGTTTATATTCTAGTTTATTTTTTAATTTTGTACCATATTTTCATCTGTTAATTAAGGCTTTCAAAAGTTTATGCTTTTTCATCATGATTAGGCTCAGATTTTCTTTAATTAACCACATCTTTTTTTTTATTATCACATTTTAAATTCCACTCTTTTGTGTTAAAACTATTTTAGTTCCATTCTTAATTTTCCTACCATCCTGACATAATCGCAATCGACTTCCTGTGTGGACGCAGAGCTGCTTTTTAGTGGAGATAATTCCACAGAAAAAAGAACTTGTCATGGATTGAAAAGGAAATAAGGCAAAGGAAAAATCTAAAAGTTTGATGCAGATGACTTTGATTTGCCATCGCTGTGGCTGCAGGGAGGCGCTGCAGGGGCTGACCCAAACTGTGCTGAAAGGCACCAAAAAAAAAAAAGCATGCGATTAATTGCAATTAACAGAAATTAATGCACTGATTGTGGTTCTTAGATGATCGCAAATAAATGTGATTAATCTGGGCGTCCCTGATATTCTATTTAAATTCCCTGTCAGCAGAAGTGCTGCTGCTTCTATAGCCGGTTATGTTTTCTATTCTTCTAAATAAAATGCCTTGTCTATAAAATATACTTATATAGTGGAGTTAATCAAAAGTAAACATATAGGCTAGCAGTGTGTCCATCTTAGGCTTCCGTATTGATGCCCTTTTAAAACATTTATCCTCTTTGTTTTGACATGTTTTCTTCCATTTAAGCAGCAATAAATCAGAATGTTTAAGTTTTTAATTTTCTCCTTAAGGAGTTGTTTTGGGTGCAGAGGTTAGGACACTTCAGAATGGAGAGATAGAATAGTGTGTTTAATAAAAAGGATATTAATCCATGGTGGTGAAGCTGCAGCTCAGCCACAGTTGCCTTTTATCAACCCAAATTATTTATAGCTCATTATTTTCTTCTTTCTCTCAGCTTTTGAAGCATTTTTCTCTCCCCTGCTCTGATATTTAATAGAAAAACTATTTGCAGCCTGGCCTTAAAGCACATGCCTGTTTTCCACCGCTTTATTCCAGAATTAAACTCAATTCAATGGCTGGCTTGAACTGTCTAGATAAAGAAACAACTCCCTGATTGGTGAGGTGCCGGAGCCGGTCAGGATGTGAGCCAATGGCAGCGCAGGAAGGTTGAGAGGAGGGGGGGGAGAGGAGAGAAAAAGGCGTCGAGTGTTTATTATAAAGGAGAAAATATTAATTCCCTCTCGCCGTGGGCCGTGACGTCAGTATAGGAAGTCATTGTAGAGCAACACTGGAGCGATTAGCAGCAAAAAGGGGGAGCCTGATGTCGAGGAGTCAGCCCTATGTATATCTCTGTATACGCCTCAACTTTTAACACAAAGTTCAATATCCAAACACAAAAAGCGTCGTGGACTACGCAGACCCACACTTTGCTGTTCCGCATTTTCCCTGAATGTAACATCGTGGACCTTACACAGGCTGAGTGAGCGTGGATTTTCTCTCTCTCTTGGGTTTATTTGTCAACTCTTTTGATTTTTTTTTTCTACCTCCGAGTTAATTTTGCTGACTTTCTTCTTCACTGAGGAGAAGCGTGTCACTGTTGTTATGAAGGCTTCTTCTCTCCTTTCTTAACATGGAAGCATCCAGCGGGTCGAGTTTTGGGATAGACACTATTTTATCCGGCGCGTCAAACTCCGCCAACCCCGCGCTCATGAACGGAGACTTTCGGACGGCGGATTTCAGGAGCCAGGCGACCCCGTCACCATGCTCGGAGATAGACACTGTGGGAACGGCCCCCTCATCCCCCATCTCGGTCACCATGGAGCACCCGGCCGATGCGCATCTGGTCCAGGACAGCCTTCAGCATCACCACCACCTCCACAACGCGGCGCAGAGTCTGCCGCTGTCGCCGCAGCAGCAGCAGCCTCTCGCCGGGGCCGGTTGCGCCCCGAGGACTGCCACCTCCTCGTTTCTAATCAAAGACATTTTAGGAGACAGCAAACCGCTGGCAGCCTGCGCACCTTACAGCACCAGTGTATCCTCACCGCACCACACACCAAAACCAGAAAGTGCCACGGCTCCGGACGCGTTCAGGCCCAAGTTGGAGCAAGACGAAAACAGAAGCAAGTTGGACAAAAGAGACGAAATACAGAGTGAAATGAAATGCAACGGTAAGAGCACGAAAAGAGACGTTAGAGAAGAAAGCTCCTCTAATATCATTCTGCTGTTTGCTGCAAAATAAGAGTTTAAGGCTGCAAAATACCGCAGCCATTAAAACAAAAAATACACCAAAGTTTACGCCAAATGAGCAGAATTAACAAACTACTATTATGGCAAAACTACTCAGAATAATGTGAATATTCTTTGTTTGATTCTTTGTCTAAACCTCAGCCTCCTTTATTAGTCTAATAGATGTGAAAACAGATGTAAGCCTGGTGATTTTCCCCGTGCGTAAGGCCTCCCTAGTGGGTCAATTAGAGAGATTATTGTTCTTCCTGGAGGGGGGATCATGGAGCACAGAAACACAGCTACAAATAGAGATGGATTGACATATTGATTTCTCGTTTTCTAAAGGAAAAGAAGCAAAAAAAATCTCCAAGTGATGAATTCACACAAATTTCTTTTATTGCTTTGCTCCTGTAGCACACTTTGCTCCTGTGTGAGAGAAATGCTCAGTGAAAAATCCGCCCATCAAGGAAGTTTACGCACTTTATCTTGAGGCACTGCGGGTGTTTCATTTGGCAGTTTTTTTTTTTGCGCCGAATAAGAGAATAAAACCAGATAAGCTTTGGCACAGTAATTTGAGAGATTTCCGAGCAAGGCCTAATGAGCGTTGGTGTTTGTGTTCAGGGACTAAAGAAGAGGGAGACCGGGAGATCTCCAGCAGCAGAGACAGTCCTCCGATGCGCACGAAAAAGCCTCGTAAAGCACGGACAGCCTTCACCGACCACCAGCTCAACCAGCTGGAGAGGAGCTTCGAGCGACAGAAATACCTCAGCGTGCAGGACCGCATGGACCTGGCCGCGGCTCTCAACCTGACGGACACACAAGTCAAGACCTGGTACCAAAACAGACGGTAAGAAAGCTCCGAGTCAGCAGACACTAAAGCCAGGCTGGGATATCCAAGAGTTCAGATTCACCACAATTACGCACTGATTTTAGTATTTAAAAATTATTTTGTAGGAGTTGTTAAATTAGGGAAGAGTCTTTGGTGTTTTCTCTTTATTATTCAAAAATATTTTTAGATTCTATTTTTATCCAAACGTTTCATTTGACATTTAAAAGACTTTTATTTTGACAGGTTTTTCTCTGACAATTATTATGCAAGAATGCAACACATCCATTTAAACTGTTCTTTTTACATGGTTAAATTACGCTATTAAACTTTAAAGAAACAGTATAAATATCCTCTCACTTCTTTATTTGATGAATTTTCACTGGTTGGAAAATTCGTGCGTAAAATTCAAAATAAAAGTCGTGATTGTTTTACGCCCAGAGATTATTTTGGGGAAAACAAATTCTCTAAATGTTTTATATTAGTCTAAGATTTGTCTTTTTTAATCTAAAGCGTCTCTATTTTTTTGCTCATAACACTGATATTTAATTTGTGCATGTTTTTATTTAATATTTAATATTTTTTCTTGCCCGTTATGTTTTTAATGCGCACAGCTTTTAGTTTGAAAATTAAACAAAAGTCACCTGCAGATTTTCAGTCTTTTACTTTAATGTTTTACCTGCGACTTTTTCAAAATAAAGGACTTTTTTTCAATGATTAATAAACGAGTTAGAGTTGAGCTAACTGAGTTTTTAAAGTCATGAGTGAAGTCTCCTTTCATAAGTTTGGACTAAAGCACATCAGACTAGAATCTTCATATTTCTTAGTTTTCTTTACCCTAATTAAACCTTACCCATAAATTGGTGCGCGCGATAATTAGGGCCTCTGCGTGCCAATTAAAGGGGCGTTTGGGGAATTAGCGCGAGAGCTCGGTGATTAAATAATTCATCTGTTGTATTTTGATCTGATTTCCAGGACGAAGTGGAAGAGGCAAACGGCGGTGGGATTAGAGCTCCTGGCTGAAGCAGGAAACTACTCGGCCTTACAGAGAATGTTCCCGTCGCCATATTTCTACCACCCGAGCCTGCTGGGCACCGTGGACAGCACGACGGCAGCCGCGGCGGCCGCAGCCATGTACAGCAGTATGTACCGGACTCCTTCCACGCCGCACCCCAGCCTCCAAAGACCTCTGGTCCCCAGGGTGCTCATTCACGGCCTTGGGCCGGGGGGGCAACCGGCACTAAACCCCCTCTCTAACCCCATGCCCGGCACACCGCATCCGCGGTAAAACACGAAAAAAAAAAGACGAGCAAAGACGATGACCAGAGAGCTGGTTGAACATGATGTGATGTGAGTAACTGCATCGGATCCACATTGCAGGACTTTTTTTTCTCCCCTAAAGACACATTTAAAGACATTTAAGAGAAGTAAAGGAGGTATTTAATATCGGCTCAGTCCTAGAAAGAGACTGTTTGTGTCCGAGCTGAGGCAGACACCAGGACTGATCATGTCTGATTGTTTGTTTGTTTGTCTTTTGTACAAATACACTTACATTAGCAAATAAACTTATAAAGTTTATTAGATGGAGAAGAACGGAATGAATAAAGAAGTAATGATAAAAAGTCAACTGTTCAAACGTTTCTATTTAAGCTCAAGCTTAAATCTCAGTTTTTACGCAGAGCTCTAAAAGAGGAGCGTCAAAAGAAGTTAGAAATTAATTTATCAAATCCATCTTAATAATTACAGCTAGGGTAGAGGATTAATCTGTAAATAATTTCTGACCTAAATCAAACATTTGTCACATAAATAATCAACAGATTTTCTACGTTCTTTAAATCACTTTTACGCATAAACAACCCCAAAGCTGTTGGACACTTCCTTATCATAATAGTTCTATCTAATCTGCGTAATCCCAGATCATAATTTCTTAAAGCTGGCATATTTTATTGCCATAAATGGATGGACGTAAATATTTCCTATGGCACCATATGTTCCTTAAATGACAGAAAATGATTTAGTTTCAAACTTCATCACAGACTGAAGGTCACTTTGTTCCACGCCTTTCTGTTTGTCTTTAGCAGCACATATACATATGGATGCGCAGCAGCTGATTGGTGCTGGCCTGAATGGTTTTGATGAGTCGGGGATACTGGGAATGTGGCCTTGGCTTAGCAGCTGTTCCCTGGGAGCGCAGCAGACAATAAGCCTGAATTTCTCAGCGTGAGCGATCAGCACAAGAAGCCTGCAAGAAAAAAAAACCCAGCAGATAATCTCATTCTCAATAACCAATAACCGTTGGTGAACTTGTTCAGGAAGTTTTTAAGGGGGAATAATCTGCAGTGGCTTTAATGATTTAATTTTGCTTCTCAGTGTCATTTTAATTTTTGCATCCCTCTTGCATCATGTGCTTTTTTTGCGTCATTTGGCACCTTTCTTTATAGATTACATTTTTAACGTTTGTGCGTAAAAGTCATCATCTCCTTTTGATTCTCAGCGTTCTGCTCTAATTTCTCTCTGCTGCTGCAAGATCCTTCTTCAAGAGCAAAACTAAACAAACAGCACGCGGATGTGAAATTAAATGTTATCAAAACACTTTGATTTATTTAGCCTCCTTTTTGAGCGCGCACCCCGGAGAATATGGCGGGGAGGCTCTCCGTGTGAATTAACGCCTCGGGGCTCGTTTGTTTGGCTTTCTCTTCTTTGAACATTATTACAGTGAGCCAATTTGACCTTTGCTGCTCTGCAGAAAAAAAAAAAAAAAAAAAAAAACAAGGAATATATGCAAACCTGCAGGAGCAATGCAACCTTTACTTCTTAGCTTCTCACTTCAAATTTTGAAGCATTTCTGAGCGCGTATTTTTTGACTCACTCCAAATACAAGAGTGTTGAATTTTAATACTAGTGGAGTAAAATTTAAATATTTATCACATGAGCAAAGCGGTCATGCACACAGCCAAAAAAAAAAAACACACACACACACGACAGTTTGCCAGGAGAAGCAGTAAACACAGGCTTAAGTTTGGCTGTTTCTTAATACTGTGAACACATGTTAATGTCGCCTGTTTAAGCCGGCTGCTTGTCATTCCCTGCATGGACGCAGATCTCTGTCGTTTTACGCACAGCTGTGTCGATGCTTTCTCTCGTGCGTGGATATTTCCTTTAAGGACACATTAGAGCCATTACATGCGTTTTCTCCATTTAACTTAATAACCCGGATCACTGTTATTATTGGCTCGAGTGTTCACAGAACAATTATGGCGCGCGCCTCGTACAGTACACTCAGACTAATTACACTAAATACAGCTCCCATTCTCCATCCATGTCTGCCTTTATGGATAATAAAGCGAGTAAAAACATCAGAGCGTAGCAGGATGAATCGCTCCTTCTTGGCCTTATTGGAAATTACATCCTTGGCCTATATCGCCAGTGTTGAAAAATATTAGCCCTCCATATTGACCCTACAGCTTGTGCCCATTACTACATGCAGTATAGAGCCCGACGCATGTTGTTCATATGCATGACTTCTGCAGCATTATTTATTTATTGCACTCTGCGGGTGGGAGGGGGTGTCGGCGGCTGTGCGGGCTGTTTCCAATTCATTAATAATAGCCTAAGCCATATACAGCAGCGCTGAATTAATAGGCTTCTGCCTGCTTGTGCTACCTGGTAATTTTGGGCGTTGCTTTAATTTTTTTTTTCCTTGCGTAATTGCGCAAATTTATCCCTCAAAACAAAGCCCGTCAGATTAAAGTGGGCCACAGTGAAGCTGAGTTGAAGTGGCAGCTTGAGGCTTCCTGGCATGTTCTGCATTTGTTATAGCCTCAGTCAGAGGCAGAAATATATGGCAGATATTTTATATTGCGGTTTAAATGTGAGGAATCTTCTTAGATAAAAAATGAACTCATTATGTGAATATTTAAAAAATCAGAGGAGCTAAATCGGAGGTAATTCCTCTTGATTTTTTGGGTTATTTGTTGCTGCTTTTTTGGTGAAGAGGACTTGAGAAAACACAATCAGTGGTGGAAAAAAGCGCAGCAGACTTGAATAAAGAGGATTAGGCCTTTCTTTTACATGGCGCATATTATCCACAACAGATGGGCTTTAGAGAGTCGTTTTCTTCGTCTTCTTGCCTCAAGGAACCTTGTTGGGCACTTTAATTGCCATTTTTTCCAACTGATGTAATGGTGGGATATCTTTTTCATTACAATAATGAGGTAACACTTGCTCTCCTTGGCCTCTCATTATCACATCTCCTACATCACTCACTAAACACAAATTTTAACCCCACCCTCTTCTCTTCTCCCCCAAAAATCTCCCCTAACTTCCCTTATACATCTTGTACAACATAATCAACAGCTGCTGTGTGGAGCTCCCCTGCCTGTCTGGCTGTGTGCTGATGCATGTTACAGCAATTCTTTTCATTAGGAGCCTGCAGGAGAATTTCAAACTCTGCATAATAGGCGTTTGACCAGCAGCGTTAACAAGGCGTACCACATTTTAAATGATGTCTTCTGTTGGTGTAAAAGGCATCAGATGGCTGCTTTTTGTCACCTTAACACATGCATGCACTTAAAAGCTAACCTAAGAAAAAGTAAAATGACATGGTCAGCCTCCACAAGCGCTTCCTCCTCTATTTCTCCAATGACCGGCACTCTGAAACCAAAATCTGAGGCTTCCAATTTTCCAAATGTCAAACCTAAACATGCTGTAAGTGCTAGCCTCTAGCTGCAGGAGGATTTGGAGAGCTGAAGCTGGCAACTCAAAATGATGGTTGGAAATATGTACTGTATAAAGCGCACTGTATCTTCCATGCAGCATGGACTACCTTATGCACAAGCCCCTAAAATAATTTAATAGAAGACGGCAGCAACAAATATCTTGAAAGAAAGGAGAATCCTTATCGTTCATGATTAATTAGCTTTAATTTTAGAGTTTATCTTTATGCTGAAACATTTAAAGCCATGATGCAATATTAAATCATCTTAGCAAAAAGGCTAAGTGCATCTGAGATTTATGCAAGTTGAAATTTTTATGCTTTTATGGTTTTTGTATCTCAAGTTATTAATACTAAACCCATCAAGGCTCATTCAAATAAACCCCCTATCCTTTTGTAGAACTTTAAAGCACATTTCAGGATGAAAAATGAGTTTTTATCATGACATATTTAGCCTTGCTTCTTCTAAAGCATGTCTTAATACATAAAATTAATCTTATTTCTTTTTAAAAATCAACACTTTAGGGTGCGTGCAAAAACACTAGCGTGCTTTATCAGGACGTTCTGCAAACACAAAGTGCACAGAGGTTGAGATTTTGCAGCTGACAGAAATAAAAAACAATTATCATTCACACTTTCCATCATACGCAAAGGGTTGCCATGTTCTCTGACCTGGCAACATGTCACCTCTGTCCATTGGTGTTAACGTAAATTAGTGGCAGTAAGTTTTTGTGATTAAAAAGGTGCATTATAGCTTTCCCCGGCTGCTAAAGTTGGGTTGTTAATAGCGGCAAGTCTCAGACTTGTTGACACGGAGGCTGTAAGCCATCCACTCGTCATCTCATAAACACCCACCTCACGTCTGAGCCCCCAGACTAGCACGGACATCTGCAACCGTCCCGCTGAATGATGCCGTATAGCTGCGACATATCAGAGTTTAAATGGCCTCATCATTTCAGCAAATCCAGCCAGTTTCCCTCTCTCTTTTTGTCAAGTGACAGGACAGCTGATGGCAGAGAAGCTCCGCTACCTTTCAAGTTTCAACCAGGCGCCGTCACATGCGACCGCACAACCAAGAAGAAAAAAGTCTGTCAGCAGTGATGTCAAAAGCTTCAATTTTTACAGAGCAATTAGGGGTTTCATCACAGCGGAGTGATGTCAGGATTCATTACGGCTCAGCAACAGCTAATTGCTTCAAGGTTAAAGTAACAGATCTGACGGCATTATATTTTAAGTGACAGACTCAAATTCTGGTGGTGTTTCACAGAGCACAGCACTGACATTACGGGAGGGTGTCAGGAGGATGGGGGGGCGAGGAGAAATTGAATTTACTGCACATTAGGATTGTGATTGGTTACTGTAGCAGTGAATCTCTAAGGAGCACACAGAGACTGGTGTTTGGGTCTGAAACAAAAGACGGTGTAACATGCAAACATTCTTACACCATTTTTGATTATGCATTATTCCTCACTGGTATAAAGTACTGATCCAGTGGAAGGTATTTGTATCTAGACTTTGCTCTTTTTAAAAATTCACCAGAAGCTTCATCTGTTGGTCGAAATCTGCTCTGATTTTCAACATATTTTGTTTCTAAACCCATTACAGTGAAGCACATCCTGTTTTATCTGAGAGCACATTTACTCCTCAAAAAGTGAAAGCTAAAGGTTTTATTTTTATTTTTTCCAAAAAGAAGCAAAGATAAAAGAAAAGGGCAAAAGTTAAACTCAATATCTACTTATATATTTTTTATCATGTTACATCCTCTTGAAAGATTCCTGACCCCTGGTTAGGATGGGATACTGGTTCATCATTAAATTTGCTGTGAAAAATTAATTCTTTTGCCACTTGCCACAACTCTTACAAGTTAGCTTAAGGGCTAATAATGCATGATGTATTTGCAGACAGTTGACTGGGTTCATTACTCCCATTGAACCTGTCCTATGAAAAAAACATCTGGTTTTTAATCTTTGGTTCTTTTTTTGATACTATTAATAAGTAAAGTTAAATAAATTGTATTGTTTTGAAACAAGGTAGTGAACATTTTGACAACCCTGATTTACACACTGCAGTATTGACTAAGATAAGTGTTTGTTTTGAGTTGCAAATTTTGGCTAATGGAAATTGCCTGACTCATTTTAACTTAGCGATTCCAAAACTGTAGCTCGTGGCTCCAAAGCAGCCCCCTAAGTGATTACAGGGATGCTCATCAAGGCTACACTTTGCACTGTTTTGCTCTGCTAGCAATGCATGGGAAGTTTTTTAAAGGCAACCTCCAGGTTAACAAAGGGCTAATGCTGAATCTACTGAAAAACATCCATGCATCAATTCATCTTTTTCCGCTTATCCAAAGTCTGATCAGGGTGATAGGAGGTGAAGTAAGTCAATCCAGACACGCCTCTCCCCAGCGGCGTTTTCCAATTCCTCCTGAGGGATTCTGGGTTTGCCCTTGATGTGCCTGGAAGACCTCCGAGAGCCGACCAGGAGGCATCCTGATAGGTTACATGAACCACCTCAAGTGGCTCCTTTCAATGCGAAGGAGCAGTGGCTCTACTTTGACTCTGAGTTCCTCACCCTATCCTTTGGGCTGAGCCCAGCCTCCCTAATCTCATTTCGACAGCTTGTATCTACAATCTCATTCTTTAGGTCATTACCCAAAGTTCATGACTGTAGGTGAGGGTTGGAACATAGATTGGCCAGTAAATTGAGAGCTAATGGTCTGGTATAATGCCTGCAACACTGCTGATGCTACACCAATCTGACTGACTAGCTCATGGTCCATTCTACCCTCACTTGTGAACAAGACCTAGAGAGACTTTAACTCCTTCACTTGGGGCTCACTTCCCACTTTGAGGGAGCAATCCACTGTTTTCCTGGCCTCATACTTGGAGGTGCTTTTTCCTCCTTCCAGCCGCTTTGCACTCAGCCACAAACTGCCCCACAACCCGAGCTGAAGAAGCCAACAGAACCACATCATCTGCAAACAACAGAGATGAAATTCTAAAGTCCCCTCACTGGAAACCCTCCTCCTTCTCCTTCTGAGACCCACACCAACATGCACTGGAAACATGTCTGACATTGCATACACAATTCTCACCTTGGGGATATGGGGACCTGATGGCTCGCTGCAGCGGCCCTGGAACCTCATATTCCCTCAGTACCCCCCCCCCGAAAAGGTC
Organism: Cheilinus undulatus; assembly: GCF_018320785.1. Taxonomy (NCBI): domain Eukaryota; kingdom Metazoa; phylum Chordata; class Actinopteri; order Labriformes; family Labridae; genus Cheilinus; species Cheilinus undulatus. The sequence continues at coordinate 38,381,438 of NC_054871.1, forward strand.
GTAAGCCTTTTCCAAGTCCACAAAACACATGTAGACTGGATGAGCAAACGCCCATACAACTACAATGTCTACTAAAACAAAGACAAGAAAGTATTACGAGTCATTCTCACCCTAGACATCACAGGTTTGTGGGTTTTCAAAGAGAACCACACTATGTCTTTTAGCACTTCCCACCTGAATGAGATAGGTCTGTGAATGTATGTTGTATGTTTATCTGCCAATATGGATGGAGAGGGGTGGGAGGCTTAAAAATATTTTCATTTGCCAAAGTAGGCCAAGCAGAAACAACTGTTTTAGCTCAGTTTTGGTCACCACCAACTTCTGAGGAATCTCTCTGCCACATAGGCTGCTAAATGTTACAAAATGTAGCATTATTTATCAATGATGGGACATGGCATGGGTGAGGTTTTTGGTGGTGAGAGTGATCTCATATTTCGGAGGATAGTCCTCACTAAAAGCTACAGCAGCAGAAAAGCAGCAGGCTTTGAAAACAAGGTGTCTTATTTCTCTTTATTAAAATAAATCATATGACTGCATGGGGGAGTTGATTCTAGAAAGTTGATGTTGGTTTTGGTGCCTTTAGATGGGTTCATGTTTATGGTGTGCATTAGAAGAGACTATATGAATAACCCCACTCTTCTGGATTTAACAATATTGTAAGCTGTAAGGTTTATACCTGTAGGCTTCCATCTAGTGGACGTACAGGACCAAAAAGAGCTATGGCAAGTGTAAATCTAGACCATCACCTTTGTCATCTTGTCTCTTGACTCTCCATCTAGCATTTAAACACAAAGAAATAAGTATTTAAGAAGCCAGGAGGAGAATGAGTGACCCCTTGGCCATGGGTTGCAGTTACCACTTCAGTGCCAATCCTCTGCATTTGAAGTCCATAGATAACCAATGAATGGAGAGGGATGTCTTTATCTCGACACATGATTTCAGATAATCATCTGTCTGCAGAAAAAAAACTTCTTTGAACCAAACAGTAAAGTTTTGGACCCAGTGATCGAAACAGTAAGCTGAAAGTTTCTGTTAAACTGCAGAGCTGAAGGGAAGACCAATTATTTTCTTTGGCTGATCTAAAAATGTACAGTTGACTCCTACGATGCATTATAAATGCAATGTATTGATCATAGCCGATGTAGGACATCAGCGCAGGAAGCATAAGCAGTGAAGAGCCTCAGCTTTAGTCCAGGCTAAGTGAGCACTCTGGTATTTAGACCTTCTCATAACTTAATGACCCAAATTAAGAGAGAAATTGAATGTATTTGAGCTAAATGAATTATAGATCGGTGCATCCATGCCAGAGAGCCGCTGGAGTCGACTCTTTCAAATGAGCAGTTGTTTACCCTTGGCTTTTTCCTCCTCTTAAAGTAGAATACCTGATCCTTTGAACTGATTGTTTGTTTAACCGCTGCTGGGAATCAAGAATCCCTGAGGTCTGAGTAAGTGTTGATCTAAGGTTGGATTTGAAATAGCCTAATGAGGAACTCTTTGGATAATTAGCGATAGCTGGAATGCTTGTGGATAATTTGAGTGCTTCACCACCCTGGATGAGCAAGACGACGGGGAAGAGGGCGGATGATGAAAGAACCGAAAGATCAGGGTTAATGAAAATTAGCATGTCAAGTTAGTCCCTACCTCTGTGTTTTTCCCTTTCTTTTTTAATCTTTTGTTCTTCTTACGATGCGTTATTGTTGATGTAATGGAACAATTAGCCGTGCGGTTCATAGCAGGGATAAGGTGCTTCTGGGGGAGGACGGCTCTGCTGCTGGAGCGGGAACTAACACTGCAGTAATTAGAGGCAGGGAGGTGTCTGATGGTGAGGTCCAGCAGGAAATGAGGAGGTGGCAGCGGTGCCTATGGGGAGAAAAAGGCAGTCCCCCTTCTGTGCCCGTGCCATAGTCAGTGTGAGACCACAAACAAGAGCTGTGCCCAGTCCAGACAATCATACAAGTTTGGACTGGTCTGGACTTAACCACCAGTAACTCCAGTAACCAGCTTTTGATTGTTGGTCCACCACAGAGTGCATAATTATTGTGTGCACAGACAACAAGCCATTACTATTGTGCTGTTTTAATGTTTTATAAGGTAAAATTAGTCTTTTTAAATCAAAAACACATTTATAAAATGTTATATTGTGGTTTCAAGTAAGAATGTCAGTGTTAACCCATTGAACTTGTGGGGCAGCAGGTCCATACTACTCACCCTAGCTTCTTCCTGCTCTTATTATGATGGGAAATAAGGACACAAAGTCACAGAGGCTCAGTGGACAAGTCAACAATAACCTGCACCTTTGGATATCAAAAATGTAATTTCTTTTGGTTCTTTGTAGCCATTTTAATTTACTTTTCTATCCTTGGCAAGTTCATTTTTTTCCTTGTTGAAGCTAATTTTATTACCCTTCAACCACACCAGAATATACTTGTCTTTTAAAAATATTATGAGGTAAAAGTTTAACAAAAACAGTGTCTTGATAAAATCTCTTAGCTTTCCCGTTAACCTTTGATGGGTTACTGACACTGACAAAGTAAACTGCAATTCCTGATAAGGTTAAATACTGTCGCATCAACCAGGGATCATGCACTTCAGCGGAGTAACAGTTTGGCAGCTGTTTTAAATTTCGTCTTAGTCTTGACATTAAATTGTTCTTCAATTTCAGTTTAATTTTAGTCATTATAATCTTGATAGTTTCAGGTGACGAAACCACAAAAACAATTGAGTCCAGTTGTTATCAATAGGAAAATCCTAACAATTTAATCTTTACTTTTGGTCACAATGTTTATTCCCTTTTGATAATAATTCAATAATTTAATCAGCCAAAATTTACAATTAATATAAATGTAAAACACATATTAATGCACTATCAGTACTTTAATTGGTTTAAAATGCAGTAATAAAAATACTGGCAAAAATACTGGCATTATATAGTTCACATTTGTCTGGGAAACCTCCCACACAAAGGGCAGAACTTTTCAGAAAAAGCGTGTGATTGATCGTACGTTCTGTCTGTCGACAGGGGTTTGGCTTCGGACCGTACATCTCTGACGGCAACTCTCACAGACTGTATTTATGTTTATATACATATATTCAACTTGATTCAGCAACAAAATCTGGCAGTTTCACTCATAAAATAACCACAATGTAAACATTACAGACTAAGCAACATTTAGTAAATAAAACAGAATAGAGGTCAGAGGTCTAATCAAGGATTAAATTATGTATAGACTTGTTTTAAAAGTAGTTACACAAATGGTGACTTGCTTTACCTTTGTTAGCTTTAGCTAAAGCTAACATAGTTACACTAGCTATGTAATAGCATTACCACATAAGCCAATGTTGCTAAGTTAGCTTTAGCAACATGAGCTTCAGCAAATGTAGCTACAAATGAAGTAGCTACATAGTTAACGTACCTAAATGGCTTTCTTAGCTGCTTTGTGAGCTTAGCTTTATCTATGTAAGCCACATTAGATATGAGGCTCAGTTATCTATAGCTATATTAGCTTTAGCAACTAGAGCTATAGCCATCATAGCTAAAGCTTACTTAGCTGTGCAGATAACGTGGATACGTAGCTTACATAGCTGCTTTGTGGGAGCTTTGGCTACGTTAGCTATGTAGCTCCATTATCTAAAGCAAAGTTAGCTTTAGCAATAGGACCCTAACAAACATAGCTAAAGCTAAATTAACCATGCGGAAAACATAGATGTGGAGCCAATGTAGCTGCTTTGTGGGCTTAGCTTTAGCTTCGTAAGCTATCCTTACCTTGACATATGCTAATATCCTTATTCTTCATGGCTTTAGACCACATTGGTTAAGTGCCCTCGATTTAATAATAAATCTGTCAATGTCAATATAGAGATGTAAATAAGCATTGAAATGCTAAATAATTGAAAACAAAATATTATATTGAAAATGTGAATGATGTGGTGCTGGTCTGCCTCAGTGGGTAGAGCAGGCTCCAATGTACAGTTGCTATAATCCTCGATATACTGGTTAAGAGATTGATTTCCGGTCTGTGTGTGGGTTTGGTGCAAGTCTTCACTCTACTCTCTATCCCCATGTTTCCTGTCTCTCTTTGGCTATCCTATCAAAATAAAGACAAAAAAGCCCAAAAAGTAATCTTTAAAAAATGTGAAAAATTGTGATTAACTTTCAAACTACAGTGATTTATTGTGATTTTAAAAATGAACCATTTGACAGCTCTAGTGTGCAGCCAAAATTGTGGTGAAATGTCTTGAGAGGTGATCCTATCTGCTCTATAATGACTGTTGAATGGAACTGTGTAAATAGCAATCATCTTCCTGTTTTCATGATAAAAAATATCAACCGAAGCAGCAAAAGAAATCTTGTTGAAACAGGACCAGAGCCGGATCTGATTTTCCAATACGACAAATGGAGGTTGATGTTGTTAACCTCATTTCCATCACACTGTTTGTTTTTGTTTTGAATCGCAGACGAAGCAGCGGGTGCTTCCTGGAGGTTGTGTTGTGGCACAGTTAATTACATTTTTTAAATTAAACGCTGTCTCCTGATCAGCTCGCTGTGGAGTGACATTGAGAGCAACACTGGGTGTGAAGAGAAGGACTGATAGGAGTTTACAAGTACCTGTGATGTGCAAGCACAGGCCTGCCGAGTGCTGAAATGTGATTAGGAGCTTGTGCTAAGCGTTGTCTGGCCCTCTCACCACTCTATTGCTGCGGGCTTCAGGCCAGAATTCATGCTGATTGGTGCTGTGATTCAAGATATTTCACAACTGTCATCTCCTGCAAGAATTTCAATGAGTGAATTTTTAACACATGAATATGCAAACATATGTCTGTATCTTTGCACATAAAGTGGTGAGAAAGTTGGACATATGCGTGCGCATAAACAATTAGAGTTGCTAAAAGTGTTGCTAAATGGATAAGGAAGGATCAGATCACCAAGGGAGTCAGAACGGTACACAGAGACAATGATTGTGTTTTTCACTGGCAGTTGGAAATAAACAGAGCTCTTTCAGGGACAAAACTGGTCTTTCTCTGCATTAACTATGGCTATGGGCTTTTTATTAGCTTATTTTCCCCGTAGCCACACAAAGACGCTACCCCCCTAGTTGAAGCGATTTGCTGTTCACAATGCCTCAGCTTAACCAGCTAGGTCAGGTCAAGTTGACTCAGACAATAGGGACTTTAGTGTCTCACCCACAGCACAGAGTGTCGCAGAAACAAAGCCAGCTCGCTGCAAGTGGAGCAAACATTTCATAAAGTCGTGGCCTCAGTCTATAAATGTCTGCTCTAATCTGCTAGTTCTCATCAAGCACGCCTCTCATCCTTTCTCGGCCATTCTTGGAAGAAAAAAAATCTATATTCCTTTAAATATTGTATACTTTTTTTTATGCAACATCCCTTTTATGATTTTGGGGAATATTTTTCAAGCTTGTTCATTTTGCTGCATTTATTTAAGAAGCTTTGCCATAAAGCTCTTAGGAACAATATGAATGCACTGAAGCAGGGCAGAGTGAAAATTCAATATAAACAACTCTTTTTACAAGCACACATGAGTCATATTGTATTTTACTGGGTAAATGGTTTTTGTATTTACAAGCTGCAAAAACCTGATCCAGTTTAAGTTTTAAACATGTCACAAATTGGATCGTTTTGTCAAATGATTATTTGGCATGACTTTAACTCAAACATAAAGTCCAGTAATGAGAAAATCCATGTAAAGAGAGCAAATAAGGAAAATAAGCCCATTGTGAATATTTTTAAATAGCTGCTAATTCTGCCAAAGTATTTTTAATGAGTATGTATGCTTTATGCAATGAAATAACAATGAATTCACTTTCTCAAGCTTTTTTCAATGTAATGATTCAATATTCATGAATATTCTATGATTATATGCTGCATAACTTTATGTTTTAGAAGACTTGGCTGAAGAATGAGGGTATTAGCATATGTTGGACTGGCCCCCTTGGAAATGTGGTTGTTTGAGGATGATGACTTTATAATGACTAAACACTGTTAGCTTTAATGAAGCCTAAGTGAATATATAACTCATCCCCTATAAAGCATTAATAATGATTTATATGTCATTTATAAAATGAGCTGTAAATGCTTTCTTGATGAATTAGGGTAAAGCATAACTAACTGATCAGTAAGTTTAAATCATCTGCAAAGTATTAATACACTTATATGCCAATTATAAAAAAAGCAATACATCTTATTCACTAGTAAAGCATCTATAACCCCAGCTTTAGTCCTCATTAAGACTTAACTAATGCATCAATACAGCATTAATAATAGTGCCACTAGATGGTAAATGAGTTAATCATGCTTTATAAATGATAGTTTGAGTATTAACTCAGGCTGGTGGCATTAATGCATTAATCCCAGTTTCTTAGCACATTTATTTTCCTAACTGCATGCTTTATTGTCTCTTTCAGCACACTTTGGTTAAGGTACAGCAGCATCTCACTTAAAAAAACCCTCACACAGCTCATTGGACAAGTCAAAAGTCTTCTACACCTTGTGTGATCAAACATTTACCTTGTTACTGTTCCCTTATTTCCTTTTCAATACACAAGTTCAGTTTTACGTGGTTAAGTTCAGTAGCATGTTGCACCAGCTATGTGTAACTTCTTTCTTAAGTTACTACGTGAAGTTCACACTCAATTCTATGTTGAAGCTAAACTCCTCAAAAAAAGTTTTAAATCATTATTTCAGTCAGTTATCCCCCCTTTAATAATACCAGTTGGTATAGTATTTGATATGGCTGGAAAGCCTGATTATCTACCTTTACAACGGGGTACAACTTGCAAGGATTGTGCATTCATGGAATGAGCAACACAGCTAAATGTGTGGGTAGCGTCCCAAAATCCCTTGCAATATTCTCCTGTTCTCTAGAATTTGTGAGTGGAGAGGATGGAATAGCCTGCCATGAGTCCAGACCTCAACCCAACTGAACTCTTGTGGGATCATTTTGGGCATGCTGTACCTGCCAGAGTGACCAACGCAACCAAGCTGGTTGACCTACAACTGCTCCTGACTGAGGAATGGGATGCCATGCTGGTGACCAGCATGAGGAGGAGGTGCCAAACTGTTGTCGCTGCGTATGGATCTTCCACATGCTACTGAGGTCCCTGATCATGTAAATGAATAAAGTGTAAAAATGGCCATTGTGTGTTTTTCCTTATTGCTGTGGGAGAATACAATCATCCAGTCCATCAAGAAACACTTTTCTTTGGGCACTACCCACCTGTTTAGGCATGTTGTTCATTCCAGGAATGCACAATCCTTACAAGTTATACCTCATTATAAAGGTATAATATATAATACAACAAATAACTGACTGAAATAACGTTTCCAAACTTTTTTTTGAGAAGTTTAGTTAAATTGTAATTTAAGCTGTGTTATTGTTGGTTGCACCACAGAGGCATCAAATTGATCATAACTAGTAGAGCTTTATGCCCAAACTAACTGAAATATTGTCACATATACAACATTTTCATCCAATTTAACTAATCAGTGAAAAGCATCTTTTAACCCAGTGTTTGTTACTGTTCTGCCTCACATGTCTCTAAATATGCCCCGGGCTAAAATAGAACATAGGCTGACTGCTGTTAATCCTCAAACAGCGCTGAAAGTGTATGAAAAACATTCATTGACAGTAAGTGGTGAAATCGCTAAAGACAAGAGATGGTGGAAATGATCTGCGCTCATTGAAAATGACAGCGTAATTGATTATGGAGTGCTGACACCAACTTGCTGGTAAATTCCTAAGTTCATTGCCATCCTCCAAGTTATCCCACCTTTAAAAACCAATACCATAACAGTCATATTTTATGGCCGACTTTACACAAAATAGGAGATAGGTGTAAGAAATAAGTCGTAACTTAAGCTTACGTTGAAACTATCTCAGCTGGTGCAATGCCTTAAATGTTAGGAGAATGTAAACGCCGTCGTGAGCAAGAAGTTGTGTTCAAACTAGGCTACATTAGAACTTAGGCACAGCCAGTGCAACCCATAGCAGATATTTTCTTACAAAATAAAAGCAGGTCCGCATCCAAACAGGAAGTCAGCTACTCTTAGTTTAATGGTGCATTACAGTTAATCTCAAAACTTGGAAATTTCAAGATGCCAGTTGGATACGCCATTCCAAATGCCCCCTAAACTCAGAATTCCGACTTGAAAATTCTGAGGAATTGCAGTATCCCAAGGTGCCAACGTGTAGTGACTGTAACACTTTCAACTAGGGTGTGATGCCTTTCTCAGTTTTGACATCAGACTTCTGAGGTTAATGGAACGAAGAAAAAAACCTAAACTGAAACATAACATAACATAATGCAACTAATGGAATTCCAAAAAGATAAACAAAACTAAGAGAGAGAGAGAGATTAATTGTATGAATACTGTATAAAGTCTGAGATATATTGCAATCAATCAATCAGGCCATCAATCATTTTAAACCATTTGGCAGCACTTCTTTTTTATTTGCATTTATAAAGCATTTATAATGGTGTGTTTTTAAATTAATTATAAATCAGTTGATGATGCTTTATAAATCAGTGTATAAATCAGGGGATACAGCCAAATCTAAGGCACTGAACATCCCCTGGAGTTCAGTTAAATCCATTATATAGAAATGGAAGGAATATTGCTCATGTGTAAATCTGCCTAGATCAGACTTCTCACAAACTGAGTGAGCGTGCAAGGAGACTAGTAAGAGAGACCACCAAGACACCTATGACTACTCTGAAGGAGTTGCACGTTTCAGCAGCTGAGATGGGAGAGACTCTGAAAACAACTGTTGTCTAGGTTCTTCAAGCCACTGTTGAAGAAACCTCAAACTAAATCTTAACTAGAGTTCACCAGAAGACATGTGGGAGACTCCATGGTCAAGTGGAAGAAAGTTCTTTGGTATGATGAGTACAAAATGGTGCTTTTTGGCAATCAGACACAATGCTATGTTTGGTGGACACCACCGCACATCACCACAAACTCACCATCCCACTGTAAAGCATGGTGGTGGCAGCATCATACTGTGGGGATACTTCTCTGCAGCCTGCCTGGGAAGGCTTGTAAAGGTGGGGGCTAAAATGAATGTGGTAAAATATAGGAAAATCCCGCAGGACAACCTTAATCAGTCTGCAAGTCACGCCTGATCCCTGTGCAGCCTGACAGAGCTTGAGCAGTTTTGCAAAGAAGAATGGAGTAAAATTGCTGTTTCAAGATGTGCAAGCCTGATTGTGACCTATCCACAGACTCAGTGCTGTGATTGCAGCCAAAGGTGCATCTATTTAATACTGACTCAAAGAAGATGTATGTCTATAAATCTAATTGACATTGCTTTGTAGAAATCTGTAATTTGTTTCCATCAAAAGAAGCCCAATTATAGCAGCCATTATAGATTTATCAATTAAAGGGTAAAACATCCATGGAGGTGAATACTTTTATAGACACTGTATTTGGATGTATGTCTGCTTAGGGCATCCGTCTTGTTGCCACACATTATAGTGTGTTTCCAACCACTAATATTGAAATTAGAAGATCAGTGAACTGTATAAATAAAGAAAATCCAAAGCCCTTTATCTGAATCAGAAATGTTTCATTAGGTTAACTGTGAGGAGGGATTACTCTAGATTTGTTGAAAATGAACATGGAAATAGACTGAAAATTGAAAGTAGGTAAACAGCAATAATCCTACGATCAAGAGGCTTAAATAAGATACACTAACAATGATGATATAAAGAAATATTAAATTAAAAAAGTGTATATTAATTTTAATAGTGTAAATTCCACTGGTTTCTTAAACCTACGCTGACAGAAATCATGTTTTTTATTGTATAACCTTTAGTTTTCAGCACGTAGAGACATTATAACATGATGTTCGCTGTTCCTGATCCTCCGTGCTGACATGACTATAGGGGAGAGGCCCAATTAGAACAGAACATATGTGTGATAATGGAGAGATAATTGCATGGTGTTCACAATCCTCATTGTGAGACCCAGCAGCTAAATCTCCACTCAGCTGCTGTATAAAAGATACATTTTAGCCTGCTCAATTTACTGCAACGGTAGCCTCTAGTTATCTTTAAAATATATGGAATAGTGGCATGTAACAGAAAACACGGCAGTATTACTATCATGCCTGGTGCAAAAAGAGAATTCCTTGGATATATATCACATGCATGTCCATACAGTATGGATGTGCATATATACGCCTACTGGGAATGCATATGCAAAGGTCTCCCAGCAGCATACACAATGGCTGCATCTAGCAGGAGATGAACATCTGATTTGTCACATTTGAAACGCTAATGTTTAAACCAAAAGGAAGAGCACACAGTAATGTGTTCATTCATCTGCATAAACACCACCTGTCCCGGCACAGACAACTCCTCAAGCAGCGAAAGTTTAGTGGCAGCCTGTGTGCGAGCCAATCAGTGGGGGCCCAGCTGTGGTTTCACCAACCCGTAGCGTTTTCAAGTGTCAGAAAGCGCTCTGAGTACTGGTGGTGGTGCTAGAGAGAGAAGACTTTCATTTCATGTCATCCGCCAGCGAGACGAATAGGCGACACGATAACAAAAAGAAAAACAGGGTGCGCTATCACGATTGACATCCAAAGGTAATTTATGCTGGCCCTTTATTTACTCGCGCAGATCCCGTATACACACTGAGAGCTGTTCTTGAAGGCTAATTTGGAGCAGATTTGGCATATTGCAGGCCCTCTCTCCTTAAGAATTTCCATCATTTGTCTCAGGCATGAGCAGTGTGTTATCAAAATCCAGAGCAGCATTGATCACCTCGCCTTTTTTATATTGTTATCATCCCTGGAACAGCTCCTTAGTGCCAAAGCTTTTGTTTGTTTTTTTCCTCTTGTTGTTTTTTTCTACACTGATACTAGAACAATACTGTCACTTTCTGTCTCCACTTCTCTCCAAAAGTGGAATATGGCACGTTCCTCAAATGGTGTCTGTAATGAAAAGGAAAAGCTTGCCTCACATGACACCTCTTCAGCTGCATGGGAGGGACAAAGCTTGTAGTTTGTTTTGATGGTTAAAGAGGGGATGGCATCTGGCATCGTAATTATTTGAATAAATTACAGCCGAGCACTCGTAAATGAAACCGAAGTGCTGTCAGATCTTGATCAGATTCTGTTTTTTTCTACGAACCGTTCTCTTAGAAGTGCATCCCCAATTCTCAGTAGCCTGTTTTTTAATTATGTGCCATTTGCTCCCTTTGACTGCACTATTTCTCCTCATTTAATAAAAGCAATTTAGTGATAAATTGCTTCTGATGGATGTAATTCAGTGAGTGGAAACCTTTACTTTTTCTGACTTTATTTTTTTTTGCCCTAACAATTGTAGTTTAGGTAGCTAATGGTCACTTCTTTCAAGAAGTCCACTTTCAAGAAAAGCTTTTAAAGGTAGAATTGTGGGTAAGTCGACTGTCACCTATCAACCGTCATAAGACTGATCCACGAGGAAGAAAGGGCCAATTAGAGATCATTTGGCAAAGAAGCTTTCGATTGCTTTCACTCTCGTCTTATTTGGTCTTTTGTTGACCTCTGCTGAGAGCAAAGGCGGATTCTCTGACAACCAGGAGAGGGGCGGCCGCCGCGCCGCTCTTTCATCTTGCATTGTGAGAGCACAAGTGCCTGTGTCCGCCAACCACTTTAATCAACTTAATGCAACTAATACTCCCTGTTGTTATGAGCCCCCGGTCCGATTCAAAGAGGCCCACAGATGGAGGAGAGCGCGGAGGCTTTTCTGCAGACCTCTGTGGCCAACAAATACTGTGTGGGTAAGAGACAGAGGCACAGGGAGAGATGGGGGTCATGGGACACGCAGTCAGACAACACTCAGACAACCTGTCTGCAAGGGCATGCTGGTTCCTCTCTCCTTTCCTTTCCATATCCACGTCTTTACAAGGGCTACACAGCACTTCTGATATGAAATGTGGGTGATGGACCTTTGTTTAGTTCAAAGGTTTATACCTCTTTATTCCTAAGTCCCTTTGTGGATCCTTGGGCCTTGAAATATGTATAACTGTCCTTTTCATTCCAGCCATCTGAGGTGGAAATCAAAGCCGGAGGATTCTGGGAGAGTCAGTTTGAAATGGAGTGTCCATACAGTGTCATCATTTCCTAACTTTTAGCCTGGAACAGAGCCCTTCATGACCTCCAAAACATGAACATCTACCACGAGTTTCGCCACAGCATCAAGATTTATCTTAACATACATAATGCTTTATCTAGAATGTGTAGCTAGCAATATTTAGAGGTGAATCAGGAGCTGATGGGCAGGTTTAAACTTTCTCTCATCTTAGATTCTTCACTGTCACCTACTGAAAAATCTAAAAGGATTTGTTTTAGTTAAGATTAACTGTTAATAAATATACAGTGCCTATAAAGTATTCACCCTCTTGGATATTTGATCCCTTTATTGACTGTTATGAATTAATCACAGTCAATATAATTTGAATTTTTGACAAAAAAGACCAAAAACCATTTCGCCTAAGCCTTACTTCTCCAGGATTTTCCTATATTTTGCCACATTCATTTTAACCTCTACCTTTACAAGCCTTTCCAGGCTGGCAGCTGAGAAACATCCCCACAGCATGATGCTGCCACCACAATTCTTCACAGTGGGTATGGTGTGTTTGTGGTGATGTGCAGTGTAAACATGGCATCATGTCTGGTGGCCAAAAAGCACCGTTTGGGTCTCATCATACCAAAGAACTTTCTTCCACGTGACCATGGAGTCTCCCACATGTCCTCTGGGGAACTGTAGTTGAGATTTAATATGAGGTTTCTTCAGCAGTGGCCTGAAGAACTCAGACAAAAATTGCTGTATGCAGAGTCTCTCCATCTCAGCTGCTGAAGCTTGTCACTCCTTCAGAGTAGTCATAGGTGTCTTGGTGGCCTCTCTCACGGTCACTCAGTTTGTGAGGATGGCCTGATCTGGGCAGAGTGCCGTAAGTGGTTTAAGTGATCTAAATAGAATGTGTGTAATGGTTACTTTAATTTTCATATACCTCTGTTTAGATGCAAGGCATCAGACAAGATGCATCTATATGTTTAACTTCACAAATGGCGTTCCGCCCTTAGCTTTTGCATCTGAAATTTAATTAATCTAAATTCACTTATCCAGTTTCTTATTTGTTTTTAATAATTTCAAATTAGCTGGAAACATTGAGCAGCTATAAATATTTACCATTCATGAGTTTGAATCGCTAGGTAGCTGAATCAGTATGCAAGATCAAATTCACAAGAGCATGGGTGTGAATGCTGTCATTTCCAAAGTAAGAAATTTATATGACATAGTCAATGTCCCAAACAATATAAACTGCATTTTCAGGAAGGAATTGACATTAAAATCTCATAGAAATGAAAGGAATTAAGACAGACTGAATCAGTTAAATTTCCACCTAAACCTTTACTTCTACACGCCTTTTATATTTTGAGGTTTAAATCTTACCCTGAAAAAGTAAACCCACCACAAAATGACCTTTGGGATTTTCTTTTCATTTCAATATATAACAGGAAAACAGAGGACTAACATATATAAGACAGAGGCTTAATACTGTGTGGAGCCAATTGTCAAATAACACTTTAAAAAATATTCTTTTCTACATAACTAGGTGCATATTTATACTGAAATCCTGTCAGTCCCTTGTGCATGCCTAAAATAAACTTGCACAAGCTACTGTTGTTTTTAATCTATCAACAAGTTAGTCAGTATTTCAGCATGAAGTGTTGACTGATATCCTAGTCCTCCTGCTTTCTGTTCTTATAAAAAAGGACATACTCATCCCACTTCCAAAAAAGTTGGGGCAATGTAAAGTTTGAGTAAAAACTGATTACAGTGATCTGCAAATCCTTAGTAATCTTTATTAAAATAAATAAAGCAGAGTCTAAAATTTTAATGCTATTTAATGTTTTAATGTATTTTTATTTACCCTTAATGTGAATTTGAGCCCTGCAACACATTCCAATAGAAGATGGGGCAACATCATGTAACATCACCTTATTTTCTAACAACACTATGTAAGCATCTGAGGACTGAAGACACTGATTGTTGAAGTATTAAAAGTGGAATTCTTTTTCATTATTGCTGGATGCTCATCTGAAGTTGCTTGGCATTAAGGAGTTTCTGTTGCCTTATTTGAGCTTTGTAATATGCCATACATTTTTAATGAGAGACAGGTCTGGACTCCAGGTGTGCCAATCTGGTACCCACACTCTTTTACTGTGAAGCCATGCTGTTGTAACTTGTGCAGAATGTGGCTTAGTTTTGTCTTGCTGAAAAAAGGAGGTACATCCCCGAAAAGATGTATTTACTGTGGACAGAAGTGTATACGCAGTACCTCTCAGTATTAAAGCTCATTTATGTACAAAATATAGATCAGTGCAGTGTTGCATTTGGGAATTTGGTGTCAGCAACACATCTCATAACAGTAAGGACAAGACCATGTTTACCAGTGTGTTACATCCCTTCCACTTTTAACAACAGTCTGTAAACATCTGGAAAGTGAGGAGACCAGTTGCTGGAGTTTTGAGCGAGGAATGTTTTCCCATTCTTGTCTGATGCAGGATTCTAGCTCCTCAACAGTCCTGAGTGCTGGATTTCTTGTTTTGTGATGCGCTATTGTCTTGTTGTAATATGCAAGGCCTGCCCTGAAAAAGATGTTGTCTGGATGGCAGCAGATGTTGCTCTAAAACCTCTTTATACTTTTCAGCATTGATAGTGCCTTTCCAGATGTGTAACTTGCCAACATAATAAATCATTTGATAATATTATGTATAGTTGATGGTGGGATATTCAAATGATAATGAAGAATACTTTTATGAAATTGTTCCACAACTTTTAGACAGTTTTTCACTAATTGATGAACCTCTGCCCATCTTAACTCTGGGTGACTCTCTAAAGTGTTTCTTTTGTACTCAGTCATGTTACTGACATTTAGCCAATATGTTAGTTTTAACATCTGATATGTTGTTTGTGTATTGTGAATCAAATATGGGTTTAGGAGATCTGCAAATCATTGTTCTGTTTTTTTTTTTTTTTTTTTTTTTGCACAGCGCAACAACTTTTTGAAACTGGGGCTGAAAGTCTGTCTTTGCTCATTTAAAATGGACAAAATGAGGCAAAATGGAAAACTGTTCTGTGATTGGAATAATCAAAATGTGAATTTCTTTTTGAAAACCACAGACGCCGTGTCCTGTGGACTAAAGAGTAGAAAGAACATCCAGCTTTTTATCAGTGCATAGTTCAAAAGCCTGCATCTCTGGTGGTACTAGCTGCATTAGTGCCTATGGCGTGGGCAGCTTACACATCTGGAAAGACACTATTAATGCTGGAAAGCATGTAGAAGTGCTCCTTTCCAGGTGTCTTTTTCAGGGAAGACCTTGCATATTTCAGCAAGACAATACTAACCAACATACCACATCCATCACACAGCATGGCTTCACAGTAGAAGGGCCTGGGTGCTGAACTGGCCCACCAGCAGTCTAGACCTTTCACCAATAAAAAACATTTGGAGCATCATAAATTGAAAAATCCAGCAAAGACCCAGGACTGCTGAGCAGGTAGAATCCTCCATCAGACAAGAATGGGACAACATTCTTCTCCCAATAATCCAACAACTGGTGTCCTCACTTCCCAGATGTTTACAGACTGATGTGTCAAGCAGAGGAGATGCTACACAATGGCCTTGTCCCTGCTTTTTGGGATATGCTGCTGCCATCGAATTCTAAATGAGCTGAAATTTCTCATGCAATGGGGAAGTGTCTCAGATTCAATATCTGATATGTTCTTTATGTGCCTTACATGCTTTTTTTTTTCAAATCGTTGCATTTTTTTTTTTTTTTAACTTTTGACACAGTGCCCCGTCATTTTGTATTTTTTTTGGGGGGGGTTGTGTATTTTGTTGTCACTTATATGTAAAACAAAAATATTTGAAATCACTATAATCACTAATTGGAAAGAATCTTTTTAGTCCCTTTTTCATTCTTGTGATCTTGGGGGTCCCAACCCTGACTTTTGGAAGACTTCACAACAGCACACTATGCAAAATACAACAATCTACACTTTAAATCTGTCTTATCAGGGTATGATCATGCTTAAAATGGGTAGGAAGATTATTTTTTTTAATTCTTTTAAGATTTTGCTTAGTATATTCTGAAGACTTGACTGACTTTTATACACTGCCAAAATGGATGTTGCCTATCTACACTCAACCACAAGCGTCCCAAAACCCTAAAAATGTGGAGTTGTCAGGATGGTTACTAAATTGTGTCGCTTAGAAAAAAGGTTTAGACTCGCACATGTCAAACTGTCTTTGTTAGGAAAAGAAACAAAGACAGAAAGTAGGACTGATACCTTGAGTCTATTGTCTGCTGTTTATAGGAAGTTTAATTGAGCAGAGCAGAAGCCTTACTAAAGGACAGAGAGAGACACACAGCCCTCCAAGGCATGACATTGTTTTTGACTTGGCAAAGTGCTGAGCTCAACAGCAGACCACTAACAAGGAGACAATCACCCCTGAAGGGAGGTACATCCCCAGAATGGCAGGAGGACTCATCTTTAAAGTGAAAGTGGTAAGCACTCAGCACCCAACACTCCTGTGGTTACTGCCTCAGTCACAACAAAGGTCTACCGGCCGCTGATTTCCATGCGCTCTGTTTCTCCTGCTTCATTTTATATTTGCACTGCGGTTCAGCACCGACATCAACATTAAGATTTCTCTTGAATATCAATAATTTAGCTTTTGCTTGGAGTTCATTTTCAAAGAACTCAGTCGGATGAAGAAAAACTGTATCAACTTGCTTTTATCTAACACTGAGAACAAACCAATCTAAGGCATTGATGTTATTTCTCTGCTTTGTTGTCTGAATTGGAGCGTTGATCCCCGAGACACAGTGGAGGTTTTGTTTTTATCTTTGGATTAAGGAAGCATAGGTCTTTTTTAGATTGGGGAGAGCTCTCGCAGGGGTCAAATAACAGATTAATAGGTCCAGTAATGAGCTCCCTGGAGTGCCCGAGTCTCTCCGACTTCCCCAACCTCCATTATGTCCTTTTATGATGGATGGTGGCAAACATCACTCACACATCTCAAAGAAAAATGACTCGGATGCCATTTGTGTGAAGGAGAAACATCAGCTGTAGTGATATATTGTTCTGGTGTGATGTTCTCTTTTGTATCTTTGTTTGTCATCCTCGCTAAACTGTCACTGCTGTCTCCTTTTGTTTGGTCTCCTCGCAGCAACAGGGATGTTAACACGCCACTCTGGGTTTCTTGAAGGTGCTTAAAGGAACTTGGGGTTTCAGATCTGCAGGATTCGTCTGCTTTGATCCAATCACGCCCTTGATGCTTAGACCACACACTTGAAAAAATATGAATGACAAGATGCCAAGGCTGCCCAATCTGGCTTCATAACAAGCCACTTAGTGCTAAATCAGCATCCATCAGTCACACGTGGTTTTAGGCGATCAAGTCTACACAATGCAGTGACACATCCAAATCCAGCAGAGCACTGATGAAGTGAATGCAGTGTCAAGCTAACAGAGATTTTCAAACTTTTCTATAGGATTGGAGTTCCTTCTGATAATTATGTACATGATTTAGCATTTAATTGACATCACTCTGACCTTTATTGAATTAAGGATCTTCCAAAAAATTGCGATAACATTTTGTGTGGTTTTGCATTTCCTGCATCCTGCAGCATTTGTTTTGCATTGTCAGCCATGTTTGGGGTTCTTGTAGCGATGCTCTGATTAAAAAATACAGGCTGATGCCAATACCAATGTAAGTGGTCAACATAAGTGGGCTTTTTTTAATTTTTTCTTTTTTACAAACTTACTTTCATATTCACCCCCTTGAAAGTGAATGACCTAATTTAACACAGCCAGTCCAGCCAATTGGTGCTAGAAGTCACTCAGTTAGTGAAATGGGGATCACCTGAGTGCAGTTAATGTGTTTCAAGTCTATGAAGAATGAAGACACCTGCATCTGGATGGTGCAGTCACTGGTTAATCAGTATTTCTGGCTACCATTACACCATGATGACAAAAGAACCCTCTAAGCAATTCAGAGAAAAGGTTATTGAAAAGTATAACTCAGGGGGATAGATGCAAAAAAATGTCCAAGGCATGGAACATCCCCCCAAAGTTCAGTTAAATTCATCATCAAGAAACAGAAGGGAAATGGCACATGAGTAAATCTGCCTAGATCAGGGCGTCCTCACAAACTGACTGACTGTGCAAGAAGGGTCCTAGTGAGGGAGGCCAACAAGACACCTATGACTACTCTGAAGGAGTTACAAGCTTCAAAAACTTTTGCCCAGGTTCTTCATCAGTCAAAACTTTATGGTAGTGTGGCCCAGAAAAAGCCACTGTTGAAGAAAACTCAGATTAAATCTTGACTTTATTTTAGTTTATTTGTTTATTTAAAAGCGACAGTGCACATTAATGTAAGGAATATATATTGTAAATGTGCCAGAGTTAGCAACAATGCTAATTTGCATCTGTTGTCCCTTGGCAGGTCACAAGATTAAACAAACATCAATTCATAAGGCTTAAAATACATGAATACAATACAATCAATCAGTCAATAAATCAATAATACAAAGTGCTAGAGTTAAAGTGCTAGAGTTAAAGTGCTGGAGTTAAAGTTATTTGGAAAAATACAGAAAATCAATAAAGAGGATTTCCATTCACAAACAAAAATCAATGAACGCAGTACATGCGTACATGCGTCTATGCCACAGACAGTATACTTAGCTGTGAGAACAAGTTTGGTTGGTTGTAAGCCAGTTTTTGAGATAAGATTTGAAGGTGGTGAAAGTGGTGCATTCTCTTATAGGAGGTTGTATGGAGTTCCAGGTGTTAGCACTCCTCATTGACAACACAGATTGACCAATGGTAGTTCGTCTGTGGGGGAACTCGCAGTCTCCCCTGGTAGTGGCTCTTTGATGTATTCCTTCAGTGGTGGTGGTGCAAGTCCATTTAATATTTTATATGTAAAGCAGGCATATTTGATTTTTTTGTAGTTCTCAAAGGATAAGAAATTATATTTGTGAAGAATATGACAGCAGTGATACGAGTAGCTTCTTCTGTCAAAAATTTTTAAGGCCTTTTTGTACAGTGATTCAACAGGTTTGAGTGCAGTTACTCCTGTGATTGACCAGTTTGTGAAGCAATAATCAATATGAGATAAAGTCATAGCATGCAGAAACATCCTAGCAGCACCAACAGTCAAGGATGGCCTCATTTGTTTAAAATTATTTAGGTTGAATTTAATTGTATTTGATATTTTTTAATATGTTTTTTGAAGGTAAGGGAAGAGTCCAGGGTGACACCTAGGTATTTAAATTCTGTGACCAATTTCAGCTCTTCTCCTTCTAGAAGCATATTTGAGCGTGATGTATTAGCAGGTTTTTTGCTGACTAGAGGCATGCAGAAGACTCCATGATCACGAGGAAGAAAGTTCTTAGGTCTGATGAGACCAAAATGGTGCTTTCTGGCCATCAGAGAAGAAGCTATGTTTGGTGGACACCACAAACACATCTCCCACACTGTGAAGCCAGGTGAATATTTACGCAGTCACTTATTTTAGATTCCATATTCTCACTTAATTAGCATTACTTTGTAGAAATCTGTTTTCACTTTGGCATTAGAGAGGTTTGTTTTTGTTTTCTATAGTAAAAAATATATGACCATGATTGATTTATAAACTCAGTGAAAGGGTAAACTATCCAAAGGGGTGAATACTTTTACAGACACTGCACTAATATGTGAAATGACAATTTAGCTGATGCTAAGGTTTTTTTATTTACTTTGAACACTCCCACTGTGGGAACATTTTATCCAACAGGTGACTTTTTCTGTCACCTCTAGCTTTCTACTAGTTTTAATGGAAGATTTCATGCATCACAGCTGTTATTTGACGTAAGTGAAATTTAGGTTTTTGCTGATGTTTCCACCTTACTATGGAGCTTTGTTGAACTCTTATTTACAAATCAATTTTGGTTGCTTTTTGTTGTTTAAGGGGAGTTATTTTTATCTTAGTCTGTTCAAAGATAATTATGCACAAAAGGCAAAATTAAAAGCACAATTTCTGCAACAAATATTTTGGTTAGATTGGATGCTATGCTCTTCTAGTTCAGATGAACCCTCTGTCTTCTGTGGTGCAAGCACTAACATAAGTGATAACTTAAGTACTTCATAGTAGGATTTAGAGTTCAATAAGAGATGGAGACGCAACTAAAATGAAGCCAGGGTGGAAAAATTATAGTTACAGTTGTTAAAAAGGCTATGCTAATCAGAAGCATCCAAATCCTTAGCATACTGATGGCCTTACTAAATAGAGCACACTTAAGGGATTTTTTAAAATATGTATGATGGAACTAGATGAAAAATATATGTTGTTATATTTGTAATTCCTTGTAGGGACATGGCACTGGACTTTCACACTAGCTGTTCCCAAAATATCATTATGGAAAGCCCTGATACTGCGCTGAATAATCACTCCAATGCTATATTTTTGTTCCCTCAAAGTTGAGTCATTAAATCGGGCAATTACCAGATGGATAAATTGGGATAGAATTCACAGCTTCAGTTTTACATAAAACTGATTCAGGAAATGTTATTTTTATGTTCTGCTATGCAGAGGCATCGTTCATTAGGCTCTCTGGAAGGCAGAAACGTTGCAGGAAAGCCAGAGTTTCACACCTACCAGCTAAATCTCAATTTATGATCAGCCGGCTCTCATTGCCAAATCTTTGATGAGCAGCGGGGAATGTTAAAAATCCTGAACAGTGTCGGCCTTGTCATTTCGTGGCTGGTTAAGAAGTGTCAGGATCGACGCATAATCAGCTGCCAGAGCTCTCCCCTGGTCAGATATCTCTGTCCGGCATCATTAAGTGACCTTACACGTGTTGAGAATAACCACAGGGGGAGGACAGACAGTACCGCAGTCACAGGAGACAGATCTCACGAGGTGATTACTTTATGCTACACCATGGAGCGATGCTAATGACCTCTGTGCTCTTGCATTAATGGCCTTTGCTGTCACATTATCATGTGGCAGAGGTGTATGAAGAGGTCCTCACCTCTCTGAGACAGTTTAATCAGAAAAGCTCCTCTAATACTCCGAATGAGGGGAGATAATTAGGACATGCAGGGATGAGCAACTTTGGTGGTGGCATGGGACCAGAAAAGTTCAGTAATCACCTACAGCAGTAAGACATAAAAACAACAGATGTGACATTATATTTCTATTAACTCTATCTGGTCATGTGTATCTGTTAGCAAAATATATCACCTGAAATAAAAACTATATCAACATGGAAACAGTAACAAGAACATATTGTTTACATATGTTTAACCTGTATTCAAGCCAGATTGCCCTTATGCTATAATTGTAATCCAAGCAAGTGAGTCAGTTTGGATCCATTAGCTGAAAATGCTACTCCCTCAAACTGACGTAGTAAAAGACCCTTTAAATCTTTCTGGGGTTACAGGGTCAAGCTCCAAATACAACAGAGTCCATTAATTGTTTTTAACTCACACTGAGTTTCTTGTGAGCCATGCTTGCAATTTTTATTTAGACATTAGCAAGACAGTTAAAGGGATATTTCAGTATTGTTTAAGTTGAGTCGTACGTACGTCGCAGTAGTAGTGGCATTAGCCCCCAGTGATTTCACTGAGCTTTGCTCCTTTAAGAAGGACTGTCTGTACCAGCCAGGAAGCTAGTCTATACTGTGCAATAGATGGTTACAGTTTCTCCCCAGAATTAAGCAATTTCTCCAAAAATGGGCCGCAAAACAATGTTAGCTCAAACGTATGCACTAATGAAAACTTCTGAAGCATTTTATTTATTACCCAGAAAGCCTCTGAATTTTTGTTACTATTTTTCAATGCAAGAACAGGTAACCAGTAGCCAAAGCCTGCATTGCAAAATAGTGACACAAACACAGAGGCTTTCTGAGTAATAAATAAAATGCTTCACAAGTTTTCAGTAGTGCATACATTTAAGCCAGCATTGTTTTGTGGCCCATTTTTACCAAAAACTTGCTGAATTCCACAGAGAAACTGTACCCATCTGTTACACTGTATAGCCTATTTTCCAGGCCGGTACAGCTAGCAAGTCCTTAAAGGAGCAATGCTCACTGAAATCACTGCACTCTGTCTGCAAGGTACCTCATGCGGCCCAACTTTAAAAATACTGAAATATCCTGTTAAAAGATAACCATGGATTAAAAGAACCAAATGAGACATTAATTTAAGTGGCAAACCTCAGTCTAAAAATATGAGGCCAGTGCAAAAAAAAAAAAAAAGAAAAAAAAAAAAATGCAGACCCTCAAGTCTCCACTTCAGGCTAGCTTTGAAAGCCCTGGAATTCTCATTAACACCCATGTAAAAATGCCCATTTTAACAGCAAGAATAAACATGCTTTAAATCTGGTTCAAATTGCAAGTTAGGTATCACTTTAAGGTGGGGAGATTTGTTTTTTCTTTGTCAAGCTTCTACATTTATGTCTCTTACTGTTTCAATGACCCTGCCCGGTGAAAGGTTCGCTATTTATCTGTAGCGACCATCAGGGTGAAATGTAAGTTTACAGGCTCTGAGTCTGAAACGAAAATTTGATCTTTGATAATCATTTCCTGCTTAAAACAAAGTAAAGAAGTTGACTGTGTGATCACAAATGGAGCAACACTTTCTATCGCAGCCTTAATGTATCTCAGAGACAGAATCAAATCTTTATGTACTCTACGTTCTTATTTCAGAGTGAAGGAGCTGATGGACTTCAGGGCCTCTCAAATCTTTTTTCTTCATTCAGTGAACCTCGGCTTGAGTGAATGCAAATCAAGCTAGGTGTATTAATGGACATCTCTCTCACTGTATGAGACGGCGACTTAACGTCATGCTAAATTGTTTGTCTTGTGCTCTGGGTTGATCTCTTCATTATATGGCTCATGGAGGATTACGACAGGATTTGGGTGATCCTTCTGACTCGTAATGTGAATGGTAAAAAGTACGCTAAGGTGTATATTGAAGTGGTATATGGGGAGATGAAATGGATGGTAATAAATCACTGTAATCTATTTTTAATATGTTTAAAACTGCAATGAAAACAAACAAAGCATTTTTACAGCTGTATGATTTAATTTTATTTGCAAAGTCTATCAAAGTTGTAATTCTGTGTGATTCCAACAGACTGACTTTTGAAGTTTTATAGTGAGTTCATAACTTGAATGACATGCATGTGCTTCTCTTAAGGAAAAAAGTCTGAACTAGACGGTGAAACAGAACATAAATAATGTAGGGAACATGAACATTTCTGTTGATATTTAACAGCAAATACATTTGGGAGGGTTTTGTAAAGCAGCATCCATACCTTGGCTTAAGTTTTATATTTTTCATCCTCATTCTTGGATCTTTAAAATTGATCTCAAGGACTGAGTTTTTAGCTCTGAACTAGTTTGATTTTTGACACTTGAGGGGATTGTTGTTTGTTATTACTTTCATTTTAAGGCTTGAGCTGAATGAAAAAGGAGTCAGATTTTTATTTGGAGCTCTACAGAGCTCCAAGAGATTGTTACACTGCTGTTTGTAGCTCTCAAAAAGGCACATGAAGCTCAATTTACTGTTATTGTTAAAAATACCAGCATATCAGACAATTCAATATTGTGCATGTCTCACGACTACTAAAATGAAAGTGCAGTTACTCTGGTTAAAGTTTACTTCAGTAGAAGTAAAAGTACTGGTCTACAAGTTTAATTAAGTAAAGTAAAAAATATATAATTTAAAGTTTCTGCTAAGTACGGAGTAACTATTGAGGTTTTGTTCATCAAAATATGATCTTTCCTTATTGGCAAGAACAAGAGAAAAGATCTCCAACCAGGTTGTTCAGATAAAATCACACCTCTATAATAAAGTAAAATACACAGCGATAGTGACAATCTTAATTAAACTCATACAGAGTTAGAATTCACACTTTAAAACTATCTATATTGGGCCACACAACATACCATACTGCAAAATGGCACTTTTGATAGAGATATCTTACAATATGACAGAGCTGCAGAAACTATTGATCTGTGGTGAGGTAGGTCTGGCAAGAATAAAACAGAAAGTCAACTTCATTGCAAGGCAATACACACTGATAACTCAGTGGATAACTTCACTCATGGTGCAAATGTGTCTCACATTAAAAACAACAGCAATCCACCAGAAACATAAATAAAACAATCCCCAGCAGTCACCAGCTGTTTTGGGTTGTGATGTGAAATCACTTTGTGCTACTGTGTAGTCAAAAAAGGTGGAAAAAGTGCGGAAGTATTGTATTTAAGTAAAAGAACAGTTACTCTTGTGTAAATTTACTTCAGTAGAAGAAAAAGTACTGATTTTAAAATGCGTGTAAAAAAGTACAAGTACCTCTTAAAGCTACTAAATTACAGGAATTTGAGTAAATGTGATCAGTTACTTTCCACCCCTGTAGCCAACCCAGGTCAGAAACTGGTCCTGAATATGCTTTTGTCCTCATGTAGATGTGATGGCATTTGAAACTTTTAATCACTAAGTAACACTCAAACAATCAGAATTGTCATCGAACATTTAATGAGCAACCAAATCTGTTGGCTGTGTGTTAAACATGTAGTACAAACAAGTTTTTAAGGGGCAGTGTCATTATATTATAAAACACTTTAGAAAACACTTGTCTTATTTCTCCAGATAAACCGCCACATATTGCTGGCATCAGACCAAAACCTCATAACTCCATTTTTCACAGTTTTTTATTTTTTCCTAAATCAGTGCTATTTATCTCCCTTTACATCTGAGAGTAACCTTGAAAAGCAGAAGGATACACCCATTTCTGTGTTTCTCGCTGGCAAATCCATCTTGACTGGATCCATGTCAGTTTTCTAACCAGGCCCAAACTGTTTGGGCCTGGTTAGAAAGTGACAGGACCAATCAGTGACGAGGGGCAGAACTTTCAGGCACGGTGGGGTCTTGACATAAGCAAACAGCAACAAGAGGCCGGTGCTTGGCCCATGCTGCTAAAGCGCCAGTTTAATCAGAACTTGACGACATTTCTTCGTTAAAGGAACAAAGAACAGCACTGAGTTCTTTTCTTTTCAAAAATGACTAAAGTCTACAGTCGCCATGGTTCGCGTTATGAGGTTCTCCATGGAGTTTACTCCTCAGTAGGGGTGCACCTCAGTAGCGTCACGTGTAATGTTGCTCTGATTGGCCCGTAGAGATGTGACAGACAGAACATTCATCCAATCACCCTCCAAGTTTTTTTTCAAAGGCTCTGCCCTTTCCCAAACACTGTCTATGAGTGGTTTACCAGATGGATGTGTGAAACACATCCATCAGCGATATGTTAATAAAGCACAAAGTAGAAGTAGGTAGGGATGCACAGATGCATCAGTTTAACATGGGTAACAGCCAATATACCCCCCTGTTTACAAACACCCGCCATCCGCCAAATGATGTGGCAAGAACTGATATCAGTAGCTAGTGTTCATCAGTTATGCCAAATCATATTTATAGCTGCTGTATCAAACACGATTTTTTGTACAGGGCAGAAAAAGTGACCAGTTAGACATACTAATCTGTAAATGGGAGAGAAAATTATTGCATTCTTTTTTACAATCAATGCAGCTCTAGTAGGAGGGTTGCACTGATCCTGCTTTTTCTGACTAAGTACAATACTTGCGTTTGGGTACTCACCAATACTAAGTACAAATATGTATAATTTATGATACTGTTACAGTTCTAAACAATATCAAATAATGAGAGGCTCACAACATGCTGTAAAATAGCATTTATGACACTTTTTACATTTTTTATGAATATGTATACGTGGGCTTAGTGTCATACTGGTATCAGGCATTCCTACTTAAAAGAATGTTGCATCTTCTGTACCTTCTGACTACAGAAACAAACAGATTTGGCTAAAAGAAAGCACTTGCTAGACAGATTGGGATTGTCATAAGCCAGTTTTACCACTTTTATCCACAGACGCTGCCAAATCAACACAAAATGACCCTTTAATAACAAGACAAGACCAATTTTCTGTGACATTTTGCATCTACTTTGAGTTTCATTGTTTTATCACACTGCCCACACAGTATCTCTGCTCTTCCTCAGCTTACATTACTAATAATCGTATCTGCTGTGGCTCACCACTTTTGTGTCAAGTGGGGCCGTAACTCGTGCATTCGGGTGGCTCCACCAATACTGGTGTCAACACGGCTCTGTCCCCTCTGTGCAGAGCCAGCCCTGGAGGCAAATGTGCTCATTCACAAGGTCGAGTGGACGAGGCTTTTTGGCCTCATAGGACAAAATGTACAGAACATGGATGAAAGGAGTTATATCTATCAGCTGTTTATTGGACTGCTTTTGCAAGCTTTTCATTGTTTTTTTATTAGAAATTGCAGTTTGTAATTGGGATTTTTCCTAATTTTCAAACCTAATTCATGTGCTAAAATGGGCTAAACGCTCACTGAATCTTCAGTTTTTCACTTGGCTGGCTAAATAGAGGACGTAGCCGGGCAGCTTCTCTTTCTCTATGGCAGACAGCAGTGGTTAAATGGCTGCCGTGTGATTCGTGCGTCTTCGGCAGACCCAGGCCTGAAGGAAAAGTGTCGTCTTTGAATTCTCTGCAGAGACACAGAGCTCTGGCCCCCTTTCTCCTCTCAACTTCCCCCTTGAAGTTCTTTTTTTTTCCTTACAGCTGAAAAGAGAGCAGGATTGTGCTTTAAAAAAAGACGAGGGGGTTTTTAATCTGGGGAATGAGTGCTTTGCCATGCAGGCCAGCTCTAGAGAGAGTGCCAAGCAGGGCCGGGCAGTGTATTAATATTTAAATTCCAGTCCAGATAATCAATAGAAGGGGGTACTTCTGTGCGCTGTTACCCTCAGATGGGAAACGATAATAGGGAGAAAACCTGCTGATTAGCCTCCTTAGAAGCTCTCTTCTCTGTGTAGTGCTCAATACTTTAGGAGTGATTATAACCTATTGAGGCAGAAAACCTGATCGAATATAACCTCTTTTGAATTCCTTGTTCCCTCAATAGTGTGTCAAAAAGAGCATTCAGTGGTTCATGTTACAAAATTGCCGCCTGTCTTCGTTATCCTCATTTCTTCCGCGCATATGGTGCGCAAGAAAAATTTCATGCAGCCTTTATGTCGTAACATAATGCTTTAATATGGGTGCCACTGCAATAGGGAACTTATATTTTATTCTTCTTTTCAGTGTACATAAAAAATCCCAGCTTAGTCTTTTTTGTCTTTTCAATGCTTTGAACTCCTTTCAGCCTTTAGGGGGACTTTTTGTGCTGTGGACTGTGGTGTGCATTCACTGTAAAGGCACTCAATACCGCAATAAGACCACAAGCAAAACTGAGTGTCTTAAGCGGGACCACACATCTGAGGCATTTGCATAATTTAAGGAGGGGAAGAAAGGCAAAAAAACTAACCCTCTTCATTTAAGATGAGAATCGAGGCAACGCATACCTCTCTCGACCTATCGGGTTACAGCGTGTTTTGGTCAAAATGTCCCAACAACAGCTCAAACACAAAGTCTTAGAACCCGAGCCTTTCAGGGCCAGATTCGTCTTTTTGTGGCGTTAAGGTCTGAGCCACTTTAACCATCTTTCTCATAACACAGTGTGTCTGAAAATCTGAATGTTTAAGAGGTCAGGATTTTTTCACCATTGTGCTCACTTGGTTAAAAGCGTGAGAGATAAAGAAAAGGGTGGGGAGGAATGAGGGGACGGAGGGGGGTGCCGATGCTTTTCCTGAGGATAATATCTCGTTTGAAGGGCCAGCAGAAAGAAAAGCAGAAGGAGCTGAAGTAGTGGTGGCGAGGATCTTGAAAGAGAGCAAGGCCAAAGCTGAACTGCTCAGTTCATTTTCCACCTCACTGGCCGGCGTAATCCATCTTGGCCAGCTGCTAACAAGATTGAGTCTGAAGTTTACCTCCACAATGAGATAATCAGATTAAGATGCACAAAGATCAAATAATGACCCGGCTTTAGGGCAAGTTCAGCAGGCCCTTGATTGCGATGTGTGGTCCTTTAGATATATTAAAGAATTTAAACTGTCTCGCGATCACTTTATGAAATAATCAACCTGGAAGGACTGGGCTGAGATAGACTATAATGCTTATTTCATGCTTAAATGTTTCATTTTCTGACTGGAAGTTTTCTGGAAGTGTAAAGATTTACTTAAATCATGAGCAATTTTTCCATCCTGGTGATGCGTGAAGAAAATAAAAAGCACATCAAGACTGTTGAAGTTTCAAAGTGATATTTAATTGAGAAGTTTTGCAAATTCTCCCCAGACTTCTCTTCCCCTGCATTCTGCTTTCCTTTAACGGGATTATTCAGAGAGGCATACAAATGTGATTGTCTCACAGCAGATGGTGCGCACTGCTTCACCTTTGAGAGAAGTTAATTAAGCCCGCCATATTGTGCCTATCCAGGGGAAAAAGTGTAGATGAATATTGAGCAATCGAACCTCAGTCCTCAGCAAAAGACAGAGGAGGCCATTGACAAAATTATGAACAGAGTTCAATTAAATCCAGCTCTCTCTCCCACGTTTCTTTCTGAGACTTCAACCCTCGCCAAACGCACGGCACGACGCCGGCTGCCAAATTCTCAAACAGCCTCCGTTGTGTGATATCAAACGGGTCAGTGGGAGGGAACGTTCCTAATTCCCCAACACTCCCACCATCAACAAATTACCTTCAGTGACCTTACGAAAACTTCAGTTTTCACGCTGATGTCATCCAAGATTTATTTAAAGAGATGGTCGAAAACGGAAGAAAGTCAGGAAATTTAACCTCTCTATTAAGTGAGGTTTTCATAGTTAACCCATCAAACACCAGCCGACTAAAGCAGCTACAGTGAGTATCCACTAAACATCAAAGCCCAGCGAGGTAGACTTTTACAAAAAGACTAAAAAAAAAAAAGAGGAACTGCGGATTATTAAACCAAGTGAAGTCAGAATAACAAAATAGTGTTCAAAGTGCCCGACATGGAAGGGGAAACCTGCTGAGTGCAATATAAAAGTTGGGGTTAAGCTTATTGTAAACTCCCTCTGCTCTGCTCCAAAGGTAGATGTTACATATGATTAGAGGAACTCTGCTGTGGCACTCACACCAAGCCACTTCCGTTCCAGTTGAGCATTGCTAATTTTTTAAACCCTCGGCCACATGTGTGGCACTACTGTGTAGCTCCTTTTTGATCTGTTTTCAGGGGGGTGACTGCAATTTTATGGTAAAATGCCTAGTTGAGCCATATCCTCTAATGTTTAATCATGCTTAGAGTTTCCCAAATAATGTGAAGAAATGTCGAATAATGGCTGTGATTAAAGTTCTCTCAAATATTTGAATGATATGGGGATTATCTTCAATGAGTTGTCTAAAAAACAGTTCAAGCTATCCCCAGTGTTTCATCTAATATTATAGCTTTTGTTTTTTGAGCTCTCAAACACTCTCAAGGCTTATATAGATAAATCAGCAGTTACCAGTCTTTTTTCCTTAAGGCCCCCCTACTTATATTGAAGAGTAGTCAAGACCCCCGTGACCCATTTGGAAAATGTAAACATCAACTTTAACTGTTTTCATTTACAAAATCCTAACATAATAGGCCTTTGTACACTTATTCTTAACAAAAGATCTATGTATAACCTATCCATTATCCCATGCTGTATTAGGGCCGCTCTAGAAAAAAATAGAGGATATGTTAATACTCAAGAAAAAATCTAATAATTGTGAAGCTTAAAAAGTCGTTAATTATATGAATATAAAAGTTATAAATGTATGTGAACCAAGAGTAAGACTTTAAAGTTGGACATCCAAACACTCTTTAGTTTGGCTTCTTGTAATTTTTTACTTTCCGCTGTTATAAATTTACGATTTTACAACTTTTTTTAAGTTTATGATGTGAAAGACTTTTTAAACTTGGAAATTTCAAGTTTTTCTTGTAAATTTACAGCTTTATGAACTCTGAAATTCTTAGTTTTATTTTCATAAATATACACCTCATTATCTTAAAAATGATATTTTCCTTCCAAAAATGTTCACTTTTTGCACAAAATTAAAGGATTCTCTTCATTTTTTCATCTGAATTGTGCTTCTTGCATCTTTGAGAACTTTTGAAGGGTGATGATTTGCCAAGTGGCTCATACTTGTATTCCCCATTGAGTGTGTCACCACAGTCTCTGCATATTGTTTTTGTTTGTCTGTCACCCTTACTCATTTCTTGACACAGGGGAACCAAAATGCTTCAACATGTGCTATTTAAAAGTCACCGCCAAATGCCTCCACAATCTCAAAAACATGTTGCTCAGTCGCCACTTGCAGCATTCACAATTTTTGCACTGTTAGATCAAGCCAGCGAGTGGAGTGCAAAGGATCATGGTACCCATCGGCAAGGTTCGATGGTCACTGTAGTTCCTATTTCCTTTCGCTCTGCTCCACTAAAAACAAACTACAGTTTTTGTCCTGAAGACCTATCATTTCAAACTGTCACATTTCTACAACAGTACTGAGACGCTGTGATATTAACATTACTGTTACATATGTATTTTAACAAGCAATAGTGCCCACATGGATTTTCAGTGGTTTGGCGCAATGTTAAATAAATCTGAGAAGTCATATCTAATCAAACACCACCAGACTTACCTCATATTTCCACATAAAATGGCTGCGCCACATTCCGCCAGTGAATGGTACTGTGGTGCAAGTCGCTCAGTTAGTTGTCCAGTGGTTCTCAACATGAGGGTTGGGGCCCCCGGGGGTAGTCTGATATCTTCCAAAAATTATTATTATAATTTTTAAAACAATTGTTTACCCATTTTTGTAAGAATATATGCATAAAATTGAATGAAAAGAAAATTAGATGTAAAATGAAACATTTGGTGAGAATTATGCTAAAATCAAAGTGTACCCAAAAAACCCTAAAATGTCAGTCTGAACATGTCTATTCGTGACACGGCTGTTTTTAACTTTGCTCCATCCACCTTCAGGTACAGTGGGGGTCCACAGTCTCTTGCGTCTTATACTGCATTACAGAGCGCTATAGACATGCTTCTTCTGTGCGAGGTCACTCGCCTTGGGTCATAGCAAAACGTGAAAATGTGTGTGCACAAGCTCAGACGTGGCGTTTGATTTACTTCCTCCCTGAAAAATGCTGACCTTTACGTTGAGGTGACTGTAGACCCACTTTTCTGGCATACGCATGTTTTGGCCAGTGAGTGCACAGCAACCAATTTGAAAATGCACCTACAGCCCCTCATTTATTTCTTCTTTCTTGCAGTACATATACAACATTGCAATTTATATTTAACCGAACAGGTAGCAAAAATTCTAAACGACAAGCTTGGCATTGTGTGATGTAAAACAGCAGTAAAATCAGCAGTGACCATTACTGTGGGTATATTTCCGCTCGGGCTAACACTCATTAAAACTGAGATAACGATTCACAGACTATCAGCCAGTTACAAGGTTGCAGCTCTGTCACAATTTAAATTGACAACATAAGTTACCCAGGTCTATAATTATATTTCTCTTATCTGCTGTTACATTGGCTAATGATCTAGGGACACTTGAAGGCGTCTCTGGGTTACTTTTAATGAGGCCTCCTTTTTTTAAAGACCACAAAATGCCACCAATTTTAGCCCTGCCAATGTTCTCCATCTCAAGTTGAGAAACACCTGTGGAGGGGAAAAATGTATCGGCTTGATAACCAGTGTCAGCAGTACAGAAGCCAGCATGAGTCTGCTCATTCTGTGTGGCAGTGATCAGATTAGAATAGGCTTGAGATGATCATTAAGTCCTTCAAACTTTTAATTAAAATAAAAATAATCCATCATGCTGGAGAGCAGTGTGACTCCTTTAAAAGGACGTCAGTAACCTAACAATCCAAATGCTCATGTTCTTTGCAAAGATAAGAAAATTATGAGTTACTGATGTAAAAATAAACAAATCTCTACTGAAACTGGACCCAGAATTTAATTGTGGAACATGGAATAACAATGTGTGAAAGCTAGAAAGATCATACTGACCTTAGAGGTGGTTTTAGAGGGAATTTTACACTACCTTTGAAAACCCATGGGGGTTTGAGGGAGGGTTGTATTTTTAATTTCCATTAAATTACTAAAATTTTGTTTGGTTCTGCTTTAGCAGACCAAAGATATACTAGACCAAGTTTTGTACAAGACAGTCTGGCTGCAGACCGTAGATCTCAGACGCCCCCTCTCGAAGACCGTTAATCTGATTTGCCAGCACAAGGTATTCACATTTTTAAAATTCAACTTTATTCATAAACAAAGTCTGGCAGTTACATTCATGACTGAACCATGTTGCAAACTTTACAGTTTAAGCAACATTTTGCAAATAAAAAAGAAAAAGGTCAGAGGTCTAACTCTGGGGTAAATTATGAACAGATCTGTTTTAGAAGCTGACAAGCTTCGGCTCTCTTTAGCTTCATTAGCTTTAGCTAAAACTTTGGCGCATTAAAATATATTGTAGCACGATTTTTCTTCCTATAAACAGACTGTTTACTCTGGTTTATTAAACATTTTGTAACAGGCTCTATGCATGGCAGTGTGTGATGTATTTCGGGTAGAAAATAAGACTGCTTTACAACATTCACCCAATGATGCGTGCTAAGCCAAAACAAATCTAAACAGCCCTATACTGCATTTGTCCGTCAGTTTGTTTGTTTGTTTGGATTGTTGTTTGTGTTTACTCTTTGTCATATTGGCATCCAAACATGCTAAAATTATGTTTCAAAAACGGGTTAATAGAACTTCTGGACATCATTGCTGTGTGCTACAATGTACATCTTCAGCTAAATTTGACTCGTCACTGACTGTCAGCTTGGGTAACTCATGCAAACAGCGAGTAAACCGCAACAAATCTTCCATCATACGCCGTTCTCTTCTGCGTTCAATTACCCAACCTGATGTTTGGGAGCCGCTTAATGCCAAATACGGAAGCGATTCATGCATAGAGCCCATTAGGTTTTGCAAATCAGGTTTTTAACTTTTGTTGTCCTAACCCTTACCCTAACTGAATGTTTTCTAGGATTTTATTTTGAAAATTTTAGCGTGTAGTATATCCATTCTGACAGATGTGGCATCTCACAGTAGTGATCAGAAAGAGGGGGTGTCTGAGAGTGACGGTCTGCAACCAGACACCTCTCAGAGGGGCACATTGAAACTGTACTAATTCTTAATGTGTTTACTGAAGTTGAAAATATCACAATAAATGCCATTATTTTTATTTTAAAATATATTAACTAGGTAAGTGAGGGAGAAAAGCTCCCTGCTTTGGGCTGCAAGCCACTCTCAAAGCTTTCTGCAATCACTTGCAGTGTTAACCAGGAAGACCACTTTGAACTGCTTTTCTGCCCTGACATTTGAAATTCATCCATGAAACGCAAAACATGATTTACTGTTTATTATATACTCAGTTTTTTAACTAAAGAGTCCAGATTTGAAAGGTTTTGGGATCGGGGGATTTGGAACAAAGTGCATTATGGGTAGAGCAACAGAGCACATAGCCAATGGCAAAGAATAATCATGGTCCATCAGAAGTAAGAAGCACTAAACTTGACTGAGCTACAGCACAAGGAGCAGATCCAGTAGCCAGTCATGCCATCTTATATGGCAGTCTTTGATTTTACATCCATTTCCACAGACAGGTACAACAATAAGAATTAAGAATTTCTCTGGTTTAAAAATGGAAATATCGTTAAATCAGTGTTGACATTTCAGAGCAAAAATTCAACACTTTTTACTTTTTAATTTCTCCTCTTTGTTTTTCTGATAATGTTCAGCCCTATCTGTGCAGAAAAAGTCGTTGAGTTCTGATCAGGTAACACAATCAACTTTACTGAAAATCTCTCAATAAAATTTACAAAAGTCTGAAGCTGAGTGAAAATATCTGCATGAAATTCACCACCTGGGCCCTTCACTTCTGTTTAATTCAAGAGACAGTAAAAACTGATTTACTACACACTGAGAGGCTTCTCTTTAATTATGTTCTTATAAATGCAAATTTTTCACCAATGCATTTTTCACTTCTGATTTAGTTTAGCGATCTTAAATGCTTATTTGGAAATAAATTAGTCATTGCAGCGTGGGATTTAGCCTTGCAGCAATTCCTCTCTGAAGTTGCATTGGTATTCAGCCATAACACCTGCTCATCCAGTCAAGGCTCTTCTGCAGAAACAAGGTGTATTTGCTCTCCTTCCTCATACTCATTTGATTCACTGCAGCATCGTATGATTGGATACTTAGCGAGAAAAAAAGAGAAGGCGTTAGATCTACCTTAAAGTACCTTAATTTTCAGCAAGACTCATTTTACACTTGAAATCTGATTGATATGACTGGTCGATGAATAATTAAATCTACATTGAGAGTGAGGTCTGCTCAGCACTGAATACTATATATAACAACCTGACCTGAGTGTGCCCTCATTCATGACCAAGATTCATTTTTTGGAGGTAATTATCACAATGATTAGGGCAAAGATTGTACTGATTTCACTCCTGATACTGACTTTACACTCCCGGATAAAAATAGGGATGGCAAAATATTAAAACACCTCTGATAAATTTTGATGCCTTTACAAACAGCCTCCAGAGTTACTAATACTTGAATAAACACGACTGAAAAAGTTTTAACGAAAAAATGAACACAATGAGTGTCATTCATTGCTGAAATTTTGTTTAAAGGGATATTTTGGTATTTTTGAAGTTCGATTGTATAAGGTACTTGGTGATAGCAGTGCCATTAGCCTCCAGTGATTTCAGTGAGCTTTGCCCCTTCAAACAGGATGCACTTGGAGAAACTAGGCTATATACTGCCTAAGACAGGTATAGCTGCTCTGCATTTTTTTTTCTATTCTGCAATGTGAACTTTAGTGTATATGAATAGCTTTTTGCAAAGTTGGCTGTTAAAATACAAGCAAGATCAAGGTTCACCATAACTCATACCAGCCTGTACTGAACCAAATACATTGCATATAAAAGGTATTCACCCTTTAGATGTTTTATCCTTTTATAGATTTCGTAAATCAATTATGGTCTTTCTATTTTGGCTTTTTTGACAACAAAAGAATTTTAAAAAATAAACTCTTTAAAGTCAAAGTGAAACAGATTTCTACAAAGTAATGTCAATTTCAATAAACATATGTCATATGAAATAAGTGCCTGCATAAATATTCACCACCTTTAAAGTGACTGAGCTAATTCAACAGAGGTCCAGCCAGTTGGTGCTAGGTCTCACATTTGGTGAAATGGGGAGCACCTGAGTGCAGTGAATGTGTCTCTAGTGATTGCAGTATAAAAACACGTGTGTCTGGAAGGTCCAGTTATGGGTTAATCAGTATTCGTGGCTACTATTACACCATAAAGACAGAAGAACACTCCAAGCAACTCAGAGAAAAGGTTATTGGAAAGAATGAGTCAGAGGGTGGATACAAAAACAATTCCAAGACACTGAAAATCCCTCGAAGTCCAGTTAAATCTATCATCAAGAAATGGAAGGAATAAAGCACATGTATAAATCTGCCTAGATCAGGCCGTCCTCACAGACAGAGTGACGGTGCAAGAAGGAGACTAGTGAGAGAGGCCAGCAAGACGCTCATGACTACTCCAAAGGAGTTACCAGCTTCAACATCTGAGATGGGAAAGACTCTGCATACAACTGTTGCCTGGGATCTTCATCAGTCAAAGCTTTATGGGAGAGTGGCAAAGAGAAAGCCACTGGCACCAAAATGGCTCTTTTTGGCCATCAGACAAGACTCTATATTTGGCAAACACCAAACACTGCAAATCACCACAAACACACCATCCCCACTGTAAAGCATGGTGGTGGCAGCATCATGTTGTGGGGGTGCTTCTAGGCAGCCAGCTCTAGAAGGCTTGTAAAGGCAGAGGGTGAAATGAATGTTCTGGTGTGGCCAAGTCAAAGCCCAGACCTCAATCCAAAGCCAAATTCTGTTGTTCATGATTGATATATAAAATCAATAAAAGGGTCAAGCATCCAGAGGGTGGATACATTTCATTGGCACTGTAGCATTGCTTGGTGGAAACACGTCATTAGTACCTCGACAGACGGGTGCAAAAAAGGTAGGAAAGCACTGTTTGGTTATTCCGGTGCCTTTTCAGGTTGCAAATACCTGCGTACTATATTGAACTGACCTGAACTGTACTATTCAGGTGGAAGACATTGTCACAGTGACAACAAATTCAAAAAAACCCCAACAACAACAAAAATAAAAACAAAAAACAAGATGATCTTACACTCAAGCAAATACTATGAAGTCAATGAACGTCCCTTTGAAAAACAAAAATTCAGCCTTTTAACACAGATTGTATAAATGTTTTTTTTTCTCAAACCACATTTTTATGATTCATCTAAACAAATTTTTTCAGTGTTTACGATGAAAATAGTCTAAAGACATTCATTCTAGTAAAGAAAAAAAAACATTAATGCGTGCTTATGCTTTCAAATCCCAGCATTTCCCTTTTCTCCCTGATTCAAACAATGTAGTCTAGACAGAAACAAACAATGCAAAGCTATTTGGTTTTTAGCTCACAACCCCCCTCCCCTTTTCCCCTCTTCTGTCTCTGCAGAAATGACAGGAGAAGTGCACATTTGTAGCTTGCAGGTACTGGTTGGGGTACAGATTGAAGCTATGATATATGACATGTGTTGCAAGCAGTCTGTGTGTATCTCCCAAGGACCTGTCACAGCTCCAGCACAGGCAGTTAAAGGCTCTGTTATACACAGTTTAATCCTCCATTTAGGTCACAATCCAGCAGCAAAAATAGGGTTTATGTTCACAAGTCTCTTAATTTATGAAAATAAGAAGGAGCACAATTCC
The DNA here is from genome assembly GCF_018320785.1 of Cheilinus undulatus. Classification (NCBI taxonomy): domain Eukaryota; kingdom Metazoa; phylum Chordata; class Actinopteri; order Labriformes; family Labridae; genus Cheilinus; species Cheilinus undulatus. Next base: position 38,418,335 of record NC_054871.1, read on the forward strand.
CCTTGCTAGTTTTAAATGGGCTTTTATCCGCTTTAGCTTTTAATATTTCCCTGTTTTCTGGCTACTCCTGCATCCGGAATATTTAAATGTGAGAATAGAGAACGGCTAAAAAGCAGAAGCATCTCTCTGCTGCACTGAGTGTTTTATTTGAGCACATATTAATACAACTGCTACATTTTTTCCATGCTCTTTGATTCTTTCCAATTTAGATTTTTGTCTTCCAACATAGTACATACTTCCTTAAAAACAGTCAATTATGTATCAGTCTTTGCAAATATGTAATTGTTCTCTTTTACATTTAAAGGCGCCTGATTTTCCCTCGAGTTTTTAGCCCCAGATCATGTGCTGATGAGGGCTGCATTATTCACTCAAGATTGTGTCATTGCTAGGAGCTAAACCAAGCACAAGCCCTGTCCAGTAGACTTTGTTTCAACGGTTAAATGTACATGCGCACATGGTAAATTGCGCTTTAGAGAGCATATGAACACAAGTGTGCATGCATATTTTGCATAAGCTATAGACACATGGATATCATTCTAGGAAAATGGAATAATGGAAGGGAAAAGCAGAAAAATGAGGGCGTAAATAAGAAAGCAGCATAGCTGTGGAAGATTCAAATAAGGTCAAGTTGTATTGAAAGCTTTCTCTGCTCTTCTCTTTAAAAAAATGAGATGTATTGCAGGAGTCGTGAAAGAAGAAATACTAGCTTGAAGGTCTGTGTGGATGTTTTTATGTGTTATTTTACCCTCTGGAAACTGCTCTGCTGCTTAGCCAGATAATAGTCATAGTTTGACCAGAAATAGATCTCACACTAAGCAAACTGGGTTGATATTTTCCTCTAAGTGCAGCACTAAAGAAATGCAGGATCCTCTGTGTTGTGACATGGGATGGTGAGGGAGGCACATCCCCTGAAATGCAGTCTGAAGGTGTCTCTGTGCTTAGAGGACACAACCTGTATATATGACATTCCACCAGGCTATATCCCTGCGTTTTGCAGTTGTGACCTATGGGTTGGGGGTTGTGCGCCTCCGATCACAGCAACAGTCTGCGGGGAAATCTGCTAAGAGTACAGTAAAGGGAGCATGTCTTTCTCCAGAGCCTGCGGCCCGCTGGTGCTGAGTAAGCCCATGCAGCAGAGGAGGCCTGTGAATTAATACTCCTTGACAGTAAATGTCAACAGAATTTAAATTACACTGCCTGCTCTCTCTCATAAGCATGAGAATGTCTTTAGCTTGTATTGGGTGCCATGAACACGGCCACAGGAGCCTTTGGGGGGAATCTTTTTTTGCACTTCGAGACGTCTTCGTGTTTGAAACCACCAGCTCAGTGTTTCTTGTCGCGGATCTGAAACCAGCAGCAAATTCAGCAGGCATGCATGTGGCTAATTAGTTGAATTTAACCGCAGTGATCATTAGCGTTGTAGACAGATCTGCTGTGATCTCAAACCAGCGCCCTCCCTTCTCCTGGTCAATGGAGCGTTTCACTGTTCATTAGAGGAGGACGTTGTGATGGAGTGGGCCTGGCTGCATGTGTTAGTGTTAAAGCCCATTGCTCAAGAGGAAGAAGAGCAACGTCTATTTTAAGATTGCATCAGCCTTGAAAACACACTAAGAACAAAAACATACTCAAATTTGAGGTATTTACTGTATACTGCTGCTACCATAACATAATACTGGCAGTTTAATAATGCTAGGGGATAACAATTTATCTTAATGGGCCATATTATTATTATTATTATTACCTGAATACAGGTTGCCTATATATTTTTATATTGGCATTTAACTAAGTTATATCAAAAGTGATGTCAAGGGAAGTATTTACCAAGCAACAATTATTGCTCGGTAAATACCCTGGCGCTACAGCTTTAATCGTTCAGACACCATGTGGTAGTAATTTTAGATTAAATGCCGATGCCTCAGCGACATATTGGCAATTAGCAAACGCTTTCTTGGCGATGGAACTTTATATGTCGGGCCGACATCGGTGCGATGTTTGTGTGCTGTCTGGGAATTTATCAATTATCATTTTCCTTGTATTATCTGTGGACTTACCCTAACCTTTAACCCCTAACCCTTAACCTGAAAATTACTTACTCAGGAAGGACTCAACTTGCAAAGATAATTATTATCTTATTTCCAAGAAATTATTGGGTAAAATACCACCTGATTACCAGAGAATAGCCACAATACAAGGAATTACTTGTGGCAGTTCTTTGATATTAAGGTGGTACTTTACTTGAGCCTTAACCCCTAACCCCTAGCCTTTACCCTAATCCCCTAACCCTGAGAATTACTTAAATTATCAAAGAAGGACTCACTGCAATTTAGTGGGCAAAAATAAAGAAATTACCCAAATATTATCAAGTAACATATAGGTAATTATTATCTTATTTCTAAGACATTACTTGGTTAAAAAAAACACCTAATTATCAACTGCTGCACTGTTGTGAGGGTTAGGGTTACCACCACAATATTACGAGGTATTTTCTGTGGCAGTTCTCTGGTAATTAGGTGGTAGTTTACTCCAGCCCTAACCCTAACCTCCTAGCCCTAACCCTAATTCTCTAACCCTAAAAATAACTTGAAAGTTTTTTAAGAAGGACTCATTTTGAATTAATGGGCCAAAATAAAGAAATTACCCAAAAATTATCAAACAACTTAAATAGAAAATTATCATCTTCTTTCTAAACAACCTAATTACCAGAGTATGCCAAAATATTGCAATGGTTAGAGGGTTAGGATCAAACACCATCCAGTTACCAGGGAATTACAATATTAGGAGGATAAATGAGGTCAGATAAGCAGCTGTGTAGTTTGTAGTAGCCTAAGGTCGCTATGGTGTTTTCACAAGCAGCTTAACAAACCTCAGCAATAGTGGACTTAAACGTAAAACCACAGTTTCAGTTATAAAGAAGTGAAAATGGTGGCTTATAAATACCATTTCTATTATCTTATGCTAAGACGTGACTTTGGTATGCCATCACAGGTTAGTTTTAGGGGAGAAGAGGGTTGTAACCTCCTTTTCCACAAAATATTTATTCTGCTTTCTTGAGACAGACTACGATTATTCTCTGCCATTGGTTTTGAATTTAGGTGCCCACTCTCACCCCCCAGGAGCATAGTGGCCCCACTAGGTCAGGTGGAGGCCAAACGTACTACTACTACTTCATGTATGAATTTCACTTAATGAAGAAAAAGTTAAAGTTCCCTTCCTGATTGGCACCGAGAGGGATCCCAGATATAGTGTGCAGGATTAACCAGGAGCGGCACTTTTTAACAGCTTTTCTTCCTCATTGTGTGAAATTCAGCGCTCGAATTAAAACGCTGGTTTGCTGTTTAGTAAAAACACCTTATGGAAATCTCAAATGCATGGACACAAATTGTATTGAGGAACATTTAGTTACACTGCGATTAAAGAATTATTTAATACAAATATGCAAATAGTGTTTTTGTCCTCAGATAGCAGTTTTAACATGAATACAATCTGTTGTTAATGTTAAGTAGTCTAAATGAGAGAGCAGAAGAACTACATTTTAGTCATTTGAGCTTTTTAGAGGGATAAATAATAATTCATACAGTGCAGCAGTGTTGATTTATGTTAATAATCATGCAAGTACAGTTGATTTGTGGCTTGCTAGCTTAATTTTCTTTTTAAAAATGATTGATATCACCAATTTAAAATGAAATTAGATGAGTAATTTGGCAGATTTTCCTCTAAAGGTCCTGCTTATTCTAAAGACTGGAACCAGTAATCAATAGAGTGATGTTTTGTGGCAAAGAGAAAGCCAAAATTGTCTCCAGGGGGTCGATGTTGAAAAGTAACACAAATGTCGGCAGGCAGTGTCTGCCCTGCAGTGACCCCCGGGACTGGACTTGTTTCAAAAAGAACACAGTTGACAGGCCGGCCGTATCAATGAGCTGACCTCTCTGCAGCCAATGCCAGCAGGTATTTTTCCAATTGTGTGCTGCTTCTTTTTTCCTTCACCTTGCTACGATTTATTCCTGGTGTGTTAGAAGCTGTCCAGGTTTGAGATGTGGATTTCAGTGCAGATTACTGAAACAATGCTAGACTCAACATTTAATCAATATATCTATGGCATTTAATATGGGAATTACCGTAAAGGTTGGGATACACTTTTGAGTATTGATATTAGGGATTTCTTCTTTAAGAGTTTATTACTTGGGAAAATTTAGATCTGTGGTTAATGAGTGAAACATGTAAAAGGCTTTGGTATACTGATTTATTTCTATTTGTTTATTTATGAATTCTGTTTAATTTAGACAGTGCACATTAATCAACATATCCACAATAAACACAGATATAAAGATAGTGGAACTAACACAATAGTTACACTTCATCTGCTTTCCTGAAGCAGGTAAAAACACATAAACATTTAGAATTACAGGATACCTCACAAGACAGTCCACAAGACAGCAAACAGAAAACCACAATATTACAAACAAAATGGACACATTACTTGAATTGTAAAACAGTGCCATGCAGAGGCTTTCTGGTGAAAAACTAAAAGGCTTCCAAAAATTTCAACATAGCACGCTATTGGGACAACACTGGTTTCTGGCCCATTTTTACCTAAAAACTTGTTAAATTACATGGAGAAACTATAGCCATCTGCTACACTGTATGGCCTAGCTTCCCTGCCGGCCCAACCTGTGAGTATTCAACTTTTCTTCTTGGTGTGTTTTGTTAACCCTGCTTCTTCCTCGTCTGTGTTCGTTGTTTAAAAGCAGATAGCAAACAGTTACTGTCATTTGTGATTGCCGTTTTTCTCCATTCAGACCATGGACTGTAATTCAGACGTATTCATTGTGGGACTATGGCACCAAACTGTGACCTCCGAACCGTGATGGTTCGAGATGTAGACAAACACTGTTACACCCCTAATAGATATAATAACTTATGACAACTTTTAAATCGGAGTGTGAGCAGCAACCAATGCAAAAGTATAGGCAAGTTACCAGAAAACACAGATAACACACTGGGCGAATGACACCCATATCACTGTAGCATCCTCTGTCATTTACTCAGTGACAGGTGTCATGGCATACCTCATTGATTTGTTGGTCATTTGGGCTGAATTCATTCAGCCTACAGGCCACCACAGAGGATACTACAGCCACAGTGATGTAAACACTGCTCCTTTAAGTCTCATTTTACTAAAAGAGTAAGAACACAAATTCTACATAAAACTTCTTTTAACATTTTTTAAATGGCTTTTCAATCATTCCTTGCCTTAGCTGCTAATTCTAACTGCCATATTGTTTTTCAAGAATGCTTTGTGACTGGCTGTTTACCAGTGGCAAGTCTGTCATTGGGTTGTGTCAAACTCACATGTTTTAACACTAAGTTGATGACAGAGATGGTTATATTAGCTAGGAGAGAAAGAGAGGCAGAGAGCCTGTGATGTGGCCCTCTGTGTCACTGCAGACAGGAAAGCTTTGACTAATGGCTAAATTACAGCTAACACAAAGAAGCTGAAGGACTTTTTCTGCAAATATTTCAAAGATTTTTCATCACAAATTGATTTTTTTTTTTTTTTACTTTTTTGGTCCCCAAAAAATGGGAGAACACGTTTGTGCAAGAAAGCCATTAGTCATTATTGTTAACTGTGTTTAACACATACAATTTTATGAGTTTTAATTTCCATTGAGCTTTTTCTTTTGCCTTTACAGTCCCAAAACTTTTTTAAAATTCAAGTGACATAACCGCATATTCATAAAGCCAGGGCTGTCGTGAAAAGAAAAGATGTTTAAACCATGACTGTGCACCAAAGGATGAATGTTTTACAAGCCAGACAAAATGGCTAAATATAGTTTAGGGCTTGAAGGGAAAAAAAGAGAGATCTCTCAGACAGCTCAGTCAGTCATCTGAACCTTGTGCTATTTAACATTTACCTGTTTCCCTATTTTCAATCCATAACAAATTCCTTTTTCTTAGGTTAAGTTCAGTTCTAAGTTTTAAATTTAAGTTTTATCTATCTATCTATCTATCTATCTATCTATCTATCTATCTATCTATCTTGTCTGTTGGCTGCAGGTTTTACATCTCCTTCTGGTGTAAATTGCATATGTTACAGTCTGTAAGCATGCTGTCACATCAGAGAGAGGAGAGAAATATTACGTGTCACCAGCATGAAATCACCTTTACCTGAAACGGCTCTAATAAGCTAATTGACCTTTTCCCATCACAGGCTCTTTCACGGCTGTCTTAAGCTGAGAGGAAACGTTGAAAAGTGAGTGTTCTTATCGTCTGAAAGTGTGTTTCTCATTTTAGAGAGGTAATGTGAAGAACTTTCTTTACTTTTCAGCTTTTAAAAAGGATTTGAGTTAAATGAGCTTACTTTCTTCCTCTTGGGTGTAAGCTTCCATATTAGCTGCTAGCGTACCTACCTACTAACAACTCTCCTTTCTTTGTGTGCGGAGGAGACAGAGGGCAAATGTCTCCTTTCATTTCTCTCCAAAGTAATAGTATTGTGGTGCGGGAGAGCATAACATTTATTAAGCTATTTATAAATTGTATTTGGAATATCTACATGTCAGATACGATTCCATTCCTGTTGTTGTGCCATGTGCTCCAGAAACATCCCAGACTGTTCAACGAGGAGGCCACATTATAACCTATAAACATCAAAATCCTTGCAGTCTCCCACTGTAGTTGTTCCAGGAAATGCGTTTGTGACACCCTTTGGTTTGAATTCCAAAGTGTATTTGTTTAATGCTCTTTAAAGCTTGTCTCTGTAAGTATTCACATCTGTCTTTGAATTCTCTATCCTACAGAATTGTGGTGCAAGAAATGTCAAGACAGATCTTGACTCCACCTCCATCCCTACCCCCTCTAAAACCACTTAGCCATGCTGAAGTGCACTTTGTCCGTAACTAGATATAAAGGCCCTTGTTTTGCTCCATTTGGAGGAGCTGCGGTGTCCAAAGCATTGAGTGTAAAGCGCACATCTCCTTGTATATGTAATTTTCTGTGCAAATATGTGTTTTGTTTACAGAGGGGGAAAAGGTTCATCGGCAAACCAAGCATGAAGTGGAAAAAATATGATTCTGATGGAGCATGAGTGGTCAGTTAGAGATGTGTGCTTTCTTTTCTGTCTTAACTATCCTAAGGTCATTTCTTTTATTCTTTTAGCTCCACTTTCTACCCAATGAAGCCCTCAAACCCTATTTTATCTCTGTAATTAGAGGCTGACACACGAGTTATAGGATTAGGTGTAAACAGAAAAATCGTGCGCTGCAGTTCTGCATAATCTTTGACATCAGTCCGATGTCTTTTAGAGCGATATCTGCATCGGATGTTTTCCATCCTTTAGACCGGAGGGCATGACGGACATCCATACTTTGGAAAGTACTCCAAATTGAATGCCGAGGGCCAGGCTCCTCCATGATGGGAGGAAAATGGCGTGTCCATGGGAAGATGACCATCGAGACAAATTGGAGCACAATTTTCCATTTGTATTACCATCACAAAGACAAATAAAGCAACTGCAGTTTGCAAAAGACAAACTGCAGTGTTTCATACACATAGACAATACTTGGTTTGGCAAACCCTTTCTTTACATCCACCAAAGTATACTTACTGAGCAACGTTAATATTGTCAACTAAAATATGACTTTAAAAGTTTGTCAACATGGATGATAAGGAGCTAAAATATACCTTTGATAATGAAAACTAAGTTTAGTTCACATCAAGTAGACTGAACAGGACTAAAACATGAGTGCTGGACAATAGTCTGTGATGTTTCTCCACTCTGCATATATTCTATCAAAAATAGTCTCTGAATTTCTGGAGTTTGTCGTGATCGGTTTCCTTGCTTATTTAATTTTATTGCTGCCTTAAACAAAGGACAATTGACTTCCTGTTTGGATACTGACCTGCTTAATTTTGAAAGAAAATAAGGAACTCAAGGTAGATCTTTGAGCTTTTCAACAGCCAGAACTACCCCCGGGAACTTAGTACCTTATGAGAACTGTCTAAATTCAGGTGAAAAGTCCTGTTGGGGGAAATGAGACATCTTTAAAAACCTAAACCAAGCTCAGTTTCCCAATTTGGATCAAACTTTGAATAACCATGACCTGGCTGCCTGGGCATCTACACGTTTTACAACATTAGAGTACCATCCCTGTTCCAAAAAGGTTGGGACGCTGTGTAAAATATAGATAAATAGAACATAAACAACATATCAGATGTTGAAAATGAGACATTTTACCATTTCTCGAAAAATATAAGCTCATTTTGAATTTGATGGCACCAACACATCTCTTCTTTTAACAACCAGTCCGTAAATGTCTGGGAAGTGAGGAGACCAGTTGCTGGAGTTTTGGGAGAGGAATGTTGTCTCATTCTTGACTGATGTAGGATTCTAGCTGCTGAACAGTCCTGAATCTTCTGGTGGAGTTTTCATTTATGATGTTTTGCGGGAATTCACAAGGCCTTCTCTGAAAAAGATGTCTGGATGGGAACATATGTTGCTCTTAAACCTCTATATACTTTTTAGTATTGAAAGTGCTTTCCAGATGTGCAAGCTGCCCACATCATACATCATTCGATAATATGTACTTTCCCGACCTTTTTCCTTGGAGCACCCCCTACTTATATTGTAAAAAACAGTGAGCTCCTCAAGGACCAACTTGGAAAAAAATGCATTGCTGACCTTAATTAACCTTAATTGTTTTCAGTGATACAATCCCAATAAAACCAGCCCGTACATATTTGTCACTACCAAAAGACATTCTTTGTACCATCCAGTAAAAGTGTTACATTGATTTTAGTTAATACTGTATATGCAAGCCTAATTTTGACAACCTCAAAGCAGACACAGCCTTGTGACCCCCCTGAAATCTTTGGCACCCATCTAGGGAGGCCAGGACCCCAGGTTGGGAACCAATGCTTTAGATGGTGGGGTATTCAAAGTCTTCCCAGTTTGATATTGAGGAACATTTTTTTAGATTGTTCCACAGTTTTTCAAGACAGTATATTCATCTCTGACCTCTCATCTGAGACGCTGTATACCTCAGAACAGAAGTGCCGTAATTTGCCAGTACAACATATTTGAACTTTTATTAATGAACAAAATGAGGCAGTTACACTCATGAAACAAGCATATTTCAAACATTACACACTCAGCAATATTCCATAGAGAAAAAGGTCAGGGTATTAATCAGGGAATAAACTATGTATAGGCTATACTCATTTTTTAAGTAGTCATGCTAACAGTGTCTCACTTTAGCTTTGTTAGCTTTGGCTAAAGCTAACATAGCTATTCTGGCAACATACTCAACATTACTATATAAGACAATATAGCTAATTTAACTTTAGCACCGTGGGCTTTAACAAACATAGCTAAAGCTAACTTAGCTACATAGATAATGTAGATACATATCTTACGTAGCTGCTTTGTGAGCAAATCTTTAGCTACGTTAGCTATGCAGCTCTGTTACCCATGTAGCTTACGCAGCTAATGGAGCTATGTAAGGTATGCTTGCTGTGTTAGAATGTTTCCATGGAGGACAAGCTTTATCCTCTAAGCAGACTGTTTACCTGACTCTATTGAACATTTTATTTTGTAAAATAAAGTATTTAGTAAATAGGCCCTAGGGAACGAGTGTGTGATTTGGGACATAACCTCATGTTGTTTCTCAAAGTCCAGGATCTGTCCTCTGTAGGATGGGTCATTCTCTGTCCTCCTGGCACCTGTGCATCCATGAAAGTTCCTTGTTTGAAGGACACAATCTTTGAAGACTTTTGAGGATGTTTGGCCTTATTTTGCGATGCAATCTCCAGCCATGCTTCTTCTGCCCCAGTGTTTCGCTATCTCCTGGTCAGCTGTTTGGGTCTGACTGAAACCGCCAGAGGCTAATGCTAAGACCCAACTTCAGAAATACTGCACTATCCCTTTAAGCAGTAGTGGTGGACTTATTTTACATGAGTGTCTGCAGGGAGATGCTGCAGTAGCTTAACCAAAGTGTGCTAAAAGGGACAATAAAGCATGTTATTAATGAGATTAAAAATATAAAACACTTATTACGGATCTTAATGCCATTTTAATTTATGCATTAATTCTGACAGCCCTGTAGAATCACACTGCTGATAAATACTGCCAAAAAAGCAGGAACAAAAAAGGTAAAACTCACAGAAGGAGGCAGGGCAGAGCAGCCATCCCTACCGTAGTGTCATTCTATGAGAAACACTGCTCTGCCCCTGCTGAGAATAAATGAAGGAATATGAAACTTGTTCTAACACTTTTATATATTAATGTTTTCATAAATGTTGATGTTTCAAAGCATTAGAAGTTGTAATGATAACGAAACACTTGGACTCAAAGTAAAACTGTGGTGTTCCCTTAAGGCCACATGGCATAACGGCTTTATTCACAGTAATTAAACCAGCTCTGCTCTTAAGCAGATACACATATCTCTTATAGCCCACGGTGTTTTTGCTCTAAGGTTTAACCAGCGGGGAGAGCAGCCAACTTTCACACAAGCACTCCTCTTTTGAGTACTAGTATAGATTTGTAGTATCAACCTATTAGCCTTGCACTGGATGTATATTTCAAGGCTTTAGCATCTTTAATATAAAAAATAAAGGCTTTAATGCCACACTGCAGGATTAGCACTTGTCTGTGGTAGCATGTTCTAGTCTCCTCTGGTTTCATTAGAGACCCTCTTTGTGGTTATTCCTTTCCGCTCTGCGAGGGCCTTATGGCTCAGACAAGGGGAGCAAAGAGAGCAAACACGCTGTGACAATTGTGTCCTCCTTTTTATTCAGCAGCTTTCACTATTGGCACGATGGTTGGCCAGGTTAATGTCTCCATACAGCATGTCAGCAGAGGCATGCTCTCCATGAGATGTGCACTCCGGTGTGACGGCTACCTCCGACCTGTTTGTCTGGAATATTCCGCTGGAACAAAACCACAGGGGACGTGTTATTTTGTTCTAATTGTGACACCTTTAGAGGTATACGAGTTTGACTGCAGGTGAGAAAGTGGGTGTTAGTTGTCATCTGTATTTAAAAAAAGGATATAGGAAAGTCCATTTTGTCACCATGTTTATTATGTTTATTAACTCATGAAGTGTCCTTGGTCAGCTAATTTTATCACCCTTGTCTTTATACAGACTCTGATAAATCCACATCAGCATCACATGGACGCGTCGCATTACTTCTCTTCACAGCAAACGTGTGAATCATGGTGTAGCAAACCTTGTTAATCTGCCTGTTTACAGTTTGTTGGGCGGTATCACACTCTTCAGGGCACATGAGGAGAAATGGAGCCTCTCCTGAGTTCTCCACAGCTCTGTGTCATTTCATCCTGGCGTGACAGAATATTCAGACCATGCTTATTGAAGGGAGCGATGGCTTCTTTTAGACTTGAGTGCGTTTGACCATTTTGGACGGATGGTTTGACAAAGGCCAGCACTCCTCAAGCTTGCCGCACAAATGCTCCCATTTAAGTATTTGGTTGACTTTAAAGACGCGGCGCATGCCCGCCTCCTAAGCAAATGTGGCATGATTGTGTGCCACAAAGTGAGCCCGTTTGGCTTGACCACTGCGCTTTTACTTGACCATGCGCCTGAAATGAAGGGACATTTAGACCACATATGGAACAGAAGTGTTGTCACATACATTTCTTGTTCATATGCTTTGCTGAACGTGAAATTGCATTCAATTTGTTTGTGGCTGTTTTGCACTTTGGAGTGTGGGAAATCAAGCTGTGCCAATATGTGCTTCATACACACCTTTACTTAGTGTGATGTGACACCATTAGGTTAAAACAATAAGACACACCCATTTTGTTGATTACTGTTTGTTATTTTAACAGCAGAAAGTGATTTAATACATTTAAAATGATGCACACATGAAAACAAGCACAGTTTGAACTGGCAACGATGGCGTAGTTAACAACAGGGGCTTTGTTTACATGAAAATATGTAATTTCTTTACCAGCAGGAGAGTTCCTTAGCCTGATTATTGTGTTAAATAATTGACTGAATACAAGAAGTGCTTCAAAACAAAACACAGTGACAATTTTATAGGTTGACTTTTGCTACGCAGGTGTACACTGTAATAATTCTTAATGAAAACTTCTAATTTAATAAATTCAGTGGGTTAGTATTGTAAAGATGATGCATTGTTTTAATCTAACTTTTTAATAGTATCTAAAGTACTTCTCTTTTGCTTATTCTTCATGGTTTTCACATTTTTGGTTGTTAAATAGTCAGTGGGTTCAACTGCAGTGCATGTAACCAGAAGGAGTAAATACACATTTGCAGATGGTAACACTTTTTCAGCCTTTAGACCATAGACTGTAAAATAATGGATGAAGTCTGGGTGGCATTACCCATCTAGTTACCAATGTCATACTTTGAAGCCCCTTACTGTCGCCTGCCATATTGGAAATGCTGTCTCAAACTAACCTTTGGTCAACCTAGAAAACAGCCTAAGAGATGGGGCTGAGGTGGATTTAACAGCTATATATATATATATGTACATATCAGTCATTCTCCTAATTATCCATAGCTCATATCTTTCTAAAACCAAAAATAAGACAAAAAAGGAGAGAGTTTTTTGGGCTCAGCCAAAAAGGGGTCAGCAAAACTGTAACCTCTGTAATGATAATCGTCCAGGTGATGAGTACCACTTGTTGTTTGAGTGTAAGAATGTGAGCATATTGAGTTATCAAGAAAGGTGTATACCAAAGTGCTATCAAAACCGCCCTTCTATGTTTAAACGAATATTTTTGTTGCAATCAGAGAAACCGAAAGTTATTTGTAAACTTGGTGCCTTTTTTAAGAATACTCTTCCTTTATTTAAGTAATGCTTTTTGTGATATATATGCCGTGTGTTATCTTTTTGTTATTTGTATTGTAAGTTCTGTTTGTGCTCTATACTATGTCAACATGGTATGAGGCACATAAATAAATAAATGAAATGAAATGAAAATCATGGTCCAATGAAAATTTAACTTGTGATCACAATATTTTTAATCCTAATATTCACCATATCTTACCAAAGCAACAAATATTTTTAAATTCTATATTTATGTCACAGTATGTCGCCTTCTTCAAAATGAAAATCCGATTCTTAAAACAGAAATAAATTGGTTAAAAATTGGAAAAAATAGGTTAAAATGGGCAAAAAAGAGTTAACAGAGGCAAAACAATAGGCAGGAAGTGTCACACATGGGTTAAATGTGGCTAAACAGGCAGAAAAGTGGTTAGAATGGATTTATAGCAGAAAAAAAAAACGTTTTGATCGGCAAATGTGCTTTAAAAATAGTGAACATGGCTATAATTGGAAAAAAGAGGCATCAAAAGTAGTGAAAAGGGGTTAATAGTGGCAAAAATGGTGGAAAAAGTGGTTGAAAGGGTGGAAAAGTGGCAAAAATTGGTTATAAGGGACATAAAAGGGTTGAAATGTGGCAAAATGTGTTAAAAGAGGCAGAAATGCGTGCAAGGGGCAAAAAATGGCTTAACAGAGGCAAAAAAATTGGCAGTAAGTGTCAAAAATGGGTAAACATGAGGAAAAGTGTTTAAAATGTGGCAAACTAGGCAGAAAAGCTAGTGAAATAGGATTTTAAAAGTAGCAAAAAATTGGTTTCAAGTGTCAAAAACAGGCCAAAAAATGGGCTACAAGTGGGAAAATAAAGTTGGCAATGGCATATGGCAATGGGGGTGAAATGGATGCTTGCCCCAATTCTACTGATCTAACACACATACAATGATCTCAACAATAAATCAAACTGGGGAAGGCCCATTCTATGAGTTTGCCAGGGGCTCGGCAAAATCTGTGGGCTTGCCTGACCATAGCTTTGACTTTTTGAACAAATTCAACCTCGTATGAAGTTTTAAGGTCAAGAACCAATCTATTTTTCCATTACTTATATTTTTAGTGTTTTATTTTGTTAAAGATTCCTGAATAAGTAAGATTAAAAATAAAACCTGCACTAAATTTCTTTAAAAAGAAAAATCCAGAATCCAATTTTTCATTCTCATAAGAGAATGGACATGAAAGGGAAACTTCCATACAATATTTAACAGCATTAATGTGACAAAAATACGACCTGAACAAGATCCTTTTTTTTTGATCTACCTCTGATCATAAGGAGAATTTAATCAGTTATAAAATCAGTCATGCTGGTGTGAGATTAAATGCTGTCCACAGTCAGTCTATCCCCAGGATAAGTAAGGTCCTCAGTCATCTTAGCCCTGTGTGAGCAGTAAATAGAGAAATATATGCCGGGGCACAGTCCCTCAGATCCTCCATGATTAGGTTGCTTAACAGTTTAGAGGATGCTTTGAAAGTGAGATTCCTCCTCTCTTTAACACATTGTCACGTTGTTTTTCAGCTCTATAGATTCTGCCTCTAATCTGTTTAGCTGTACTTAAATTGGCTGCGTTGACATCTCCTCGTTTGAAGACTGGGATTCCTTTTTCCCCCTGGTCGACCAGCCTTTCACGTAACTTAATATGCCATTTTGGTCTCCCAGGGACAATAATTGAGTTTAGGCGAAGTTTAAATAGCTTAAAGGACAGGCAATACAGATGGGCATCTCTGTGATTAACAAACTCCAGCCCAAGGTCTCTGTGTCAGGCGCTGGATTAGGACATTACGAAGAGAATGACAGAGCTTTTTGGCACTTTATTCCCTCTCAATAACATTCTTTCACATATTAAGTTAATTCCACCCCTAGGTAGGGACTTTATCATGCAGAAGACCTTAATCCACTGTTGTTGAGTCCATCTCGCCCCAGCTTTGATGAAGCCCCCCTGCTTTTCTGTGGGTGCAGCAGGCCTTGGTAAGACAAAGCACCCGTGACAGAGACAATAAGATGCAGCTTGAGCCACAACAAAAAGAGGTTTCATCCATTGGAGAGCAGAGAAGAGGTGTTGTTGAGGAAAAATGAGTAAAAACATCAAAGGACAGAAGAAAAAGAGGACAAATTCACAGAGAAGTGCCAACACTTCTGATCAAGAAATTTATCACTATTAACACTGTGAGTGCTTTTATTAGGCGGAGAAGGGCCGGTCCCACTGATCTCTTGTATAGCACTTTATCTCAGGGCCACCTCTGACCCCGTGCTGAAAAGCCCCAGTTGATATGATGAGCGTAAGCTTTGGGTGTTCTTTTAGATCTCATATTGGTACTATCCCCCAGTTGAAAAGGCGTGTTTGTGGTGCCAGCGGCCAATTTATCCTCTGGCTTCAGTCACTCTGCATGGGAAAAAAGATTAGTAGTCAGTCAAACCCCCCACCCTGCAAAATGACCACCAAGGAAAGTCAGAGCCCGGGACATCAAAACACAAATTAGAAAGTCAGAGCGTTCACATGCAGTTAGAAAAAGTTAAAGTGTTGTGTTAGTCAAATTAAAGTGGACTTTTAGAATGCTTTATCAGACTAATGTGTCTTATTTATACATGGTTTGCCACACATTGTAAACCCCTATAACTTAATAAAACTAAAAAAATTAGAGCAAACTGATCACGTAAAAAATTCACTGAAAAAATGTGTAAAAACAGTAGCAGCAATAGGATAAATCAACTCAGTTTTACCTTGTACTTTTATGTTGGGTTAACATAGCTTTTTGAAGTTTAGCTAAGCTGTGGACACTTTTCTACCTCCTTAAAAATTCAGTTTGATTCCAACTTGTTACAATATGTTACAGTACTTTTCTTAAACCTACAATCCACTGCAATTTTTTTTTTTTTTACGTATTTCCACCTCACACTTTAATTCTAACATTTATGCCACCCAAGGTAGGCTACTTTGAATGACTCTAACAATGACTGAACAGTGCACCTTCAACCTTTCCATGCTCCTCACAGGCAGGACGTATCGAACTCAGTCGGTAACTTCACTCATGGTGCGAAAGTGTCTAATGGCAAAATGGAAAACTCTGCAGATAAAGAGATGATTGTCAAAGAATTTCAGCAGAATGACAAAAAACAAAGTTGGGCTGAGGCGCAGGCGGCCTAATGGTTTAAGGTGCACACCATGTACGTGGTCGGCCCGGGTTCAAATCCAGCCAGTGCATGTCTCTCCCCGGCTCTCATCCCTGTTTCCAATTCTGTTCACTGTCTGTCCTCCTCTGTCTATAATGGCATAAAATGCCCAAAAATAAATCTTTAAAAAAGTGATTGAGTACTGTTTACTTAAAACTACAAATGTAGAAAAATAGAGCTGAAACACCTGTTTTGGACTTTATTGTTGTTATTGAACAACCTTTTATTGTTCGGTCTTACAGTATAAGTCAAATGCCTCGGACTGTGTGCGCAAAGTGGCTTTGAAGCATACAGGCACAAGTGTCCATCAAATGTGAGGTACTCATCAAAATATTTTTCAATAATCATGAAGAGCATTTAAAGTGTAAATAAGGTACCCAGAGTGGATAAAAGCATCAAAATCTAACATGTTCGTCCAAAATATTCCCTGGGAAGAGCCCCTCAAAAAGCTCGACCATGTCTTCAGATCAAGCAAATTATTCCAGGCTAGATCTATGTAGAAATGTCAAATCCATTAAATAGGAGATTACTGTTTGGTAAAATTACATAAAACAATTTTAAAATATTGATTTATGGCAAAGGTAGTGAAATTAAGTGTAGTAGTGTGCATACTTTTGTTGTTTTTTTTTTCTATAATTTATGCCTGATCTCTCAAATGGTTTTCAAAGTGGGGTCCATGGACCATAGGGGGGCTCAAAACAATGATTGGGGGGGCTCAAGAAGGCTAAATAAAAACAATCGGAGCCATCTCGCACTGCAAGAAAAGCACAGCAAATTTTGTAAGGACTGGTGAGACTGAAGCCTGAGTGCAAAGTGCACCAGAGGCTTTCATTTCAAGTTTTTTTGCAGACTCCAGGCAGGCTTTCATGTGTTTGCACTGAGAGGCATCCGCCTAGCCACTTTGCCATAAAACCCAGATCAGAGGATGGTTGTCCTTCTAGATCTTTGTCCCATCTCTACACAGGATCTCTGGAGCTCAGTCAGGGTGACCATCAGGTTTTTGATCTCTCTTACTGAGGCTCTTCTCTCTGGATTGGCCCAATGACCAGCTCTTGGAAGAGTCCTGGTTGTGACAAACTTATTCCATTTGAGAATTTTGGAGGCCACTGTGCTCTTGGGAAACCGTCAGTGCAACATATTTTTTCTTTGCCTTGCAGTAATCCTGTCTCTGAGATCTGCAGGCAGTTCTCTTGACCTCATGGCTCAGTTTTGCTCCAATAAATTCAATTTTTCGGAGGTGGACTCCAGTCAAGGTGTAGACACATCTTAGCAACAATCATGAGAAATGGGAGGAACCTGAGCTAGATGTCAAATGTTTTTCAAAAGGTCTGAATAGTAATATAAATGTGATATTTCAATTTTTTTTTCTTTTAATAAATTTGCAAGAATTTCTAAAATGCTGTTTCACTTTGTCATGATGACTGTAGATTAGTGAAAATAAAAATGATTTTTTTTTTTGACTGTAGCATCAGACTGCTCAAAAACTACATTTTAAAACGTGAGAGGGGTTAATACTGTCTGAATGCACTTTAAAATAGCACTTTGCTGCAAACTTTGCTAACACCATGTTGCTTTATCTTAGAAAAAATGTAGACATCCCTGTTGATCGTCTTTACTCTGAGCTGACCATGTGGTGTGTCACATAGCCTGAGCCAAAGCAGAAACTTTACAGAGCTTATTTAAGGTTTATGGAATGGGATAAATTACACTCCACTCTCTAACCTCTCAAGACACACAAATCTAGATTTTGAATGCTCTCTATGAAGGTTTACATTTCTGATGTCCAAGTGCATTGCACATCTGGAAGAATTGTGACTGGTCTGCAGCATTGGAGGGTAGGGATTAGTGATAGGTGAACAGAAACAAGCTGAAAGGGGGCATGCTGCTGCCTAGCATGGCAGAATCAGACATCAGTCAATAAATCAATGCTCCCCTGCTGTTATACTGAGACAGGACAGTATTTAATACCCTAATCGAGCTATAACTGTCACTTGACTTAACTGTGCATGTAAATATACTGATTGCTTGTGTTTCTAATTGATGCACTTTAAGTAAAAAATTTGTATCAATTTAATAAATGATTTTAATGATCTTATTCTAAGAGATTTAGACTTGAATTGTTTTTCACAGTGAGAACACAGTAACAAAAAGCCGTGCAGAGCATATGAGCAGTCCATTGACCACTCTATTGAAAACATCTCTGTTTCAGCGCTGAATAGAATAATGAATTCAGTCACCTGTCTGAACTTAAGCTGTCCATTTGATTGTCAGTGGTGCTGAGAGTCTCAGAAGGTTTTGATCCTTCCAGCGCTAACAGATGGTTGTCGTGGCTCGGCCGGGGCTGGGAATCGCTCCTTAAGAGCAGACAGAGGGGTTGCAGGGGGAAAATCCCCTGTTGCCGTCCCTAAGAAGACCATAAGCTTGAGCAGAGAAAAAGAAAGGGCCTGCTACTGGTGCTAATTACCCAGAAACCACACAGAAAGTGCCCACTGTCACAAACTGAAGAGGTTCACATCCCTTCTTACACAGATAAAAGGCGTAGTACGAAAACATTTCGCGGGGGACAAAGGAGGGAAGATTACCATAATCTTTTGGTTTGTATCCCCTGTAAGCTGTCCGTGTGTCCTTCTCCTTCACTCTTTCTCCTCCTCCTCCACCCTCTCTCGCTCACTCTCCACTGCTCTCTTGTTTCGTCTTGTCTAAAATCTGGTTTTGAAGCAGCAGAAATGGTGGGAATTGGCTTTGCAGCCTAAGCCTGACAGTTGTGTTATTCCCGCCTTCCTGTGATCATCCCTGTCATTGGTGGGCTGCTGTTGGGGTAATCAGACAATGGCAGGCGAAACGAGGTGTCACTGTGCTGACAGACCCCTCTTCATGTTATGTCATTGTTAATCCTCAGCCTTCAGCCCGCTCCCACTGCTGCTTTCATCCGAGCATTCTCCATGAAGGGGATGGCGGATAAATATGATGCCTTCATATTTCTACATATCAAAGCGCTCTCAAGCGGCTGTTTTCTCCCTAAGTGGCGAGGGATTGTACGGCACACAACTCAGAGCGAGAACTTTTTTAAATGAGGACATCACAGCGACTGCACCCGCGTTGGCTCCCTAACTGTCCCAGTCACAGGAAGCCTGGACCAAAGCCAGTCACAGAGCCAGGAAAACAGCAGCTTAAAAGGCATAAACGCTGTCTTTCTCTTGACTGTGGATCACCCCAGAGGTCTGATCCTTTTAGCATCGGGGCTGCCTCAGAGCACCTCTGCGGAGCTCATTGGAGACTGTGATGAGGCGTCGAGACATAGTGAAGGAAATGGTTTCAATTAAAGGCAGAGAGTGACGGCTGACACTAAGAGCCCCGCGTCTCTGAGAGAACAACAGCAAGTGGTGGAGTCTCCGACAATCATTATCCAGTGCTTTTATAGCATCTAAAAGCTCAAAACATTCAGATTGATGGCAGAATGTGTGCTCAGGGTATAAGACATCCCATAAATGGCTCCGTTTTCACTCTCTTGCTGTCTGCTTTTTTTGGCTTCTGAGTGGGCGGTGTTGAAACAATGACAGGAAAGCTGCTAGTTTTGGTAAATCTCAAGTTTATGAACGATTATGCTACTTCTCAGCAGTGAGAGGGAGAACATTTTGCATATTTCTCTCATGTCAAGAGGCAGCAAAGTGACTATTTTCATTCAAACATCACAGTCATTACGTTTCCTCAACGTACGCTTCAGATCAGCTGCTGTTTGCTTCGCTGTGTTTCCAGATTGAAGACATTAGGTTGCTTCTGTTCACCCGCCTTAAACATAGGTCACGCTTTCATTCATCTTTCAGACATGACACGTTCAGCTAAAACGCACTCAGCCTTTTCATTTTACTGTTTGGTTTCTCCAGCTCTGATTGCATTTGAAAGCGATGCCACAGGTCTGCTCCCGTTGTGTGTGCTGTGCTGCGAGTGTGTGCCGGCTTTCTTTGACAGCCTCAGTGTGAGACTGATGTTTCAGAAGGTAGACATGTGTGCTCCCTGTAACGCTGTGTTTACAGAGCCTCCCCACCAAGTCTCTGCTCGCCGCATACATGGCACAGAGGGCCCAGATGAGATAACACAGTTTACTGCTGCTCTTTTTAGTGGATGGCAGCAGCCAGGGAAAAGGCAACCGGTGGACAAGCGTCACTGTGGCTCAAGCTCCGCTGGTGAACATTAGAATATAAAACCATTGTGATAACAGTGATAAAAATGGCTACTACTCTGAGTCATCCATCATCTTCAGCCAACATGGGCTCAGTAGTTTGGGGAAAAGTCACAAAAAACAGCATATGGCCCGTTTAAGTATACACAATACCCAATTTTTTTTTGTCAGATGATTTCAAAAAGCTACAATACAACCAATGTAACAGAATGTGTCTTGTTATGGTGACTGTCAGGTGGGATGTTTTTATCGTTGCCATAGAAGAACTAGATGTTGCGTTAAAGACTGCTACATTATAAAGCATTAAAAAATAGAGAATTTACCTAAAATAAACCAACATTTAGGTTTTAATGGATAAATTTCACTGCACTTTCACTAACACATGGAATTAAAATACCACCTGGTGGCAGCTCTGTTTATTTCCTCTTATGTGATTGGACAACTAAAGCTGTCATTCACGTACTCAGGTCAGGTCAGGTCAGGTACGCAGTCACCCCCAGTGTCTGGTCCAGCCCCAGTATACTGTGAACTGGATCAGGCCTGGGAAAGCACGCCAGTTGCCCATAGATGCCAAACCAGTCTGATTGCAGACAGTATCTGATCATCTCAGATAGCCACTCTCACAGACCAAGATGGTGTATATTTTAGAACAGAAATAAATGCTAAAACTATCAAAATAAAATTTGAATAAACTTCAGTTTAGAGTTGGGTAATGGGTAGGATACCAAAAGATAAAACTTGTTAACCTGACCTCTAAAACCTTAAAACAAAACATTTGATAAAGCCGAGTAAACAGGCTGCTTACAGGAAAAAAGATCTTCCTCCATGAAAACACTCTAACACATCCAGTGTAGTTTATGTAGCTCTGTTAGCTGAGTAAACTACATAGATAATGTAATTAATGTAGCTAAAGCTAAGCCCGTAAAGCGAGCTCTGTACAAAACATAGCTAGGTTCTCTATGTAGCTACATTATCTTTATTTAGCTTTAGCTACATTTGCTCAAGCTCTCATTGCTAAAGCTCACGTTGCTAAAATTGACCCTGCTAAAGCTCCCGCTCATGTTGCAAAAGCTCTATCCGCTTAAGTTCATTCAGCTGAAGCTCATGCTCAGTGGTAGCCAGGGTCTCCCTGACATCTTACCCCCCCCCCCCCAAAAAAAGGAATGATTGGCTATTGGTCCTATCAGCCATTAATTGAAACTAATGATGTATTATTTTAAGCATGTTTAATTGCTAGGTATAGCTTAATTGAATTGGTTTTACAACATGCATACACTAAAGGGGAGGTATATCGAAATTACCCAATCATCCTTATATTTTCTGTATGTGGCCCTCAGTGAAAAAAAGTTAACAATGATGCAGTGCAACTTGAGCACAATGGAAAAAACACAGTGGTGAGCAAATAGAGACACAGTTGTACTTATTACTTCTTCAGGATATTTAAAACATCACTAACTAGCAATCTAATGCTCTGTACTTTACCCACATGTTTTAGAGCTAATTTGTTTTCATCATTTGATCTCTCTGGCTTGTCAGTCCAGGGTAAAAACCATGGTCAGTATTTGGAGAAGGGAAACACAAACAAAATAATACCAGTATCCAGATTGTGTAGCATTAATTTGAACCACAGATGAACCAGGAAATACTGTACATCCTAGTTAGTTAGCTTTGTGCTAACACATTCTGGAAATTGCCATTAACAGGCTAACACTATCTCAGTCATGGTAATTTCAATTTTAAACAATTGATTGACTTGACAATACTATTTAAAACAGATTTTTACAATTATGCATAATTTTAAAGTGTTTAGGAAAATGAATCATTTCTTACGATAAGATGTTGCTAGACGTTTCGGCTTTTTACCTCTTTTGTATTTTAATGGCGATTCACAAAGGGCAATCAAGCTGGGAATATAAACTTGTTTGTATGTGTGTGCCCATGGAAGCTGCCATGCGTCCCATATGTTTATCAGGCACATTATTCTGTACATTCTCAGAAATAAATACTATGTTATATGTAACTATGCTATATGTAACTATGTTTTCTAACAGCTGTTGTGGTCATAACATCTATGTGTAAAACAGGCTGAAATCCACCAGTTAACATGGTTACCAAAGTACAACACCAGAAAATTATGTCCATGCATGAAGGTGCAGACGGGTGTTCTGACCACCGGTCAACAGTCTGATCTGATCTTTTGTTGCTGCTATTTATTACAGATGATATTATGTTAGTTTGGAGATCAGGATTATCACCAATATCTCTTTTGCCAGCAGGAATGGGTTAAAAACACTTCTGTCTCAAGCATGGATGAGTGGTGTCACACAATGCTTGTGTATGGTCTGTTTCCACAAAGAGGTCCAGTTTGGTTCAGTACAGTTTAGTCAGGACCACTCTTTCAAGAAACACATGATTTTCGTCTCAATATTTCTTCATTAGCAGTTATTGATAAGCATTTCTTGCTGACATAACTGTTTGGTGGTGTGGCTGTTCTGGGATCCCCCTGCTCTTCCACAAGCCTACATAGAAAGTATTAAGCAGGAACAGCACATGTTCCTGCTCTTCCTATGCTTGTAAGTCAGAATCAGAATGGAGGAGGAGCTGGGGTGGAGGAGAGTTGCAAGAGCAGCTTGCAGAGAGAGCGGCAGAGCATACGCAGGAAAGAGCACTTTGAATAAGGCAGCATGAGAGCGCTTAGCCAAAAGTGTGCTTAGAGCGAAATCAACTGGCCATCAGCTAAGGAGGGATGGTGTGAGCTCAGCTGATCTCAGTTATTGCAGAGCTTGACTCCATGGCCTGCTTGAAGTAATGCTATATGCTCAAATTTTGCCATGGTTTAGCACATTAAACTCCGATCTTACCTGTGCTTCCTTAACTAATGTCTGCCCACTCTCATCTGTGGTGTTGGGAAATCCAGCTCTTTTTAGAGAACCAGATCATTTGGCTCAGCTCAGTTGAGCTAGTTGTTTGGCATCAAACTGGCTCTTCACCTTTTAACAGTTTAGCTTTTCAAATGTGGATTTAAATAACAAAGGATGGAGGAAAGGAAACTAGCATTCAAACAGGAACTAGCTACCATGGCTCACATTAAAGAGCCCAGACCTGTTCATGAACAGCACATCAGCCACTCACCCCACAAGATTTAATCAGTTGATAGTCTATCCCCGTTTCTATTAAAAACATGTTTGTGACAAAATGAGGAATTTTTTTACAAGTTAAAGGGGCTCAGCTAGCCTCTTAGCTCAGTACGCAACTCCTCTAGACTCTTGTCTCCCTTCATCTGGCTAGACAAATCCAGACACTGGAAGGTCTGCAGGACTGAGTAATTTATGATATTGATTGCCTCCAAGCTGGGTAAATTGTTTAAACTGTGGGAAAAAACACTTTTGTAAACTGTAGGGATGGTACTTAATGTATGTAGACATTTTCTGATGATAACTGAAGTGTAGAGGCCCATTTAGAGCTTTAAAGTTCTATCTTTCCTCTGTCCCTATTATTCCTGATGGCTGTCCCCCACTTCCTGATCCCCAAAAGACATTGGGGATCAAAGGACTCTAAACCTAGTGTAAAGTCAATTGAGTCAGTCAGAAAAATCTTGCCTCATCCCTAATTTGGAGATCCAGAGCCACCTGAAACCAACTCCACAGGAGTAATCTGTGACGTTATATCCTCTGCTGTTTGAAAAAGACACTTTACATTTGCCCTGAAACCGCGCTCCTTGTAACACGGCTCAAAATGACAGGTGAGACGTCTGAAGGAGCCAACAGACTGGATAGCACTGAGCTGAGCACATGTCCATTCATCCCCAGATTCCTGTTCCAGTCAATCTGCATCTCTTATTTAACCTGAGCAAGCTCATTTACAGGAAATGAAACGGGAGAGAAATAGAAAAGAAACAGGAGATATGCTGCATTTTTAATCCAGGACACTGGGTAGTAGATATTTTTTGACAACAAACAGCACTTACAGGCGTGTTACACACACAGAGATTCTTCTACCCTGGAGCCCTGTTGTTGTTGAGCAGCAGACAGAGAAGTGCTCGTCTTGAACCAGGCAGCTCCAGATCAGTCTCCATTAAGAATCTGCTGCATAAATGTATTCACAATCTGCACATACAAAACCCTTAACTGGATTTAGTAAAGCAGTCCTTGCAGGATTGTCAGCATCATAAATATGCCCTGCAGTCCTCCAGATACCATCGCTGAATGTTTATCCCAATCTCTAATTGTTTCAGAATCACACGGATCATACTGGAAAACAGCAACGGAAAAAGCTCTTAAAGCATCTCTGCGGGATTTCATGGCATAAGTGTTTTAACCATGAGCGAGAGATGATTTAAAAGTGTACATATACACACCTTATGTATATTTCATCCCTCCCAAACTGTAATGGGACTGAACAGAAGTTCAGTGTTTGGGCGCCATCTGAACTAATTAGAATCACTATCCATAATTGAGAGGCAAATGCACGGAAAATCGCTCTACATCACATTTCATTTTAGTGACAAAGCTTTTCAGAGCACTGGGTGACTTTTTGTGTTGTAGCTTATGCCTGGGACGTGCAGTGCTTCATTTCGTGACACACTTTATTGAACTGATTTAGTTTGTAGCGGGAAGCGTCCAGGGATTTGCTGTCCAAAGGTGTTGGGTCTGGATTTTGAGCGGCACTTCTTAGTGCTCCATTTTCTTTTGTTCTGTTTGTCTTAACACTTCATGCTTGCAGGATATAAAGCCTCCTTTAATGGTTCTCTGTGAGCTGGAGCAGTCAGGATATACATTTTAGTGTGTTGTATGTTCACACTACATCCCATCATCATACCATATTGTCAACGCTGTTTTTCCACTGTATTGTAAATGCAACTGTTTCATAATCCTGTGTTCACTTAATGGAGCTCTGTGTTCAAATCCTCCTCAGATGAACCTGTAGCATTCTGCTTTTGTGTCAGCGATTACAAAAAAGAGAATTTACTTAAAGAGAGTAACCATTGGGGCAATGGGGTTTTGTTCTTTGGGTCACTAAATCCATTGCCACCAGATGGTAACGTTTTATTAGATGGGTCTTTTCTGCTTAATGCCAAGCCCACCTTGTTCCTATCCTGTAGCTGGTGAAAGATTTGGATGCTGCTTAGTGCTCCGTTGCTCTGTCATCTTGGATTTGTTGGCCTAAATATGCTTTTTCTCCGGTGCGGCCGATGCAGCGCTCTTATAGACCCCTTGATCAAAGGATAATGCACAGACTGTCACTTGGCCTCCCTCAGCAGTTGGCAAGAGCACTCTGAATTATTCAGATGCATTCTCATGAATACTTGTGCAGCTTACAACCCTGTTGATGGCAAATAACACTTATCTAAATGGAGTAACAGATCCTGTTTTGTAATTCTTACTCATCACAGAAGGAAAGACTGTTCATACGTGGAGCATTGAGTGCCGAGGTTTTGGAGAAGTTGTTCATTGATGTACAGCAGCACACAGTTGTGTTGTGCTTCATGCTCTGTACTTTAAATCTACGGTGCTCAAACTGAGGGTTGGGATTTCCCAACGGGTCTCCAAGAGGGAAAGCAGTAGAAAGTCACTTTTTTATTTACTTTTGGGCACTCTTTGAGTTCAAGGTACTTGGGCATATGTGAGGAATGCATCAATATATTATTATATGCTTGTTTATACATAAAGGCATATAGGGCGCTGAGGATTCATCACTGGGCCGATGTGCCACAACCCAGGGCTGGAGAGGGAGGCCTAATGCATGTCGGCACACACGTGTGTCACTCAGCACCCAAGTAAAAGCATCTCTTTTGTCGGGGCCTTTTCACCCCTGGTAACACACCCAGAGACTGCCAGTGATTTGCCGGCTCTTGGGTAACCTACAGCAATCCTACTTCCTGCCTGGATGGTACCCCAGGCAATGCTTCCTCACCTCATCCACCCCTAATTCCGCCCCAAAGGTGTGCATGTTGTTTTTTTTTTTAGCACAATATTTGCATGCAACATAAATACAAGGACATCCAGAGCACAACCTAGGTTGTGTCAATCCTTCTTTCTCAACTTTCAGGTATATTTTAAATTTTAAATGCATTTTTTGCTGAATTTCTGTAGTAAATCACGACGACTCACAATTTTGTGAGTCATCGTGATTTACTATGAATTAATTCTTACCAGTAATATGAAATCCAATTAATGTTAAAAATAACTGATTCTATGATCTTGGCCTCTAGATGTAAAATTTTACATATGTGCTACAGACAATTTCAGAAGATTTACTGTGTGACATAGTGTATAACACTGTTATACATAAAGAAAAATACATAGGAGTGCATACAAAATTATTCACTGAAATCAAGTGAACCTTAGTCAATGCATTTGCACCTTTATGGAGTTCTAGTTTTGCTGCTTCAGTTAAAGTAAACAAGTAGAAGAAGAGATTTTGTTTAGAAACTGTTCTTTGTTATGATTTCTTTACTTTGTCATTTGTGCTGGCTTCAGCTAGGAGAACTTTACTTCTTGTTTGCATAAAAAACCTAGCTTTTGTAGTTTCAAATGATTTTATGGCTATGCAACAAAAAATTAAAGGATGACATTGTTGATAGTTCTGACTGTGCACAGCATCAAGTACTTTGAATATGGACAGTCCCCTCATCCCTGCCTGCCTAAATCCTCCTCTAATTCCCCTGAGGGAAAAATCAAACAAATAAAAAGATGAACAAGTTTGAAAAAGAGAGGTAATAAAACAAATGAAAAAGAAATAAATAAATAAGGCAGACCTAAAATAAGTATGATCAGTTTAAGTATATATAATTTAAGTATGTTGATCCTTTAAAAGTGCATTTGAAATTTTTTTGAACTGCAAAAGTAGCATAATGTTCATAAGCCATGTAGGACTTTTATTTTGAAAGAAATTTAAAGAATAGGATTAACTCAGCCACAGAAAAAAATACAACTTGCTTCTAGTCAGAACAGAAATGAAAAGAGCCATAGGTAATGGTAAAAAAACAAGTGAAAAGTTTTGTATCACAAGGATTACATTTAATTTGTTTGCTGAGTAAAATGTGACATTCAATCTGTCCTTATTTTCCATCACTGTGAGTGCAGGTACAAGCTAGGGTGAGTAGCATACAGCTGCTGTCACTGAATCAATGAGATTTTTAAAACAAATAATGAATTAATTACGCCTTAATCTCACCGTGATATGCATGTTAATACTTGAGTACAGTGAGTCCAGAATACTCTGTCTTTGCATAATCTGTATAAAAGTATATTTTCATTCCCTGATTAACTGATAGTAGTACCTAAACAGTCCTATAGGCTCGATCCTAGTTCTTGTCCTCATAGATTTAATCCTAGAGTAATTGCAGTTCTCATGGCAGGATTTCAATATCTAATTTTTTTTTAACCTTACCTACAGAGACAGAGAATATTACATTTTCACAAGAAACATTTTTTTTTTGGACTTGCATCTAAATTTTTCTTTTAATTTCAGAAATACTCATTACTCTTCCAATTATCACTAAATTTTGTAATTTTTCTGTTCATAACTCATGTAAATACTGAGGCTAAAGTCTGTGATTAAATGCACAAATTGCATATTTTACACTTTCAGGACTGAAACCAAGGACAAAATTGTTTATGACAAACTTGATATGAGAAACAAGAGAATATCCAATAACCTAGTGCCATAATATCACATGCATAAAGTCTAATTTTGTTATGTGCTATTCTGTGGATGTTCTGTTGTTCACTGGATCCTTCACTTCCTGAACAGTCTTCAGGAATACTGTTTTTTGTTTAAGATGATTTTTGGGGGGCTCTTCTGCCTTTATTTTGATAGGACAGCTGAAGAGAGACAGGAGATATGGGGAGAGAGAGTGGGGAAAGATGTGCACCAAAAAGCACTGAGACTGGGAATCGATCCTCTGACCAGTGCATCAAGTATTATAGCCTCTGTATTTGAGCCGTGCTTTAACATCTGAGCGAAACCAGCACCCCAGAAATACCGTCCGTGTCAGTTTGTTTCCAGAAATTTCAGGTTTGTAAAAAATCAGGTCATGTTTTGACACATGGAGGGTTTAAAGTTACTTTGTAAGTCAGTGACCATGTCGAGAGTCACGCAGTGGTGGTTGTGATCACCAGGCTGTGATCAGTCACCTGCCGACAGAAAACACAGAGTAGAAAATCCAGCACCTTTAGCTAGGTGAACTCCTAAAGACTATTTTTCTCGTGCTGTTGCTATGCTTTTTGTTAAATTTTCAGTCTGGGCTAGGCTTACTTTAATTCACTGCTTAAAGAAAAACAAAATGTAATGTTAGCATGCATGTAAGCAATTTTATACCATGGTCTCGGTGAATACTCAATTCTGATTGGCTCTGGAAATTCCATTGGTGTCGATTTTCACAAGTAGTTCCGTTCAAAAAGTCATTACACTGTTCCAAATTAATGTGCAGCAGTCGTTAGCCGTTACTCCGTTAGGAGTAACTACAGCAACCTGAGACAGTCATATTTTCTGAGCAGGGAGTACAGCGCTGCCAGCCTAAGGAGCCTCCAGGTTTAAGACCAGGAACGCAAGATGGTCTTATCTTCTATATCCAATGTACGTCTTGTTTCCAGGCTCACCTTAACACTGAGAGGTGAGTGTCGCAAAAAACTCACTTCACTCCTGTTCTGACTGCTATAAACTATTGTCAGAAGATTCAAATAATATAAACAAAAGAAAAGAAGCCATTGTTTCTTTGTAGAGCTAAAGGAAATGCTTCTGATGAACTGGAATGATAATATCTGATAAATATCGATGATTGTCTGAAGGAGGATTAGCACCTACAGGGTGTGGACAGCTCTGTTTCACCTCTGTGACCTCGTAGTGCTGAAGGAGTAATTATTCTGTTTTTTCAAACAGCTGGTCTGCTAAAACTAAGCTTTCTATCAGACGACTGTTCATGCTAACGTACAGGTTTATAGTCTAATCACAGATGATCCTCTGTCTCCCTCTTCTTCATGCCTTTTCATTGATAAATCCATTCAGAAAGTGCGCTCAGGCAGACTAGTTGTTTTGTTCCATTGTGACTTTGTATCTACGGCCTGTCCTATTTACTGGAGTACTGAACAACGTTTACATTCCCTAAGAATGTTATGGAATTAGAATGACTATTTCAGTTATTAGTCAAGCTCTCAGGTGTTGCTAGGGGAAAGGAATTCTTGTTTTAGTAAAACTTTGTGTTTTGATCACAAAGCGTATGAAATTATAGATCAGTAGTTTTATTAATTATTTTCACTGGTAAGTGACCATGGTATATGCGGGTTAATGCCCTTCGAGATGTCCAGTTATCAGGGATTGATGGACTTTGCAGAGGCAACCGTCCAACGCCCACGTCGTCCATTAATCCCTGATAACTGGACATCTTGTCTGGCATCAACCCTTATATGTCTGAACTGGACGACAGTTTACATGACAGCACAGTTTGAATTTACAGCATGTCAAGATGAATTCAGTTTGGACTGAGGCGCTATAGTAGGAAATAGTAGCAGTATATTGAAACTTCTTGGTGCTTTAGTAAACTATGCGTGGTCCTCAAGAGAGGAAATTTGTGGACCACCGAGATGGAGTTCTCTCCACGAATTTGACTTTTGAAATTGTTTCTGTTTATCCTCTCCATAAAGTAATGTTATCGATTCCGTGGGCGCCCGATGTCTCCTCTTTTTCCTTAAGGTGAAATTTTGGAGCTGTGTTACTGACAGAGGTCAGAGGAGTCCAGGAAGACCATGTGTTTGTCAGGTCATCTTTTCAAGCCTCCTCTGAGCTCTGTGCGCATCCCACAGATAGGCCAACTGCAAAGATAAAGGTTGCATGTGCTTATGCATGAGACGCTGCTGTTAGTACAACAGGGGGAAAGTGCCTTTCACATGCAGTTTTGTGCAGAAAGATTAAATTTGCACTCCTGCCTACTAAAAATGTACAAACACTACCCTATCTTACATTAACAGTGGAGCAGTTGTATATCGCTGACGGCTACATCATGTGGATTTGGCATTAGAATATAACATGTGGGAGTTGAAGTTTTTCTTGTTTTTTTAACGCACTGATGTGACCTCTTAGTATCTAATTTGGCTTCCAAATGCAGACATTAAGAGCAGTCAGCCGTTCAATGTCAGGACTTTTTACTTAAACATGCGCCCCGAGCTGACAGGTGCTGAGATTCACATCACCATTGTTAGATTTTAGAGAACTTTAATGAAATATCCAAGACTGCTTATCTATCTCTTTCCATCTATGAGCAGGAGTGACATTATATTTTTAGTCATATTGTAATAACTTTATCTACTTAAAAACAAGTCATTCTTATGATCATTCTCTGTTTCATATCATGCATATGAACTACCTAGTCCTCATGTGTTTAAATGATACTTAGAGTACAGGTGCATTAGCCAAATATGATTTTAAAACAATTCTATTGTGTTTAACAAAACGTCCAGACTTACCCGACCTTCTCTTCCAAGCATGGCAGTAAAATCTGTTAAAACAAGTCCTTCAAATGAAGGAGAACCCAAATTTCATTGCAACAACACCCCAAAAAATCAGATGGAGAGATCAAATAAAAACATCTTGGAAGCTAAAAGGGATATCTCACTACTATCAAGGTACCTAGTAGTAGGTACATTTGAGCCAAAATTGTTTTGTGACCCATTTTTACCAATAATTGCCAGATTTCTATGGAAAACTGTACCCATCTGTTATGCTGTACAGCCTTGCTTCCTTGCTGGTACAACCAGCGAGGCCTTCTCAACCTCCCAAGACCCTGCATGCACATGCACAGACATTATATTTTGGCTTTTTTACAACAATATCATGAATTCTGCTATCAGATTTTTTTAAATAATTGTCCAGACATTACACTGAAGTTTACATGATTTGCTTGGAATGCCCGGGGAAATTGCTTTAAAATTCTTTGGAATTTTCATGGAAATTTCACAGATTTTTTTTCTAAGTTCTTTGCATGGTGTTTTTGTAGTAATTGCACAGAAATGTTTGGCAATGTCTTGGAAAATTGTGGGGAATTCTATGTTTTGGAAAGCTTAAGTAATTTTAAAGGAAATTTTCCAAGACCTCCAGAATATTTAGTGGTAATTTAGTTGGCCTGAATAGGTTCTTGTGGTCCATCATGAGAAAAATGACACCACCATTTCTTTGCTTTTAAAAAATATATTCTTTTGGGAAATGACTTCCTATGGGTAAAGAAATAATATTTTAGTTTTCTGTTACACTTATGAGATCCCACGTATCCCAAATAAGTAGGTGAAACTAAAAATGCATGCCAAACAAAAACTCAGGTCTCAGGATGTTACAGGAGCAATGCTCGCTGAAACCACTGGAGGCTAATGTCACTTCTGTTTCTAGGTACCTCATATGACCCAGCTTCAGATACTGAAATATCACTTTAAACACCTTGCCTTTAACTGTTAATCACTAGATTTACCCCAGAGATCCCTGACATTTTCTAAAATAATCAACAAAAAACAAAAAGATTATGTTCCATCACAGAGAGAAAGATGGATAATAACTGGTGCAAAGTTAGTGAAAAAGTCAGTCTAAGAAACTGAATTTTTTAGAGGCTTGCAGCCTAATGTGCAATTAATTTTGTTAACACAAGCTCACTTCTCAATGTCAAGCTAGCTAAATGTCCAACACATGTTACAACAGAAACTGTGCAAACCACCACCAAAGTTTATGAATCAAACCAATGATTTGTATGGTTTTATAGCCTATTAAACCACATAAATATAAGTATACAATACAAATAACTTATTTGCAAATAGCTGCTACAACAAGAACTAAGTGTAAAACATCACCTATGCAGCAGCTGCAGCACCTCAACAAGTTTGCTGCTGACTGAGTGAGGAAAAGCCATCACCACTAACAAGCACAAGCCATGAGAGAGAGCAGGTAGGATTCAGTCAATGTTAATGTTTAAGAGTACAATATTGACCTGTTCTAAATGAGAAGTGTCCAAAGACTAATGGTTCTGGGATATGTAAATAAAAATATCATGACTTACCAATCATAATAATGAAATAGTCAGAATTCTGAAATAAAAATTTAGGTTTTTCTCATTTTTAATATTGGAAACTGGCTTTCATGGACTTGAAATAAAAATTCTTATAATTTTAAATTTGATTATTGTGTCAGTAACAAAAGAAAATAATAATAGTTGAAGGTTATTATAAAGAATAAACTAAATCTGCTATCATAATTCTTCAGAAAAAAGGTTGGGAACTAAAGTGGACTGTTCTGAGTCACAAAACTCCACAGCAATAATCATGTCCTACTGCAGCCCTGCATGCATGCATATCTTTTTTTTCCACTTTTCCCTGCAGTAACGTATAAATTTGGTTGTTTACCAGTGATTTTGAGAAATTACAACATATTATGGGAAAATCAGCTTTGATGCAGTAGGATAATGTTAAAAAATGTGAAGATCTTGAGAAAATAACCATTTACGCACAATAAAGCAGAGCCAAGTAAAATGTCCACTTAGGGCTTCCATACCTCATAGACTCTGTGCCAGTTTTTCTAGGCACACATTTGCAACCCACTGAAAACAGCTTCGCGACCCACTTTGAATCCCGACCCAACAGTTGAGAACCGCTGATCTACTGTATACCGCCATGATCTAGAGCAGCGATCATCAACTGGTGGCTCGGGGGCCATATCATAGCCCCCTTATAGCTTCCCAATTGGCCCCCAAAAGATTACTAAATTCAGAAAAATGTGAAGAGGATTAAAGTTTTTTTTAGGATATTTCTCATCTTTAAATCTCCCCAGCTATCAAATCAACCCAAAAATATACCTGTATACCTGATAGTATTGGCTAGAATGACTTAACATTTGATAAATTCTACAGAAATCAACCTGTCAGCCATTATTAGGAAATTTGAGGCATGACAAACACAAATTTACCGTTCAAAACTGATTAAATCTGCAGTTTTCAGTGTCAGCTTTCCACTTAAAAATCATTTCTTCTTGCCTGAGAATGAAAACAAAAGGCTCGTTTCCTGCACAGGTTTTTAACCAATCATAACACAGCATATTAATATCTATGATAGACAACATGACAGCCTGTATGGGTAGCTACAATGTGGGAAGTAAAATCACTGTTACTGCCCAAAAGTTACACTTAAAAAAAAAAAAATCAATACAGTAATATTTTAATGAGGGCAAAATGTTAATTTGAAAGTCTGGTCTCTCCATCATCCGTGAAGAAATAAGCTCTCCCTTGTATAAATGTAGTTGATGAACCCTGATCTAGAGCGATAGCTTGTACTTATTAGTCTGCTAATTGAAATAGATAGTAGATTATCTTCATTGTCATAATAATGTGAGCAGCTCATCGTCAATGCAACATTACAAGCTGATCAAAAAGAACCTGATAACTAGAAACAGCACAGTAATGAATAAAAAGACAGCAGAAGAGGTAGAGCTGGAGTCTGCCATGTACAAACAGAGGAAGACTTAAGGTTGTTTGCTCATCCTAAGTGACTAATGATGCTAACAGCTTAACTTGTATGTGTATTTTACTGCTTAATTTTAGGTTTAATGTTTCCTTTTAGTGACATTCCAGTAACTTGGTATGTATAAATGCAGTAATCATAAGCAGCATCCTTCTACCGTCTTTTGATTCACGCTAATCAATAGCCTCTGTTGCTACTTTCAGTTCTCACACCTTGACTGACACATAAGCTTTTTAGGTACTGGTCCTATCAGCCTCACTTTATATCATATTGTTGAAGAAGAGTGAAGGGAGATGAATATTTCAACAGCCGAGTGAGCTTGAAGCACCGCGAGGGCTTCATACGCTCTTGTTTGCACTTACTGCAGCCATTAAGTTTACAAGCAGCATTTGTATTTATCACCAGGCCTGGATGGTTCGAAGCAATCAAAAACCAAACACAGGGAGAGAAATACAAGGTTTAGGTTGGCATGTGAAGAAAAACTGAGGTGAAGTGCTGACATGCTGATGTCTTAGCAGATAACACTTAAATCATTTTCCTCCCAAACTTCACTGGTAAGGGTTCAAAGAGATATAGCCATAATACAAATTTTTGGAGTAAGTAGTGGTGTTTGAAGTTATTTTATGGGATTTTGCTGTAAGGCCCAGAATTGATTTGCAGAAGGGATAAAAGGAAGATACTTTATCTTCGGAGCTTTGTCGGAAAAAGCTTAGCATCCATTGGTAGTTCCGCCAATATGCCTGCAGGGCATGGAGGTAGGGTGAGAGGGGGGTTGCTGGCATTGACATTATATACCAGAATGAATTGTGCTGAGTTTACACCTCCTGCTGCTTACGTTCTGCTCTTTCATAATCTTTCATGAACCACACAATGTTTTATTTAATGTCCTGGGTCAGGGAGAAACTTGAGAAAAAACAAATTAATAATGAAACGCGTAGTACTGGGGAGGGAAAGACGGAGAAGAAGAAGGAGAAGAAAAAAAAACTTGGTTTGAGGCTCCTCAGCAAACAGGTCAGAGGGACCTTTTGAAGTCTACTGCTTCAGTGCAGTCAATAGTTTAAGAACTTGTGTTATTTCTGAATGTAAGGCCAGCTTGGACTTTTTCCTACCTGAAAATGCCAAATATCTCATATCTGCTGCCCAGTGTCTCACTGCGGTCCTTGAAAGGCTATTCAGACAGCCAGGAAAAGAAAAAAAGGCAGAAAACCTTTGTATCTCAGGTTGGTACTTCACAGAAAACAGCCCATGACCAAGAGATTATTTTGTTAGTACCCTTTGGTTTAAAAAAAAAAATACAACTAAAACAATGGAGCACTGAATTCTCCACACTAAATGATTTGTTATCTCAATATAGACCAACAATATCTTCTTTTATACACATCTATATAGATATACTTTATTTCTTACATATAGTACACATGCATTCATACATACAGGATTTACTCTGTATGAAGATCATTCAAAATTTTCTTTTAAGATGAATCTAACACTACATTAATGTATCACTCTGGATGGAAAAAGAGATCTCTCATGCTGGATCATTGTTTTTGTTTCATATTGAGGTATGGTCTAGACTGGTGATGCTCAGCTGGTGGGGACCTGAAAATGGGTGGAGCTGTTTCCAGCATAATAATAATAATAATACTAATAATATAATAATAATGTAATGATAATAATAAATTTATTTATGAAGCACATTCAGTCAAAGTGCTGTACATAGAGATTTGCAACCCACTGAAAACAGCTTCATGACCCACTTTGAATCCTGACCCACCTGCTGAGAACCGCGGATCTACTGTATACCGCCATAATTTAGAGCAGTGATCATCAACTGGTGGCCCGGGGGCCATATCATAGCCCCATAATAGCTTCCCAGTTAGCCCCCAAAAGATTACTAAATTCAGAAAAATGTGAAGAGGATTAAAGATTTGGATTTTTTAAGGACATTTCTCATCATTAAATCTCCCCAGCTATCAAATCAACCCAAAAATATACCTGTATACCTGATAGTATTGGCTAGAATGACTTAACATTTGATAAATTCTACAGAAATCAACCTGTCAGCCATTATTAGGAAATTTGAGGCATGACAAACACAAACCCACAGTCCAAAACTGATTAAATCTGCAGTTTTCTGTGTCAGCTTTCCACTTAAAATTCATTTTTTCCTGCCTGAGAATGAAAACAAAAGGCTCGTTTCCTGCACAGGCTTTTAACCAATCATAACACAGCATATTAGTATCTATCACCCAGTGACAGACAACAATAATATGTATAATATGTATAATAATACATAGAGATAAAATCAACCTGACAATAAAAACATCAGTGAATCCACAAACATACAGAAACAATAAAAAGGACTCCTGTAAAACAAACAATTTAAGACTCATATGCAACAGACCTTCGGACCTACGGATCTTTGGGACACTCAGAAGCCCAGTCCCCTGGGAATGCAAAACACGAGCAGGGACATACGGGTTCACCAGATTTGACCGGTGTGATGGGGCAATGCCATTTACAATTTTATATGTTAGCAGCAGCACCTTAAAGTCTGCTCTAACCTGAACAGGTAGCCACTGAAGAGATGCCAGCACTGGAGTAATGTGCTCATATCTATTCACTCTGGTCAGAACATGAGCTTCTGCATTCTGGACCATCTGCAGGCCATGAAGTCTCTTTTTTTGGCAAACCTGACAGAAGGACATTACAGTAATCTAAATGTGAGGAAACA
This sequence comes from Cheilinus undulatus, assembly GCF_018320785.1. Classification (NCBI taxonomy): domain Eukaryota; kingdom Metazoa; phylum Chordata; class Actinopteri; order Labriformes; family Labridae; genus Cheilinus; species Cheilinus undulatus. The sequence continues at coordinate 38,454,757 of NC_054871.1, forward strand.
AAAGCATGAATAAGGACCTCAGCATCCTGAAATGACAGAACTGATCTTATCTTGGCGATATTTCTGAGGTGAATAAAGGCCACTCTTGTCACCTCCTTTACATGATAATTGAACAAAAGAGTTTGATCAAAGAGCACACCAAGATTCTTGACTCTGTCTTTACAATGAATAACACAGTCACCCAAACAAAGAGTAAAATTATCAAACAGATGATTGAGTCTCACAGGTCCAATAACCATCATTTCTGTCTTAGCAGAGTTGAAAAGCAGGAAATTTGTTGATAACCAGCTCCTAACGGCTGAAAGACAGGCCTGAACTTTTTTAGTGTCAGATCCACTATGAAGGACCAAAGGCGTGTGTAAGTGTAGATTATCTGCATAACAATGAAAAGAGATCTCAAAAAAATGCAAAATTTGACCCAAAGGTGTCAGATAGAGAGAAAACAACAGTGGACCCAGTACAGACCCCAGTGGTACCCCATGCCTAACAGCACAGGACTCAGAGAACACGTTGTTAAAGAAAACACTGAGATCTCTCTGACAGGTAAGACCTCAACCACTGGAGCAACTGGCCTGAGATGCTAAAATAATTCTCAAGTCTGTCCAATAAAATACAGTGATCAGTGACCGTATCAAAAGCAGAACTTAGATCCAGAAACAACAGAACAGATGATGCCTCTGAGTCAATGTTTAGTGACAAATCATTCAATGGCCATGCATTTGAGAAAAAAGTGTAAAACTTATGCTAACAAGATGAAATGGAGTTGGAGAAAATTATCTCATACAGAAATACTTCATGTTATTCCTTGAAAACAGTGAAACCAGGGTGGATCAAATGTTTAACCGCAGGGATAACAAACGTGTACTTCAGATGAAGAAAATACAAGGGCTAATCCCTAAGTGGATGACGCGGTCAATAAAATTTGGCTTTTTTGACAAGAAAAAAAAAAATTACAACAAAATTTTCTGATGTCAAAGTGAAACTAGATTTCTACAAATGTCATCTATATAAAAATTTATAATGTAAAATAAATAACTGCATAAATATTCACCCAAGTCAATCAGTGCTTGTATTCACACGGCTGTTGAAACAGGGATCACTTCAGTACAGTGACAGTGTCTCAAGTTATTGTTGTAGAATAACTTACAACTTTAAAGGCACTGTATGTTACTCTTTTTTGACTTGACTTATTTATCTTGATATCTTGGGAAAACAGAGCTGGCTGTCTCCTGATAATGTGCTTTTTTGCTGAGATCTCAATAGGAAACAACCAAAATGTGCATCTTATTTTGGAAAATGCAAAAAAAAAAAAAAAAAAAAAAAAAAAAAAGCATACATGTCCTCCCAGGGCTTTTGTAATGATGTGCATTTAAACATATTGTGTTTTTCTCTTCTTGGTTTAGTCCTGCTGAAGATCTCAGCTTTCTTCTTTTTTATTGCTTTTTGTTTTCATTATATAAATTTGAGTTGTTGAAAACTTTTGCAGGTCTTTGGCACTGTTTCTCATTAAGGAGGTGGTGGTGGGTCCCGATGATAGACCAGTTGAGAACCACTGATCTAGACCTGACCCTATTATAGAGTGCCATATTGAGTGGCATATTTTTGATTATTTGTTTGCTGTATAATTGAAATTTGCTGATTCATCATTATTGACTGCCATCCTCTAGTCAGGAGCTTGAGGGATATGGTTAAGTAACAGGTGCATTTAGATAAGGAAACATTTGGTATTGGTTGCTTTTTCTGGGAAACAAAATCTATTGCAAGTAGGGCTGAGCCAAAAAATCAGGTTTTTTAGATATCTGGACACTTCCAACAAGAAATAAGGTGATATAATATTGTTTATATCTGTATAGTTTATGTCGATTTCAATCAAACTGTCAGGCCTAATGCTGAGCAAAGAGATGGTACACAGTAAAGACTCATTTGTGTTCTATGTTTGAATTTTCTGTCTGGATTCTGAACTCATTTTATCTGTATTTTTGTACATTCTCTCAGAGTTATATCTATGGACACAACGAGCAGTTCAAGTAGGTCAACAGTTCAAGACAGAGCAGCAATTAAAAAGAAACTTGTGAAATGGTCCTCAAACTCTGATGAAATATTACCAAATATTGTGAGTTGTCAGAAACTACAAACCTATGTGATGTTAGCTTACTTGGGCACAGCTGGGAGAGGAAGGACTGAGTAGCAACTAAGGAGTTGTGACATGGATTCATTTTCATTTACTAGTTGGCATTGAGCAGCTGGTTGTCAGTAAAAGAGCCTGTGTGACATGGAGCATTGGGCCCACTTGGATTTGATGTAGATTTTACTTTGTTTTACTATTTTTGTCAAAAGAATAGTGAGATATGTCTTCGCTATTCATCTAGAAAGTTTTGAGTTATGATTTTGGGAGATGACATCAACAGCCACAATCCAAAAAATGGGACACTGTGAAAAATGTAAATAAAACAATGCAGTGATTATCATAAACCAAAATGTATTCACAATAGAACATAAACAACATACCAGATATTGAAAGTGAGAAATTTTAACATTTCATGAAAAATATGATCCCATTTTGAATTTGATGGCAGCAAAACATCTAATAAAAAGTAGGGACATGCCATGTTTACCATTGTTGACCCCTCTTCTCTTAACAACAGTCTACAAACATCTGAGGAGTGAGGGGACCCGCTGCTGGAGATTTGTGAAAAGAATGTTGTCCCATTCTTGTCTGATGTTAACCTTGCAAAGTAGATGGGTTTTCTTCCTCCCCGTCAGACAAATCCATCTTGAATAACTCCATCCACAATGTTTGTGCCAAACCAAACTCTGTTCAGACCAACCAGCGTCAGTTGAGGAGAATGAGGCGGTAGCGACAGGCAGGGTTTAGCTGTATTCAAAGCTGTTTGCAATGGCTGCCTCTGTGCAGTGATTACCTCAAATGTACCTGCAGCATAACATCTGTTTTACCACAACTGGATCAGGATTCTGTATAAAATAAAGGACACAAATAACACCAAAAGCTTTTAAGCTTAAAACTCTTCTGCTGACCTGCTTCAGCATGAGTTTGTGAGAGCTACTGGGGAAAGGTTAGTTGATGTGTGAGTAGTTGTATACAATGGCTGCTAGTGGAGTGATTAGCTCAGATATAGCCACAGCGGCAGTTTTGTCAGAACCGAACATTTCTTTATTAAAACAAGGACAGAAAGCAACACTGAAAGCATGTCATGACACAAAAGTCCTTTTGCTCTTCTACCGGCCTGTTTCAGCATGGGTTTGCAATTGTTACGGGTAGAGTTTGCTGGTGTATCCAATGACTGTTGTGTCCAATAAGCTATCAGCTTGGATGACACTGTAGGAAAGTGGCATTTTAAGTGGAACTGGACCACATTTAAATTTAAAACAAAGCAAAGAGCCACACCAAGAGTTTGTCTTGGCAGAGAAAATGTTTATGTATGTCTCCCAAGTGTCCTTGGCACCAATTTTATTCACCAAGAAGCTTCGCCATTACTTGACAGCAGCAGAGAACATTTAAACTCCACACAGAAAGGCCCTGACTGGGACGCAAACCAGGAACCTTCTTGCTGTAAGGCAACAGCGCTAGCCCCCGTGCTGCCGTGCAGCCCACATCTGATATGTTCTTTATACTCTGTTGCAAATAAATTAAAGGTTTATGAGATTTGCAAATGATTGCATTCTGTTTTTTATTTACATTTAACACAGCAACCCAACATTTTGTTAAGTGGGTTGTATCAACAGGGCCAGGATTGGAGTTAGCTGCGACCAGTGCGTTAAGGATTGTAAGGCTCTGCATGTGGGTTACTGCTCGAAAAGTTAAGCTAAACTGGCCCTCTAAGTGTTATTCTAAGGATGTCGGAGACATGATAAACTCACTACATTTTTCTTTAAAATCTTGAATACACGGAGCACTGATGTGTGTATTTTTACATGTCTCACATCATTTGATCCACTGCTCATTTTTCTACCCTTTGACATCAGCTATTGCTTTCTGCACCAAAGGGAGGAAGCATATGCTCCAGCTATGGTGTTTGTATTCCCTGGTGAATCCTCATTTACCGTCTGCTGAGATGTGTAAGGAAAGCCAGCTCTTGGCCTCTGCCTCTCAGGACGTAATTGCTTAATTACAGTCATTATTTGAATGGAAGCACAATCAGCTGGCACCCTAACACCACGCTGGCCTTACTGGGAAAAAAAAGGCTCTTTGAAAAACTGAGTGGATGTTGCAGGGGTCTCTGGAGGATGAATGAAGATGCTTGCTGTGTGATCCACAGGATTGTGATGTATTCACACACATACACAAGACTGCCTGCCTGCATATACTGTATATCTGCTTGCATGTATCTGAATTCCCCACGTCTCCGGGACATTTCGGCGCTATCAGATGAAAAAGCTCCATGTCAGAGGATCGGTACCTTCAGAGGAAGGTCCAGGGGCGGTGTGACTTATTCATGACTCTCCTGGTGCTCTTCGTCCCGGGTCTTTCTTCTCTGCTCTGTAACCTGTTTTGGCTCATAGACCAGCTCTTTGCCTTTTCATATGCTGCAGCTCGCTCATCCTGTTTAAAAAGTAAACAGTAGGTTGCATCTGTACTAATAATTAATGTGCAGGGAGAGAGAAAGGTGTTTATGCGGGGAAATGAGATGGCATTAACACCTTCTTCACTGTGGAATTAGCTCCAGTTGAAGGTTTATGCATCTTTAACCACACATATTTCACCTAAAGGATTTTTGTCTTAATGGTATACCAGAGTCTCTTTCACTGCTCCCTACTTTAATTAGGCTTATATCTCTTCTGTTGAGAAATGGACCAACAGAAAAGGAAAAAAGGTAACATATGTCAGCTCCTAGGTGTGAATGTCTGGTGTGGTGTTAATTTGAAGCAGGACATTAGAGGAAATGAGCACAAGGTCAGATAATAACACAGCAAAAGAAAGGCTACTGTCAGTATGAGAGGTAAAACCAACCTAGCAACAAGGCTGGTGTTTGTGACTCATTAACAAAAAAAAAAAAAAAAAAAAAAACCAGTCCATTTTAATTATTAATAAATCAGTCCAAGGTACCCACCATAATTCAAGATATCAAGGGGATTCAATTGACAGTGATTCTCAGCAGCAAATTGTTGCATTCAAGAGGCAGCTGGATGGAACAAACATTTAGTATTTTTAGCCATGCCAGCAGCCATGACTTGGTCCAGACTAAAATATCTCCACAGCTTTTGGACAGATTTCCATGGAATGGTGTAAAGACATCTTTGGTCTCCAGAAGATGAATCCCAATGACTCTGGTGATCTCCTGACATATCATCTGCCACAAGGATGTTGTTCATTTTTAGAGAAATGTCTCAACAACTATTATAGGATTGCTATGAAATTGTAGATGTTGCCCAAAGGAAGAATAATGGTTTCTAATGGTTTTGCCAATCTCCTGACTTTTTCCTTGAGGTTAAAGTCTTTACTCTTCCAGTAAAGTATCCTCCTTCCTTTGTTTAGGATTGCCACTAAATTTTGTATCGACATTCGATGTGCCCAGAGGATGATTCCTAAATACTTTCATGATCTTCTCCTCCATTTCCTCTGTGACCATTGGCAGGTCAAATGCTCTAACTTTTCCCAAGTCTTCACTTTCCTGTATTTCTAATTCTATCTGATGGATTGGAGCAAAATCGTTTCCAAACATTCATGGTGCCAAGAAGATAAATTCTTGGATCCTATTCCTTCACTTGACCTGCCACAGACAGGTCAAAGTGTTCACTTTTACTTTCCAGGCCCCACATGTTATCTGGCAGACCCTTGGCAATTCACCTTACTTAATATTACTGACTGTGCCTAAATGTCATTTTCTCACTCTCTTATCCCTATTTCAACACTATCCACTGTCCTCTATAATAAAGACAGAGAAGCGAGAAAAACCTTGAAAAGCCAGATCATTCTTGATGGTTTATGGATACAGTTTCAACATTTTTGGTCTCCAGAATTAACCTGACACACCAGATAGACTGTTTCACATAATCATGGCATGGGATGTATTCACATCAATCTGGGTTACAGCCCATAGCCAGTGTTTGAGAAAGCTGTACCTTTAAAACAAAACTCTAAGGGTGATTGGACAAATGTTCTGTCTACCATGGGCCAATCAGAGAAAAAAAATACATGATTTAGGTGGGTGATTCCTAAGGGAGCATTTCTACAAAACATGAAATCGACAGGTAACTCTTTGATTGTTCACCATCAGTGGAGCCAGTTGGTAAATCAAACTCTGGCTGAAGCTGGCCAGTAGAGAAACAAGACATCTTATTTGTTGTCTCTAATTGTTGGATGACCTTGGTATTTGGGGGATGTATGTTTAGTTACAAGTTTTTGAATTAAGCTTAAGTCTATGCTGATACAGACTATTCTTCAAGCACCATCAGGTCCAAGTTGTATTTTGACCAAGGTCTCTGGAAGACAAAAATGAGATTTTCACATACTCAAATAACAAAAAGCAAATAACTCCCTCTTTAGTGATTCTTTGCAATCCCACTGCATGCGCTCTGCTCTGTCTGTGGCATGGGCCACTCCATGCTGCTCCTATTGAGATAAGCACCGGGTCTATTTTCATAGGAGACCACTGCAAATGTGTCAACCCACGTATAGTAGGCCGATCTAAACAGGAATAAGAAGCATCCAGTAACTAACAGGAAGTGACAACAGTTTAACCACCTGTTTTCTTCTTCTACTTCTTTTATATCAGCAGACACCTAACAGACGTTAGGCAGTTATAATTGAAATTTGAGGGCTGTTTTCACTCACTGTTGAATTTATATAATTTGTATTTCATTTTAACATTACTTAAATAAAACCAACTTATTTTGCCTTGAGTGCCCTTTTTTTATTAAAATGTGCTGCTGTTGCAAGTAAAACATTAGCTTGCAAGCGGAGGCTAATGTTAGCTAGCATGCTAACAGAACATTACCTGCTACGTCACCAATATGGCATTCATTGAGGGTGTGAGGCATCCATTGTTTCCTACTCAATTCTTGGACATTTTTGAGTCCGCCATTGTGCACTGAATTTGAGTATACTTCTCAGTTTGAACGCACTTTGCACATTTATGCACTCAAAATATTTCGTATTTGGTACACAAGCATGCAATTTAGGCAAGACAGTCTGGCTTCAGATGGTTCCTCTTGATGGTAACCAACTCATCTGAGATGCAGTATATCTCACAGGCCTTTTAGACCAGCAGGGCCCCATGCTGGTTCCGGTTCCCGTACTTAATTTTGAACCCGGTTGGTGTGTTCAAACAGAAAAAAAACCCTGAGAAGTTTGTTCTTCGCTGGAACCAAAAATTAGTTAGTTCGTCCTTTTGACCTATGACATCTCAGTGGGTGGGTTATATTCTACTAGGTTGTGAAGACAAGTGGAAAATGCAGAAAAAGTGGTTGGCTAAGTAGACAAAATGTGATCTAGGCATCAACAGAGTTCCAGGTGAAGCTGGATAGTAATACAGTGAAGACCAAGTTACATGTATGAAGAAGGCCGGGTTCACCTGAACCCTAGACCAAATAATAATGAACTCAAGAAACTGAAGAAGCAATACCTGGACAGCAAGAAAGACTTTGGCAAAAGTGGAGCTGGTTGTGGTGATACATGAACATCATGTCCTCCCAGTTTGGTTTGGCTTCAACTGGTGTGAATGTGGGCTGGTTTGCCAGAAAGCACCAAGGTTCTGGGAGTCCAGAATCAGAACTGTGTCTGTCTGAAACCACTATCAGATAGATAGAGCCGTATTTTGCTGGCTCAGCGTATTTCCAGTTTTAGTTTCTTTTTAAATGCAACTTTTTTCATAAACAAAGTCAAGCAGTTAGTCATAAAATAACCACACTGCTAACATAACAGACAAACCAAGATTTTATAGATAAAACAGAGAAAAGGTCAGGGGTCTATCCAGGATTAGATAACTTGAAGAACTGTTTTAGAATAAGTTACATAAACAGTGGCTCACTTTAGCTTCATTAGCTTTAGCTAAAACAAACATAGCTGTGCTAGCAATGTGCTTATCATTACTACATAAGCCAATGTAGCGAAGTTAGCTTCAGCAACAAGCTTTAGCAAACGCAGCTACAGCTAATGTAGCGAATGTAGCCGGCGGCCTTTTTGTTCCTTTTCAGCTCCTGTAGTTTAGGTCACATGGGTAGGTCTTTGCTTTGGTGGCGCCGCCCACTTCCTCAATTTGTGAACAGGTATCCTACTATATAAGCAGCTCCGCTTTGGCACGCGGGAGGCTGCTTCTTTTGTTTGATCCCCTTGCTACTGAGCTGATTCCTGGATGTGGTGCTGTTAGTGTAGGCTGACTGAGACGTATGGGTAAGCAAAGGCTCTTGATGCACGTGGCACAATTGTTTTACACCATCTTATGATTGTTTTTTTTTGTCACAGATCCTGCACTGTAGCGTTGACATGGACTGTTGAATCATTACTGCTGCGCTTCTAAGGTATATAAACAGTTTTCTTAAGTCAGCATATGATGGGCATTTTGATATGTATTTGGCAGCATCATGTTAACATTTTAAATGAATCTCTTTGTAGATTTACTGCCACTGCTGCTTTCTTTTAGGGTTTTGTTTTAGCGCTTTATTTTGTTAGTTTATTTTGGTGTTTATCTTTAGTATGCATTATTTGGGTTAAGTGTATAATCTGTTCTGTTTTGGTTTCTTAGAGGAGCGTTTTGTTGTTATGTTAGGTTGATTGTTTTTCTTTCTTTGTACATTATTGTTAACTTTGTTTTTCTTCTGTTTTCCCCTGGGTTCACGGAGTATTGCAGACTGAGGGGTGTCCGTCACCGAGCGCGTTGGGGCTGCCGGCGGGGATAGGCCTCACCACCTGCACCTCACTTTCCTTTAATTATGTGTGAGTGGTTTTTGGCACTTTTTGATTTCTCTCACTAGGCATGTTTTCTTTCTTTTTGGTTGCAGTGTGAGTGTGTGTAGGGTTTGGGCACTAGCGTGTGTGTGGTAGATAGTCTCCTCCCCAGTCACTAGCGAGTTGATACACCCTTTGTCTGCAATATTCAGCTCTACGATTTGTTTGGTTTAAATCTTTATCTAATTAAGACAGTTTGTGGTGTTTTAACAAGTGCGCATTTTATAGAGAGTCAATAATAAATCTTATATTTTTTTCTACAAGTAAGACTGACTTGTTACTATTTTAAAAGAAATTTTCCAAATAAACCACATTGATTGAGCGTCAAACTTGTCGGACTGATTTACTTACTGCCAATTTGCTGTCTTACATGTGTCTTAAGGTGAATGTGTGTTTGGGATAACTATAAATGCTTTCCAAAACATAAGTAAAATAATTTGGCCTAACCTGGAGCGCGGCCACACTATGGTAATGTAGGTACGTAGCTTATGTGGCTGCCTTGTGAGTTTAGTTTTAGCTACGTTAGCTACATAGTTAAGTGAGCTATACTTGCTGTGTTGGAATGTTTTCATGGAGGAGAAGCTTTTTCCTGTAAAAGACTGTTTACTCTGCTTCATTAAACTTTCTGTAATTTTGTTTTGCACGTTAGGTTTATTAAAGTTTGGTATCCTAACCGTTATCCTAATCCTAATCTGTAGTTTAATCCGATTTTGTTTTGAAAGTTTTTATCGTGTATTTCCCTTCTGAGATACAGCTTCTGCTGCCAGACCCCTCTTGATTTGGGACACACTGACTGACATGAACTTCACCAAAGAAAAAAGAACTTGTTATGGTTTGAAAAGGAAAAAGATTAGTCATTTCCAGGCAAATATTTGATACTATGAGGTATAGATGACTTTTGACTTGTCCACTGAGCCCTCTGTGAGACACTAAGGAGTGGTGGACGTGTTTTCATCAATGTGACTGCAGGGTAACTTTGCAGTGGCTGAACCAAAGTATCCTTAATTAATCGTGATTAATGCATTACTGCTGACTGCCCTATAAACATAATTTTGCTCTATAAAATACACCATGATGTTCTGTAAATTTGCTCAGAGGATATCTGTTACATTTCCTCTTGTACCATACAAGATCAAACTTGTTACATTTAAAAAAAAAGCTTTACTTTAATTGGATTGATTAAATTGACTTATAAGGTGCTAAGATAATCAATACTTGACACTTCCCTTTGGTTCTGAATTGTGATGCAGTGCAGTTAATTTCAGTTCTGAGCTTATCATTTATTATAGCATATTTAAAAATGCTCCAGCACTACAGTCTAACTTTCTTCTCCTGCTGGTGCTGCATAAACAGGCCCTGTGAAGCATAGCAGTGGTTAAATGTTGATTTTACTTGAGTGGTTAAGGCACTATACTAGCCTGGCTTTTTTCATCCTAATAGTAGCCATTTGTGTACATGATTTAGCATGACAGGTGTTATACTTACTGTATGGCAGGAACACACTTCAGCTGTATTTAAATATATCTGGCTAATGCTCCATAAAATAGTTCAGCCGTTTGCATGTTTCAAGAGCCCACTCTAAGCCATTTCTTTGAGACTTGTTTTTAATCGCCCATGGTTAAATGTTAATTGCACATACCTCTCCCAAACACACTCTTTTTTCCTTTGTCAGGGGCTTTTTGTTAGAGAAATATGTTACTAATGGCTTATGAATTAATAAGAAGCCAAACTGAATTAGACTTTCATGCAAGGTGATTGTGAAGAGCTTGAAAGCCCCAGCATTTTATTCAGATTTCAGAATTTTCTGGACGAGTGGGTTCCTTTTTCCTGCGGCCTATAATGCATCCTTTGTCATCATCTCTCAGCAGTGATTTAGGCTGTGGGATGTTCTTGGTGTAATTTACTTACCCAAGCAGAGCCATTAATTTTCTATTATTGTGAAAAGATGATTCGTGTTTTGGAGGCTGTCTTGATTATTTATTTAGATACACAGCAGGGAAACATGAGGCAGTGGCTAATGGAATATAAAGTCACAGGCCTCATTCCCATTCTGACATTTAACTACAGAAGCTGCACATGTGTTAATGTGTCCTCCCCAAGCACCTTAATTCAAGTTGAAATTCCTAATGGAACTCGCTATCTGTGCTGGGCCTCTGAGACAGTGAGGGAAAGGGAGGGGGGCACCAACTTAACACATAAATTCACTTGTCTGAGTCTTGGCTGTGCGTCTAGCGACTTAAATGCTCCACTGGTTGTATGTCTAGAGGGAAATGACAGCAGGTAGTAGCATTTTTACTTGCACTGTTGCCTCCTGTCCTGTTTTTATATACACTGACATGATCTTTGCCTTATAAATCACAGCTATTGCTGGGCCTTTTTATTTGAAAACAGACAAGGAATTAATGGAAAAGCATGTCAATGAAATATTTGGATAGTGTTTTTCTCATAAAGCACTATTGATTAATGTTTATCACCAATAGTTTCATTAACGGTTAATTTAAGTTGTGTTATAACTATCTGTTGTACATTATGACATAAAATTACATGAGAATATATGATCAATAGAAAAACAATACGATGGATACAAAATGTTACGGTACTATATGATATGGTAAAATATTACACAATACGGAATTGTAAAAAGAAACTTTATGATAAGATGAAATACAACACAATATGACACATTAGAATAAAATACAATACTATACGATTATCATGCAGGTCTTTATTAATGGCCAATAAGGCCACAAGATTTTCATAACACAATAAGTGTGTTATCAATATCTATTGTAAGATACCAAATGACAAGACACACCATTGTTTTTTAGATATAATTTTCCCTCCAATTTTTATGCTAGGAGGCATGTTATATTAGCGATTTCTCATTGGATTTACATTGATTAAAAAATAAAATAAATACAAGTAACTTACATCTGACAACAAGCCCAAGTCGATAGCGACCATGATGTACCGAAGACGGCGGGCCGATCTTCGTCTCATAGCCAACAAGACTCTCTGCCAGTAAGGCATCATGACTGGTCAAATTCCGTTAACGGGACGAGATCAGTCCAAACAGCGGTGTCAAGCAAGATATATTGCGGGTAGGTTCGCTTCTTTGTTTTTCAAAGTAAAAGCACTGATTTATCATTATGGGGTTTATGTATGAGAAAGGGAAAGGGGTGTTTTATTTTGTGAAAATAACCGGAAGTGCGTTGCTAACTACGGCTAGCTTAAATTTTGCCGAATTCGTCTGAACAAAATTTTAAACGATTGGTATTTGGACAAACAAACGACACACTTGGGATCTAAACGACCACTTCCTCGCCTGATTTTTTAAAAAATCACGATAAAGTGATATATTTAAAGAATTTAGAGTTAAAATGACATCAGCCTCAGCCTGTCGATTTCGGCTTGGGTAGGAGCGCAATGCATTGTGGTTTATCATGTAGTATGCTGTAGTGTAAACGCTTTGCATACTGTCTGATCGATTGAGTATGGAGTATGGAGTATGGATAGTATAAGTATGGAAGCATGTAGTAGGTAGTATGCGGTTTCAAACACACTCTATGACATGATACTAAACAAAATGTGTTACAGAGGTTTTTATTAATGGCCAGTTAAATGTGTTATAAAAAGCTGTTGTACAGTACAACGTGATACGATGTAATTCAATGCAGAATAATACGATATGACAATATGAGACAATAATACGATACTGTATGAAATGAAATTATACAAAAGGTTATGATATGATATGATACAATATGATGCAAAATGTGACATACCAAATGCTTTGGTAAAATTGGGTACAATACAATACAAAACAATATAATGCATTTAGCACGGATGTTTTAAGTAATGGTAAATAAAGTGTGTTATAAAGATCTGTTGTACATTACAACACAACATGGCATGACAATATATGATTTAACAAAAAAAAAAAAACAATACAACTAACAGGATACAATGCAAAATGTTATGACTACGCAGGATAGTAAAACTGCAAACAAAACAAAATTGTAAAAAACTTCTACCATCGGACAAAGGTTCTTAACCCTTTCAGCCTGCAACCCCCCAAAATAGCTAGCCAGAGACCCGGGACCCCCACTGTACCTGGAAGTGGTTGAAGCATAGTTCAACACACCCTGCCCATTCAAGAGTAGTCGTGTGCAGACAAACCTTTTAAGGATTTTTTTAAACATAACTTTGATTTAAGCATAAATCTCATCAAACTACCACGTTTTTATTTTACATTAAACTAACACATTAATGCAATGCATTAAACTGCTGCATTTTTAAAAAGTGGGTTAAATATGCAACCTGAGATCAATTTAAGATATTCGTTGTTTTTTGGAAGACATCTGGCGACCCCCTCATAGTGTCTGGCAACCCCCAGGGGGTTCCTGACCCCCACATTGAGAACCACTGCCAAAGGATATGGTAAGATACAATGGGACACAATACATTATGATACAGTTTATCACAGATGTTTTTATTATGGCCACTAAAGAGGGTGATGAAAAGCTATTGTAAGTTACGACACAACAAGAAAAGACACAATACGACAGAATATGATAGGGTACAGTTCAACAGGAAATAATACCAGTTGTTAGTATATAAAATGATATGATACAAAATGTTACAATACTATACAATATGAAAAAAATGGGATACCATACAAAATTGTATAAGAATGCTACAAAATGATATGATACAATATGATTCAATACAAAACAACACAACACAATACATCGATTATGGATATTTGTATTAATGGCCAATAAAGTGTGTCACAGAGATCCATTGTAAGTTACGACATTACAGGAAAAGACATGTTATGATATGCTAGCATATGATATATGATAGATGAGATAGGATGCAACAATACAGTATGACAGGAAATTATACAAAATGTTACAATTTGATATATGATACAAAATGTTACAATACAATACAATATGGTAAAATTGGATACAATATGAAATTGTGGGAAGAAAATGAAAAATGATAATGAAAAAACACAATATGATATGACAATCAATTCATCATTATGTTTTTATCAATGGCCAAAAAAGTGGGTTATAGATATCTGTTAAAAGCTGCAGCACAACACAAGACACAAGACGATTTGATATAAAACTAAATGACACAATATGATACTGTCAGGATTAAAAAAAACTCAAAAGGGAAGGACTCAAATGCAAAGGCACAAAAAAACTCTTTAATTAACTAAAAATGCAAAAACTACAACAAAGGTGCTAACAAAAACAAAATGTACTAAACCTCACCAAAGAACACAACGGAAACCTGAAAGAAAATCACTAGAGAATATACGCAGGGTAGTCACAGGCAGGCTATGCAGACGAACTGACACAGACACAGAGAGCCCCAGAAACTAAATAGACAGGGGGTGATTAGACACAGGGAGACACGTGGGGCCAATGACACAGGTGAGGGAGAACAAGACACAGGTGAAGGCAATCAGGGTGGAGGGAAAAACACAAGGGCAGGAAGAAAGCCAGAGGACACACACGAGGAGAAGAAAACTACAAAATAAAACAGGAAACACCGAACAGGAGCACGAGGAACACATGGAGGGAAACTGACACAACTTGAAACTAAACTGGGTAACACAAAGACTAGGGAACACAGGAGGTAGAAAAACAAACACAAGGAGCACAAGAAACCCAAGTAACTAAAAATTAACACAACTAAACCCAAACCATGACAGATACAAAATGCCATGATACTATACAAAATGGTTAAATTGAATAGAATATGTAATTGTATAAAAACTCTGCTCTGTCATAGACTTGTGAATTTGCCCATCAGCGCCTTTTAAATTCTATTAAACAATGTGTTATATACTTGTCAATCTGCAGGACAGGCGTATAAAAACAACCCCTCTTATTAAAGTGAAGCAGGTAAATTTAGAGGGTTTTGATTTGGGATTACATCCACATTTCTAGAGAAACAGATCTTGTTAACTGGCCATTGTGCTGGCTTAACAGCTGACTAAATTGTAAATATCTCCTGCTTAATTATTGATTTTTCAAAATCATTTTGTCACTTTTTGTACTAAATTGTGCTAGAATCTTAGCCCCAAATATTTTAAAAATGCTACATGAGATTGCATACATAAGATGTTTAAATAATAAGAAATGAGCTCATTGCTACATTCATTGAAGCACAGAGTTCAGTTATAGCATGACAAATATTTGGGGGTTATCAGTAGTTACAGATCTTTATTCTAAATAATCATATCTAATTATTGAGAAAAGGAATGGTTGCTAGGTTACTTCATTCATATATACTGTCCTAAAACTTGTAAATCACAACTTATTATGTTTTAATGATAACATATCACATGCAGGCTCAGTTATGATGAAGAGCTGCAGAAAGACTTTAATTTACACATGTTCAAACAATGCATAAAAGGGTTCTAACTTGCATTATCTATGACACTTAACAAAGACTCTTAACTTTTTATTGAATTAATGGGTCCTCATTAATTACCCTTGAAAAGAGTAACTTGTATGTCTTCAAACTTATCTGCTTGGGAGTTCTTGGGGGTGAAAAGTAAAGTAAAATGCAGTCACACTTAAAACGAAACTCTGCTGAGAGGACAGAAATGTTTGCACGATGCGTTGGCCATGAATCAGAGACTTGACACTCAGTCGTTATTACAATTAATGACAGCGTCTCGTCTGAGTGACTAACATGTGATGAAGTGGGATGACTCTTGCCGATTTGGCTTCTCTCCAGTGCAGTCAGGCATGTTCACTTTACTGCAAAGGACATCTAGTGGTTACTCTCCAAACCCCTCTCCCTCTACATCCACTGCAGCCTGTGAGCAACCTGCACGACCTCCCTGCTGTAATTGTCTCATGTCTGACTTGTAGAAAGAGGTATCGTGAGCATGAATAGTGTGTTCTTCAAGGATGAAAATAGCTGTTAATTAAACAGTGTCTTTTAGAATAAAGCCAACAGAAATTGATCTCATAAAAGATGTGATGGGACAGAGAGCTGACTGACACAGTTGTAATCTCAGTACGAACGCGATGCAGGCCGCCGGATAATTAAAGAGAAGAAGCAGTAAGGACATGGCTATTAGCGGGTTAATTAGGCAATAATGAAAGAGATACCTCAGGTTACTGTGGGCTTTAGCGCAATATGATTCCCTGCCGAATGATATAAGGTGGGTGTTAAATTTAATCCTTGCACATTAATAGAGAACGGCATACCTTCCAGTCAATTATTGCCAAAAGACTTCACCTGCTCCGCTCTGTCACAAATGGAGAATTCAGAATAGATTCTATTTGGTGCCTGTCCACTCCGATTAGTTTGATGAAGCTTACAAAGCTTTTAGAGGGGATATTTGCGAATTTAGCAGGTGGCACATATCATTCATGGATCTCCTTATTAGAGAGATTGAAGTGTTTCATTTAATGAGTAATTCATTCCCTGCTACTTTCTGACCCACTTTGACGGGAGTAGAAGTACGACGTCTGGCATTTTAAAAAAGCCACTTAATGGCAGTTTCATAACCTTGAGTGGAGCGCCGTCCTAGTCGCTGTTTGACATGGGCTTCATCTGTGTTTAAATATTCCATTTAATTATGAATCAGTGTTTGCTGTGATCAATAGAGGCACCGAGCCGGAGCGTTTACAGAACGGCATGTAACCTGCAGATGTTAGAAGTCAGAGGACGGCTGAAGTCAGAGGTCAGTGTCCGGCTTTATCCTCCTCAGGTTAGAGTGACAGCCACACCACCCGCCCCATCCACCCCCCCTCTAATTGACTTACAAATGCCGTACTGCTTTTGGTGTCGAGTTACTCACAGCATTAAGTATGGCTGTAAAGTCAATATGACTTTATTAGTGGCGAGGTCTCCATTGACAGGCCCTACTTGCACTTTTGACCTCGGCTAACTGTGATCTACTGTCCAGAGACCGCTCCTCACTTCCCTCCTCTTCTCCTTCCTTCCTCCCTCTCTCTCTCTGCCATTATCCCACCTCTCAATGATCATGTCACCCTCTGACTCCAAATCCCGGAAGAGCGCAGGCGGCCAGGAAATTCGACATTGTTGCTTCCCTTTTTAGGAGTCTATCGGTAAACCTTGCTAATCCACAAATCCAACCTTGGATTTGAGCCGCTGAGTCTGAGGGGAAAGTAATTGGGTTGTTGCTAATAATTGGATTTTCTGCTGCTTGGTTTAAAGAAGAAAAAAAAAAAACATAACAGCCAATGTCCAGGCAGGAACAAGCCTGCAGCCCTTTAAGCTTCGGCTCACAGGTGGAGGCAGGCTGGTCACAGGTTGTGCATATAAAATGATTATCAATCAAATCTGTTTTAGTGTTTTAAAGTGAGCTTTCTTTAAAGCTCTTATTTTCTGTAAGTATGTTGTAAGTCCTCATTATGTGACCTGAAAGGGTCATTAATGGAAAAAGTCATTAGTTTCACAGGCAGGGGAAAGGTGACACGGAGGTGAGAACGTATAGAAATGTAAAGAGGAGGCAGACGCTCATTAAAGCTACTCTATTGACATCACTGCAATTCACAGGCAGTTTTTTACTCATTTATAAAGACTATTTGACCCAAGTCTAGATTATTTTTATGGATGACATTACTTAACACACTGATGAAAATATCCAGCCAGAGCTATTTAAAAAAATAGTCTCTCAGGCCAAAACTCGCCAAAACCTTATAGTCGCCACTTTTTGGCGAATAAAAAAATGCTGTATTTTTCACTTAAATTACACTGGAATAGCCATAATTAGCATCATTTTGACACTTTTTTAAATTGGAAAAATCCCTCTGAAAGATGTAGAGGGTGACCAATAGCACTGATTAATGAAAAAAAAAAATAAAATCATAAAAACATGGTGATACAAGGTTTTGGCCCAATGCAGGCAATATGAACACAAATATGAACATAAAAATAGTAGAGCTGGGTGAATAGTAGAGCTAAATGTCAAGATAGGATTTCTAGCAATTACTGAAATGTTACTGTGAAAAATGGAGGAACCATATTTGATCATAAACCTAGTCAGAGGTGTTTTTGATGTTCAACACTTTTGCACCATGAGTAAGGTTGAGAGCACTTCCTGTTAGTGAGTTTGAATGTCTGTC
This sequence comes from Cheilinus undulatus, assembly GCF_018320785.1. Lineage (NCBI taxonomy): Eukaryota > Metazoa > Chordata > Actinopteri > Labriformes > Labridae > Cheilinus > Cheilinus undulatus. The sequence goes on from NC_054871.1 coordinate 38,472,793, forward strand.
TCCTTCTATATATGAACACCGAAGCCTTCTTTGATAATTTCAACTGTGCAGTGAAATAAGGGAAGTGTAAAAACCAGATGAGATGCATCTTTTACTCACATGGTAAATACTTCTTATGATTTAATTCACTGTGAAAGAACCCATTGAGATACTTGGAAAGTTGAAATTTAAACCCTAGAATATTTTTGGTGGATGTCCCAGACTTTTTTTTTTTTTAACACTTTGGTCACTCAGATTTTTTTTTTTTTCATTATTATAGTGAAAATGAAATTCAACAAAGTGACCATATTTGGTTCCTTGTCCCATTAAGGATTTAGAAATATTGTCAATGGAATGTACTTTAACTATCAGAACAACAGCTAAAACCCAGTTTAGGGCTTTTATTGTGGAAAGACAAATGGATCAATTGAGTCTGGATTTTTTTTTTTTTTTAACTTATGTTAATATTTCTGATAATTTAATGTGTAATCTATCACCATTTCACTGTTGTAGTTGGCAGTGTACATAACCTTTTGACTTTTGGAAGTTAATCCCATCATTTTTTTTAACCAATCAGACATTTGTATTTAAAGTTCCCAATACACAATACATGTAACTAAAGGTGTTAAATTATTGTGCGCCTTGGTATAGATTAAAAGTACCTGTATTCACATGCTCTACTTGTGTCTGTCATCAAGTTTTACAAGTTGATTCCTCCAATTGTAATCTCCAGGTTCCTCTTGTTAACATTAAACACGTTTGGAGGCTTGATAAACTTCAGTCTATGAGGCCTATGAAGCGAGCGGTCTAACTTCTTTTATTGTTATCGATGGAAAAGGCTCCGTGCAGTCTCACTTTTAGAAAGCTGCATTCATGGGCTGGTTCAGAAAGTCTACAAGAAACCACAGGGCTGCTACGGAAATGAGCAGCGCACCACATGTCGGGTCTGCGGATAGACCGAGGGAACAACAATGCTCCCTATCGTGACTTTGAGATCCCAGCCCAGATTATTGGGGAAGCAGCAAACTTCACGTTGCTTTAAGGGAATAGCGGAGGGCTCGCTGCTCTCTCCTGCAGCTTACCTCCACCCTGGATGATACAGTGAAGTCATCCTGATTGTTTTCCCTGGTGAAGCCATTAGATCTGGAGACATGCTGGCTCCACAATGCACTACTCTAACAGCCAACATATACCAAACAAGTTCTCCACAGCAAATCCATAGGCTCCTACAAATGTTATTATAGGTAGATCCCTGCTGGGTCTGCAGGAAGTCAGGTTTGTGTTGGAAAAACTGTCTTATACAGAAAAGTGCAAGATTTCACTCTTCTGGGGTCTTGTTGGCTGCTTTTTTGAAAATCTTTGATAAATTTGCTTGCTCTTCAAAGAGAATCTTATAGCTGTTTTAGGCTTGTTTTCTATTAAGTATGTTATTTAAACCAATATGATGCGTCAATTTGGTGGAAAAGAGCACCAAAATTACATAAACATAAATAAATGAGTTTTTTTCATAATTTTATCACTAAAACATCCATTTCTGCAGCTTAAATCAGGGCATTGGATCCCAAAAAAGTTGTATTCAAATAAGGTAATGTATTTACTGTAATAGAAGCTGCAGGTTTAATAGTAATAGTGGAAGTAATACAACTGAAAGAATAAACATTACCCCCCAGACAGTATCTATCCTCCAAAGACAGCGCTGTGAGTGAGAGGCAGAAAAGGCTCAGGCAGGAAATCTGCTCCCCATCATTTTCTGTATTTCTGTGCTCTAAAGGTCAGAGCTAAAAAATCTTCATGGAGTGACTACAATTATGTATGATTTTTGCAAGAGCGAGAACAAAGAAACTCAAAGAGCACCGGCCCTTTTCCTGTGGTGATTTTTGGAAAGCTCTAATTTTCTAATACATAATAAGGGCAAGTTAGAAGCACTAGAAGATCCTCCACTAATGGAAAGTACATCCTGCAGATTATGGAGGCAGGAATTTGTGATGCACTGAGATTGTATTCAGCAATAAAAAAAGGGAAAAAGGCAAGTGTGTTGGCAATCGCACATGCTCACATTCAACATTTGGAAGCATGGGCTGCTCTGTATGCTGTGCACACATATCTAATGATGTAGATAAAGCATCAACATAAAATCTGCATCACTAGCGGCCTCTGAGTAACCGTCCATGTTGATATTTGAATATTCGCACAAATGTCTGACTTGTCTTTCCTTCCAGCTTTCTATAGGGAGTGCTTATGAGAAGTCATTCATAATTTATACCCATGTATTGTGCTCCAACACCAGCCAAAAATGAAACAATAGCATTTTCTGCTCCAAAAATAGCACATGTTCATGACTGTGCTGTGCTTTTCACTCTTAAACTAGCACGGCTGAAGCTAACTGAACAGAATATATAACATCCAGAACTAGAATTAACATCAGACCAGAATCAGATCAAGTTTGCTCTTTGCACCTACAATCATAGAAAAATAACCATCAACATTTCAATACTGACAACCACTATTTTGAAAATACACAATAATCAAATGTCTTTTACTCTATAAAGCTGCTATTATGTCTTCTTTTACCTTTTTTTTAAGGCCGTGGGTCACAACTGGTGGGTCAGGACCCATAAAACTCTTCCCATTAGGTCATTAGTTGCTCAGTGTGGACATACAGTGAGTTCATCCATGCTTTTTTTTAGTTTTTTCTACAATAACAAGTAAATTTCAGTATTTGTTTAAAGATTTCTACCTATGTATCTGCTTTTATTTTGATAACTGAGCTTTTTTCCCAAGATAACTAAGAAATTGATTGAGAAATTACCTCATTTCCCTGCTGTCTTGGGAAAATAAGATGTCTTTCTGTTATGACATGTTTGTTTTGTCCTGTCTCTTTGTGTAATGTGTTTTATTTTTTAAATTCAGGGTCTAAGCTGCAAAATTTTTCATTTAATGGAACATTTTCAAAAATTTTTATTGCGATTTCTCCTAAGGGGTTGGTGGTGGTGGGTCCTGATGTCTAACCAGTTGAGAACCACTGATTTAAGGCACAAAATGTCTTCTTTTGCATTAAAATGTCTACACTGGTTAAAACACGACTACTCTTATGTTATAGATTTTTTTATATGAGTACTTGTCAAATATTTCCAACAGCATCCAAGACAGAACAGGATGTATGTTTTCCACCATAGCAGACAAATCATGTTTTTCCTTTGCTGTGGTAACGCTGGACTTTATGTCAAAAACTGCTGGTTGGGGAAAGGGAAGAGCTAGGGCAAAGTGTCGTTCTGTTGCTGTATCTCATTCATGTTTTGTGCTTCTTATTAGGGACAGACCACTGTGATTCTCTGCCCTCAGCTGTATGTATTACCCAAGCTCCCCTGTAGCACACCAATAAACAGGGGTTCCCATTATTTGAACCAGAGCCCCCTGGTGGTGGAATTTACATTCTTTTACAAGCCTGGTATTAGTGCATGTTTTTTTTTTTTTTTTTTTTTTTTTTACAAATAAGAGCAAGTCTTGATAAGACAGTATAAGACAGGAAATGCTGGAATGATGCAAACATATGTTCTTTCAGTAACACTTTATTTTAGTGGAATGTAATTACCTAGTAATTTATAGTAATAAGTGTAATTACCAAGTAATTTCTCAAGAGTAAGGTGTCAGTTGTGATAATTTATCATTTTAACAAGTAATAACTTGGAAATTTGGTAATACTGAGTATATTTCTTGTGAAAAGATTGCCATAACTTTTAAGGGTAAGGGCTTGAGAGTTGGGGTAAAATACTACTGTATTACTACAGAATTGCCACAATATTACCAGGGTTAGGGTTACAGTTAGGGTGTGAGGGTCAGGGTGAAATACCATCTAATTCAGTGAATTGTGACAATATAACAAGGGTTAGGGTAAGGTTTGGGGTAGCAGGGTGAGGGCAAAATACTACCTGATACCAGAGAATTGCTACAGTATTTTGAGCGTTGGGGTATAGGGTTAGAGGGTAGGAGGGTTAGGGTAAAACACCACCTAGTTACCAGGGACTTGCTACAATTACATGAGAATTAGGAGGTTAGCATGAGTTTAAAAATACTACCCTTTTTACCAGACAATATCACAATATTACAAGAGTTGAGGTTAGGGTTAGGGTTAGGGTAAAACCCCACCTGATTACCTGAGAATTGCCACAATATTATATAGGTAAATACTTATTTAATATTACCAAGTTATTATTTAGTAAAATGCCAACTTAATACTAGGTCATTAACATCCTATTCTTAAGAAATTGCTAGATGATTACACTTATCACTATAAAATTACTAGGTTAGTGCTACCTTCTTTTCCATGTAATTTGTTTGAATGGTCTGTCTTGTATTGAAGCCTGTCCCTAATAAAGGCAGCTCCATTTCAGAGACTGAAAAATGGCCCACAATATCTACATTTTTTGCTCCGAAGTGTCTACAGTAAATAAAACAAGACCTCTCACATGTTTCATGTAGGCTACATATTTGTTGAATTTACTCACATTACATCAAATAATTCCGATAATGAAAGAAATTCTGATATTTGATAGTTGCAACACTCCATGTCTTGTCATGACAGGGCCAATGTGGTAGACAGGAAGTTCACTGATGCCTTTGAGACACTGGATGTTATGTCAAATATTGCTACAAAAGGTAGCATGAAGTGCTACTGGAAACTGCTGTTCTGTTGCTGTATCTCATTCGTGTTCTAGGCTGCTAACTGGTGATGGATCACTGTCAATTTCAGCCATTGGCTACATTCTGTTGCCCAATCACTCTTCTAAACTTGTATCTACCCCCACCCACCTAAAACCTGTAATCTTGAGGTCCCACTAGATACTTCCATGTATAATAAGCTCAACCTGCTTCTACTTTTTACTTTTTTTTAAATTAAGGACTCAGCTCAATAACAACTGCACTCCATAAGGTCTATTTACTCAACAATAAACCAGAGTTTTGGAATCATAAAGTGATGGGAAAAGCCGTTAAAAGTGACCTTCTTGCTTCATGCAAGCTACTTGTAAATGATCAAGGGATCTTGCAGAACACATAAGGAAGACCAATTTCAACAGACTTTCTTTCTCACTGTGTAAAATTCTAAAAATAAACTAAAATGAACTGAATGGCATTACATGATACAGTGTATCTCAGGGGCGGAGCTAGTTAAATATCCAGGGCCTATCCCAACTAAGGAAGATTTGGAGACATGCTAGCAAGACACTGCTTAACAGGCAGTTACATGCACAGTTTTAGTGCAGTGTGAGTGTTGTCTTCATGATGAAGAATGAAGCCCTTTTTACACAATTGTGATCTCTTTCTTCAGACTTTTTCTCACAGTTTTTCCAGAACCTATTTGTTAATAGAGTTGATTCACCCTTGAACCTTCTTGAACCCACTCCTCCAAAATTATACCCTTCATGTCAAAGAAAACAATCAACATGGACCTGAATTTGGACTTGCTTTGTCATTCCTTTTCCATCCTTGACTGCCATTTGGCCTCAGGATCGTACTGGAAGATCCAAGTTTCCTGGCATGTAATCTCTCCTTCTAATGCTTGTTTCCATCAGTTTGTTCCAAAATGTCATCTTAATTTCATTGAGTTTGAGACAACTTTTTTCTAACTTTTGTCATGTTCAAATTTTCATGCAAAATTTGCTGAACATTCTCTTTATCAATGGAAACCATTCTTCTATCATTCTTATACTCAGTCATTAATCATTTCGAATGATTTGTTCAATCTTTTGAATGTTTTCAGGAGTTTTTGATGTGTATGGGTGCCCAGAATGTTCATCATCTTCTCTGCCTACAAAATTATTCAAGAGGACCTGGCTGCAGACCTCTATGGTGGGGCGTTCAGCTGAAGACCTCTACAATGGGATGACCTTGACTGTAGGGCAGGACGTGATGTACATTACCCAAGCTGGAAACAGAGTGATGCACTGAATGGTGTATATTTTCTGCTTGCTGTCAGAGGTTATGGTGAGTTGCTATTTTTCACAACAGTAGAATTTTATGAACAAAAATCAAAAATTAACTAAGCAGGGAAAATTTAAATTTAACACACCATAAACTAAGGACAACCCAAAGAGAGTTAGGGTTAGGGTTAGGCACCTGAACCCTGAAGGTTAGGGTAAGGGGGATGCTTAACACACCACAAACTAAGGAAAAACCAAACAAGGGTTAGTACGTCACTTCCCACCCCAGAGTCGAGGTCGCCCCAGAGATCTGCAACAGATTAGACCGAAGTTCTCCATTATAGAGGTCTGCAGCCAGATGCCTGTCAATCTGTACCCTTTTGTGCCATGAAGGCAGAACTTTTGAACTCAGAATTCTGATTTTTTAAATCAGAATTCTGACTTTAATCTCAGACTTCAGACTTTTTTTATACAGACTCTGACTTTCAGTCTCAGAATTCTGACTTTTTAAAATAAAATTTAATTGCATCTCAATTTTTATTAATTATTTTTTTCAGTGGCCCTAGTCCTCTTCTGTAAATTATCTAACCCCATATCAGGTTTATGAATACATTAAAATAAATCTATAAGACTTTCAAAATAAGACAAAATTAGTGATTTTAATACAATGTCTCACAGTGCTCACTTTCATGGCGTGTGACTAATAAAGACAGTCAATGTGGTCCTGCTGTTTTATAAATTATGTTGGTTCTTGATGTTAAAAACATCATTTTTCTCAGAGAACTTTGGATTTCGTTTACTGGGTAAAACAACAGTATAAGAAAGACTTTGTTCTCCCGCCATTGTCCACCAAGGTTCCCTTATTTTGGTGGGTTTCATGCCTCCAAAGCCCACATTGTCTCCCAGGACACAAATAAATCTGTGTTCTCCTCTTTTCATCTATGTTGGAAAATAATTAAAAGTGGGAGCTGAATTGTGTACAAGCTGATTCGTCTGTTCAGTAAGCCACCTTCATCTAAGAAAAGCCCCCCCCCCCTCCTTTTTTTTCTTAATAATATGTTCTGCTCTGTTTAAGATTGAGATCAAATAGTCTCTCAGAGAGCTGGGGTAATTAGATTTCACTATGTAAATGGCCTTTAAAGCACACTCAGGAGTGTGAGATGCTGTGCTCACATTTGTTCGCTGCACTGCTGCCTCCCTCAGGTCATTTGTGTATGAATCACTTGGCATCGGCCTCCTCTGAAACACACAGCTCTGCCACGGAGAGCAGCCCACATAAACACTGATGGCCAAAGATTTATATAAGCAGCTCAATTAAGCAACAAAAACACTGCTTTTAAACATTAATGCCATGCTAATTTAAAAGCAGTGTGTAAATTTCATGCATGTTGTTGTAATTTCATTCTCCAAACCATGTGTAAAATGAGCCTCATGCAGAGTTATGGGTAATAACCTAATTCTTACTCTTTTATGTGTGAAAGCAGAATGTATTTGTTTCTTTGTGAAGCTGCTTCGTGCTGCATTAGTTAAATATATTCAGTTGAAAGTCAAAATCACAACATTTAAAGGCAAAAATATATGTTTTCATAAATAATATGCTAATCTTCTTGGATTATGTGCAGCTAAATTTATAATCCATCCATAATTAAGTTAAAATTTCCTAAATAGAGGCAATAAAATTGCTTTAAATATCAGCTGTTATCATTTTAAACAAATACGTATGATCTAGCTTTATATTTATGTGTTTTTAAAGAAGTGTTGCCGCTCTCAGTGGTGGATTTGTTGTTATTCTTATTCAAATGTCATCTTTTACTTTGGAGGGGGGGGGTCTGGGGGGGCTGTCTTGCTTGCGAGGCAGAGACAGCAGCTATTGTCTTGAAGGAGACAAAAGGAGTAGTGGCATCACTAATGTTTCAAAAATAAACAGCAGGCTCCCATTATGTGGTACAGTTAAAGCCTGGAAAGGAGACCATATGTTAGGCTGAGGGCTACGCTGCCGAGAGTCGCCACGCATTTCAGATCACTGACAAGTCTCCTCTCCCTCAGCCTTGTCAAACCACTGTTGTAAAACAATTAAGCTCCTATTAACATATATTTTATTAATTGCCCTATCAACATGGCATCACAAAGACATGTAAATGCCCCAGCCTGACAGATTTAGCCGAAGCATCGCGTGGCAGCTTTCTCACAGAGAGTGACAGCTGAAGGAATCAGGTCAGATTATATGAGCATGGACAACTCAACAGATTTGTTTGCTATTGATAGCAGCAATCAATTCAATTAGTTGTCCCTCATACGTTGAATGGCTGATGAGATTAGCAGAGGTACTGTTGTGTCGTTTATTGTTTAATGTATGCATGGATTTCTCTTTCAAAAGAAAAAAGCTCTTGATTTTTTTTTTCATTGTGTGCACTGACTGTTTCATAATTATTGCCTCACAGCTTTCTATTTCCTCTGGAGTAATTGGACTGCCCTGTTAGATTATCCGGTCTAAATTGCAATACTAATTATAAAGCCTAACAGTTGTGTCGCATCAATAGTCAATTAGGATTAATTAAGATAGGAAGTGACAGCTGACGATTAAGCGCATCAGTTGCAGTTCAACAATGTAGAGGTCAAACGATCAAGTTTTTCTCTGTCGCGGGAACATTAAGCCCCCTTTTAGAAAATACTTGTTCTTTCCTCAGACATAAAACACTCTCTTTATGACATGCATTTATGCTTTTATTTATTTTATTGTAAGCAGAGTCAAACATTCCCTCATTGTTATCTCGTCCCATTGGCAGAAAAAAACGATCTCATAATTGATTATGCTTCTAATTACAAAGCATACAATTAGTGGAAGTTATTGATAGTTCAGCATGTGCCTTTTAACCCCCGAGCTGTCCGTCTACTCCCAGAGGAGATGTGTGTCCTTCTGTGTTAATGATGGAAACGACTTTTAGATAACAAGGGTGTCCCAAACAATCAGCTGTGTTTACACACTGACCTGGACATTTACTTGCCTGGCCTCTGACTCTCCTCTGCCTTTAAATATGTCAGCATCAGTCTAATCACATAGCACCAAACCAGACTAAAGCAGGCTCCTACTCAGACTAATAATTACAGGGAGATGTGGATTTCATTTTTATGATACATTTCTTTATAAATTGGCCTTTAAATGACTCTGAGAGGTTTCTGACACATTTCAAGCGTTGCAGCGCACTAATTTTTAGCATTAGACATTCCTACATGTCAGGAAATCAGAGCCATTAAGCAGCCTTATGATTTATGATGCCGACCCATCAGAACAACTCAGGTTATGTTCTGTTTCTGTTTTTACCCAGCGTGACCATATGACCTTGAACTCTTCACCCCTGGGTCAATAACACCTGCCACATTCACATGTCTACATTTCCATAAGGAAACTTTATGAAAAGTATCAAAAAAGGTACAAATAATGCATGTTAAATGTTGTAAAGCTGTCAGTATTGAGCACTGATAGATCAACACTGCCTTATGTGTGTTTAAAATGGTAAATTTCAACCATTCATTAGTTATCAGTAAATATTTACACTTTTTTATTCTTTACATTTGGCAATTTTTGACCCCATATTTTTCGCTTTAGGCTTATTATCTTAACCCCTTAAAGCCTGTTGTATCATATTTGATACATACTTTTATGATACCTCTATCTAATCAATATGATCAATAAATTAATAAAAAAACTTATGAGTACAATCTGATAAATGATAAAAATGCTCTCAAGTGGATTGTCAGTTACCAAAAACACCTAATGTATCAAATGAGATACAAAAATATATATGTTAAATTTTATGGAAATTTTGATTTTTTGGGATTTCAGTAGAAAGTGAAATAAACATTTCAGTTCCAAAATATTAGAATTTTCTGGCTATAATTTGTGTTTTTTTAGGCTTTAATGGGTTAATTTTTCTCCCTACAAAATCATATTTTGATATTTTTTAGCTGAATGGTGATAAAGGATGTATATATGGGTGAATATATTCAATATATACCTTTATATTTTTTCTACGAAGAAAAAACAAAAACAAAATCAGTTGTAAGTCAAATCCACATGGGTTGAATGTCACTTTCAATGTCACTTTTATTAACAACCAGTTGAAAAGTAGCATAAAAAATCAACTTCCCCTGTGTGGAAGAAAAATATTGAACAGAAATGATCCCCCCCAAAAAACGCGAACAAATACGATGATAATTTTCCATGCAGCCTAAACATTTCAAATAGATTATCATGTAGTCACTGTTAGCGGTTCTTATTGTAAACAGCCAGTTATTGAGCATTAGGGCTTGTGTTTGTTTTTCCAGTTGATTTCAACATAAAATATATGGATACAGCTGATATTGTCTCACTATATATCTTGCTTTTATATTTTAGAGCTGTAAATGCATTAATTGCGATGTGATCAGTGCATTGGTTGATTATTGCATTAATCTCATGCTGTATTGTCACATTTAGCACACTTTGCTGCTGCTCCCTGTAATCAGTGAAAGCACTGCCCCTCGTCACTGATTGGTCCCGTCACTTTCTAACCGGGCCCAAACGATTCAAGACAGGAGCTATGCAAGATGTATTCACCAGTGAGAAACACAAAGATAAATAAAATGATTACTGGATTTAACTAAATGATCATTATCATGTTTTGTGTCTGTTTTTAAAACAAATACACCATCACTATAAGAACTACAGGTCAGTTTAAGGACAGACTTGTTCTTTATAAGGTATTTATATCTGAAAATACAGGTATCATTTAAAATGAGTTAGGAAATATCAGGGTATTAAATAGCAATAATCCACTATCGTTTGCCCCTCTCTGCAGCCACATTGAACTGTTTCAGTGGAACAAGCAGTGATTTGCCCATCTCTGCAGACGCTGTGCTATTATCAATTTGAGTCCATTGACTGTGAAGAAGTTGAGACTTTTTGAGGCAGCCTCCTACACATTTACACATCACTCTCGAGCCCCTTTATACATTATCTCATATTCTGTAACATTTGTTGATCTTTTCTGGAGATAAATCCATGTGTTTCATAAAATCCTCCTGAGACAGTTCAGCTGTTGATATGTTGTAAGCAAGTGCAAGGACTGTGTTCAGTCCAGTATAGTGAGTGTGTAAAAGGGCTGGAGTGCTAGGGGGCATACTTACCCTTGAGCTCCCAGAGGAGCAATGTTATTATTGGTAATAAGGAGCGATAAATACAGTGTGAGGGAAGCGTATGCCTCCATAGAAGTTACACTCCACTGGGTGTAGGCACCTTTGAGAGTTGCTGTAGATGAATTTCTGTCCATCTTTTTTTTTTCCCTCAGAATAATAATAAAAAAACCTTTAGCATTTGTGCAAAAGCTAACAAAGAAGTTTGTTAAGAAATGTTAGTTTAGGACACTGCAGATTCTGCAGCACAAAAGAGCGCGGCATCTGTGCTTATGACAATTTCAATAGTTTAATCTTTCAGTGAGGGCGGTGGAGTGGGGAGCGATGCTAAACTACTGTCAAGACAAATATTTCCAGCAGAGTCCACTTGTATAATGGAATGAAAAAAAGATATATAAGCAGGCACTAAAAGTGTTTCTTCTTCCTCATGCCCCACGGCATCAGGCTTTTTCCTTTCCTTATCCAGCAACAAAGAGTGCATTGTTAGCAGGGCCATTACAAGCAGTCTTGACTACACTGGACAACATATGGCTCAAGGGAGAAAGCTATAGATTGCAGGGATGGGAGAAATGGGAAAGTTCATCAGACCCATCTCATATGACCTCAGTTGGTTCTGGGGGGAAACGCGGCCGGACGCTAACGCTGAATAGACAGATTTTCCAAATGCTTTGAATTCTGTTAGGATAGCGAAGAAGAAAAAGGCAAGATGCTCAAAGAAATGGATTTGGCCTAGAAAGTGTAAGTGGCGTGATGCCCATTTCTTCAGAAGCATGACATGAGGGGACCGCTTTTATTGATGGCTGCACTAAAAGGGATAAAAAGTGCACACAATTAGGAGTCAATTGAAGGACTGGGAGATTAGGGTTGATATATTTTCGCCCTATAGCTATAGGTCTTTTCATTTTAGACACACAAAGAGGAAGAAAAGAGTAGAGTGTTCATCCTTAAATGCCTTTTTTCCCCTGTTCTTTTATTTATTTTTTTATTATTAGTTGTGTTTTTTTTCCATGGATGATAACCACGACCCTTCTTGGAACAGATGTATTACTTATGACACCCCAGTTTTTATCCGTTCAGAATTTTTACATTGGAGTTAAATCTCTGCAGCTGGAATCTCATGGCTGAGTTAGCCGGAGCCCATAAAATATTGAAACCTTCAGAGCCACTGGCAGGCAGGTTGAGGGGAGTTCATGTCCAAAGCCAAGCTTCAGATTCACAGACATCCCAATAGGAGTGTACTACAGAAAAAAGCACTAATAAAAATTTCATTGAAATGAGACGGGGATATTGCTAGCATTCTCCCCAGCATCAGTATGAAATCTTAATCTGAGTTAATGGAAGAGATATGAAAGCCTTTCTCAATTCAAACACAAGCAGTGCATAATTTATGGATTATTGTCAGAAAAGTGATTCCACTCTGAGATTTACTCTCAGCGAGATGGAAGTGAATTCAGCGAGACAATAAGAAAACATCGTCTGTATGACCTCTAATGCCAGGAGATTTTACAGTAGAGCTGTCGATATAATCAGGTAAACTGGTCATCTTTTTTTGGAGAAAAACACTGCAGCAGCGCTCAGAGCGAACAAATACCAGCAGAAGCTTTTTGAGGCGAGCCACAGACCGCTGCAGAATGAGTAAATAAAACCGCCTCCAGAGGATGGAGTGTAAGAATCCTTTGTCCTGAAGGTTGACAGTTTGCTAAAAGCTTCATAATGTCTCAAACATAGCGTCTGGGCCATGTAGAGGAGGCTGAGCGTTATTTTAAAAAGCCTTTACCCTCTTCCCCTCGCTCACTTTTTTACTCCAATTACACAAGATATGTTTGCATGGCATGCTTTGCGCTTAATTCACAGTGACAGCTTCCTCTTCCTCCCGCATGTGGAGCGTAATAGAAACGGTGTCCCACGCTGGAAAACATTATTCACTAATGTAGCCTCAGCGTGTCCAGCGTGGAGCTCGGGGTTGTTCCTACTCCATTACATGGCAGGGAACAGGTCCTGATTAGGATTAGCACATGTACTCCCCCCTCCCTGAAGACAGCCAAGTTCAATCATCCTGACTACTGCACTCTATTCACACTCTGCAGCCGCTCTTAGCCAGGCCTCCAGCCGTACGCTTCCTTTCATGCAAACGCTTGTGGGACACACTTTAACTGTCCAAACTGAATAAGGTAGCTCTCATTAAACTGACTCAGCTCATTTAGGAAATTAACAAGCTGCTTGGAGAATTTATTGTTGTTAGTTGCTCCATTTCTATGATTGTATTGAAAATAACTTAATTAATTTCCTGCATAAAACACTAAATCACATTATCATCTTGTGCATTTTTAGAAAAAAAAAAAAATCAAAGTTTAACTAGAGTTGGGAAATGTGGTGAGTTTTTAGGATTCAACTCATTATTTTCAAATAAACTAGAGTAAGACCATATCGTCTATACACTCAGCAGCCACTTTATTAGGTACACCTAATCTGCAACAAATGGGTGATGTTATGTTAATATGGACCAAAATCTCTGAGGAATGTTTCAAACACCTTGTTGAAAGCATGCTATGAAGAATTAAAGCAGTTTTGAAGGCAAAAGGGGGTCCAACCCAGTACTAGCAAGGTGTACCTAATAAAGTGGCTGCTGAGTGTATGTTGATAGGGAAAAAGAAAAATCGATGCCAAGCCTAATGCCCCGCTGTTTACAGTAAGGACCACTACAGTTACATGCTTATATTCTATTTCAAATCTTTAGTCTAAATCAAATTTGAGAGTGTTTATATTATTAGTAGAATTCAAATGATCTGACTCTTAAAAAAAGTTATCTCATTGTGACAAACGTTCATTATTAAATAATGGACCATTTTACAATTGCATTATTTCCTAAAAGGTGCAAATGGAATAAAATAAAATAAAAAGTATATTACATACTTGTGTACACATATAAGCAAAGATGCACATATGCTCACATATATACATACTTCTACACAGACATATCCGTAACATATAAAAGCATATGCATACAGATGTGGGAACATAGGTGTAGTAACAAACATGCATTCAACAAAGGCTAGGACAATACAGTTAGTGTAATTTGATAAATGTGTGGATTTCTTTTTTATCATTAAAGTTTAACATAGGTTACTCATAGGTGAGTCGCCGCCCCAGACAGCAATTGTTGAGTACTACCTTTTTTTAGATTTCGGAAACTTCATTTATCTCCCCCATATTTTTTAAAAAATTTCTGGCCTCCGTTTTTAATATATGTTAGTTTCTCCATAGCAACACACGATGAGAGGTCCTTAATATATTGATTCATGCTTGGTTCACTAACATTTTTCCATTCCATAGCAATTGCGCTTTAAGCTTGTAAGAGACATAACTCTATTAATGCACGCTGGGTCTTGCTAGTAGTAAAGCCCATTGGGTAAATACCAATAATGCACAACTTTGGCAAGCAGGGGATCTTCAGGTTTGTTATTTTATTAATGAAAGCAACAACCTCCTCTCAAAAACTTTTAACTATTCTGCATTCCCATAAGCAGTGAAAAAGTGTTCCCCTGCTGGCTGTGTCTCGCTGTTCTCCCAGCCCTGTCTCTCTTTATCTCAATAAATCTCCCTACAACTTTATTTATTCGCAAAAAAATCATGATAAATCGTGTGCAGTTTGCAGATATTCTGACTTTATATAGGAATCAATTTTTTGTTGCTGTGGTGCCTCACTATTGTTTGATTTTTACTTCAGTCATATATTGTGCAGATACTGTATATGGTGGTTCGATTTTCAGTTAACAATGATTGAGATCTGATTTTTTCTCCATATTGCCCAGCCCTAAGATGAAAACCACCTCTAATGTAATGCACATTCCACAAGATTTTACATTCTGTAGGGTGAAAAAAAACAAACCTTTCACCCAGGTCAACATTTGTTACCTATCAGCCATATAATCCACCTTGATGTTTGTGTCACTAAATGGTAAAAAGCGGAGCTGCGGACACGAAAGCGCAGGATGTGTTTTACTTTGGTGGGGCCTGCTAGATGTTCCTAGAACTGGCAGATAAGGGAACGTGTACACGGTTGGCTGAGTTGGGTGTATCCAAGGTGATAAAAGCATAAAAAGGAGACATGAATGTTAGATGGGGAGCTGAAGTATACACTGCGAACTTATTTAGGACAGCAGCATGCATGAAGCTTTAGAATGCAAATAAATGGACCTCGGCTCTAGGTTTCCCCTTTGTTCTCGCATGTTCTGAGTATCCTCCTCTCGAGTCGAAGACTCAAGAGAGCCTTAATGGAGCGTTGAAGGGAGCTACAGTGTCATTACATGGCCTGAGACAGCTTTTGTAGCCACAGGTTATACGGAGAAAGAGTTTTATCGTGTAAACAGAAAGTACTATTTAATCATTTGCTATTATGGTTAATCCACAGTAACAGTGTTTTAATCTAAGTTATTCATTGTGTGCTTATTATTAGGTATGTGCTGTGTTGAAAGGAGGCTTTAGGGTAGAGTGTACACCCACCCTGAGGAGCGTGCCGAATCACTTTAGATGACACAATCAGAGAGTGCAGGCTCGTAAATTGAAGCTGCCACTGATGACTTATTGATGACCGAGCTTGTTCTCTCCCCAGTTTAATTATGAGAGCTAGTTAATTCACGGTAGCCTGGGACTCGAAAGGAGACGTGTTGGGTGTCATTAAGATATCCCACAACTTCATCACCAAGGCCCCATCCATAATTCACCCTCAGTTCATGTGTGACTAAGAGGGCTTTATTTTAGAACAGCCTTAACGGGTAAACTCATGTGGAAAAAGGTCTGCTGTGCTGCACTGGTCTCCGTGTCCCGCCAAGTGGAAGAGTTAAGAAGTGTAAAAGCTGCCTTTTTCAGAGGCCAGAGTGGACCGGGAAACATCTCCAGGTCACATGATGTTCAGGGGAAGGAGGGCCATGTGCAGTGGGAGCAATTTCTCGACCTTCTAACAGTAGCCGAGGTGATGCTGTTCATCTTTGGGAGGCTACTTATGTCAGGAAGTGCCTGGGCTCCCGGGCACCGGGGGACCTGACATGCACTCTGAAGTGTCCGGCCTGGAAAAACCTGCGAGATGTCCCTGGACTGCCGGTGCTCACTCACTCAGCTTTACTTTACAATTTCTCTTGTGGGACCCGGCGCCAACCACTCACTCTTTCTCGATCCGACTCCTCAGCTCTCTCCCTTATCTCCTCTCTCTTTCCATTCTATCAATTTTTTTTTCAACCTAATTTTTTCCCTCTCTACCTCTCCTCCAGCCCCCGTTCCATCCATCACCGAACTCTCACATCCATCTGTTGTCTTCCCGGCACATCCTCGCTTGTTATTGTTTTTCTTTTAGGCTTGGCAGGCCTGTATTCACAAATGGTTTGCAGCCTGCTGACCGATGTTTCAGGCTCTCTTGCATCAATTACAGCAGAAGCAGAATGGATACCAAAGGCCAAAGTCTTTTATTTTTTTAACTCGCTGCATGGTGTTTTCTTCACCTCCCGCTGATAAATTAGGGATAAACTCTGCAACAGAAATGAGCATGCCAGTGCATACGGAGGTATTTTTGCTGGTTATTTTACAAGCTTTACAAATCCAGACTTCATGTAAGGCAAGCTAAAAGGCTATGCATGTGCATCCATTACCAAAGATGGTCACAATTATAACAAGTAATAACTTTATTCCGTATCTGTATGTAATTGTAATGTTAACACTAACACGTGGATTTAAAAACTGCTCAACTTACATTGCTATGATATCTACCCTTGTCTTTGTTGTTGTTATAGCTAATGCTAATTAGCATGATCAGTCTACCAGATGCTCCTGCAAATACCTAAACACTTACTATTAAAAAGGACATCAACAGTCTGCTGCTGTGGACCCAAATGTCTACTACATCAACTATCAGCATCAGTCTATTATCATTTCTAAAAGAGCTTAAGTGAATCTAAGAGCTGCTCAACTTCATCTGCTATAACTGCCCTTCAGTGCACTCCATTTCATTATCATCCCAGTTAATTCATCAGTCAGTCAAACTTTGTTTATACCTGTTTCATACAAAATTATGTAGCACAAATGAAAAAGTAAAGCATATATAAATCCACCCCACCCTGCAATCCATGTAGAAGGAAAGAGAATGTGTTAAAAATAAAGCACTCCATAAAAACAGGCATATTGTCTTCAATTCATAATGAGGACTTAGGTAAGAATGAAAAAAGTACAATTTTTAAAAAGTGGCATAAAAATGAAAGAAAATACAATAAAATAAACCAGAAAACACTGAAAACGAATCAGTTAAAGATGCTAAAATAAGATATAACACAGATAAATAATCCAATAAAATACGATAAAATTACATAATAAAACACTCAGAAACAACCCAGTAAAATATGCTTGAAAAATACAGGAAAACACCCAGGAAATGGGATAATTAGACACTGCTAAATAACCCTGTAAAATATGCAACAATAACATAATGAAACACAAAAAAACCTCACTTAATTGTTAATATAAGCAAATGAAACACTACAAAATAATTCAGCAAAATTAGCTAGAAATAAGATTATAAACTACTGAAAAATAACACTGTGAAGAGCAGACTGAAAGAGGCATTAGCACACAGACAGTGATCTTGAAACATACAGCCTTGAGGATTAAGTAGCTGTCCACACAGATACATCTTTGTTTTGTATGAAGTCCAGTGATTGGCAGGCATCTAAGACTGATATTTCAAACTTGCTAAACTTTCCATGTACAAAATGTGAACTACACAGCAGGACTTGAGTATTTTTTACTAGCATCTGGTGAGAAACATGGCTCTTTTGCCATCCAGGGCTACTTAAAGGAAAAAAGCTTGTCCCTCATGAACACATTCCACGTAGCGTCTTTGAAGCTTACATGGCTAAAGCTAAGCACACAAGGCAACTTAGTAAGTTATGCATCTACATAGCTAAGTTAGCTTTAACTACATTTGCTAAAACTCGCATCGCTAAAGCTAACTTAGCTACATTGGCTTATGTAGTAATGTTAACTGCGTACCTAGTGCAGCTTTATTAGCTTTGGCTAAAGCAAATGAAGCAACCCCTGTTAGCTCTAGGTAAAGCTAAGAAAGCTAAAATGAGGCATTGTTAAATAGGCATTATGAAACTTTGCTTCGTCTTAATTGATTGCAATGTGGTTATTGCATGAATGTGACATCCAGACTTTGTTTCACGAATAAAGCTGGATTTAGAAAAAATAATCTACGACTGGAAATACGTGGTACAGGCAAAATTAAGGCATTTCCTCTCTGAGATATACAGCATCTCAGATAAACGGCCCGTGAGAGTGGCTGTCAGAGATGTACGCTCTGCAGCAAAACCCCTCTTGAACAAAGTGTGTGATATCTGATGCCAAAGATCTATATTACAGCTGTCTCACTTTAGCAGCGCTCTACAAGTATACAACTTCATGTGCTTCATGTGGCTCAGGCAGAATTTAACAATAAAAGCATCTAGGGCCAAAACATTTTGGTAAGTTCTGCAATAAGCCTTTTCAAGCACAGGAGGTGCTGTTATAACTGTGATTTTGTGCAGTCCATCTTGGTAACAAGTAATGGAAACGTTGTCAAAGGAAACAGAACTTTATTGAAGTTAAAGGTTTCAGTAATAGTTTTTTTCAAATTAATATCCAATTAAAAATTTTGTTCAAAAAAACAAAAAACAAACAAAGAAAAAAAAAACCCAAAATACATAAACCCATGTGTGAATGTCTTTTACTGTAATGCCATTTCTTGCATATTTTCAAATCCTTGGAGAAATGGAAGTATTTAATTTATGTCTTTTAAAATTTACATGTAGCTTATATGTTCCAAATTTTCATTTATTTTAAACACACCAGCCAGCCAGACCACATAAACTCCCACCCTCATCTATTTTCAGGCCCTTTAACCAAGCAGAAAGCAAGTAAGTGCATCATCAGATAACAGACAATGTGTTTTTCAGAAAACAAGACTTGTTTTTTAGGTATAGGAAGTCATAAAGGCACTAGCTGTGGCTGGTTTGAGATTAAATCAGTTTAAAGAGGTTCAAACTAAAAATGGCCTCCGATTTGGCTCCTAAGTCAGTTTATCAAAATGTTAAAAGTGAAGAAGATATTCTGCTTTACTCTTTCGTAAAGTTGTTCAGTTAAAGTAATGTCTGAGCTAATCAGATATTTTTGTGCAATAGGCAGCCTTCAAGCCTTAAATCTGCTCTACTTACCTGCAGAATCACTGCATGCCTCTGTGTCTTTGTTTTTCTGTTTACTTTCACCTGACTTGGCTGTGTACTCTGATCATGGGATGGCGTGCTGGCCCTGATCCCACTACTTGCATATTCATCTGGTCTAGGTGCTAATTTGTGTGTTTCATGCCTGTACTCACAAGCTTGTTTGCACACCCCGTTCCACCTGGGCTTGTTTTGGCGTCCTGTCAAAACCCAGGCCAGCGGAACAAACAGCGTCTGTGAAAAAGTGCCCATGCATGTTTAATTATAACAGGACACTCTCTCTTTCTGTCTCTTTGTCGTTCTCTCCGCAGACCTCTCCTCTGAGACGAGGTGCCTCCTTGCAACCCTGCATTATTGTCGCCTTTTTGAAGTATGGCAAGAAAAGAAGGTATTAATATTTAAAGTGCTAGCTGCTCGTCTCTCACATACACACACAATTATACATATGTACTCACATCTCCGAGGCTTAAGCCACATCTGATTTGGGATTTATGATAAAGCATAATGTAGGCCTGTGTATTACTGGATGCATGAATTGCTGAAACATTCAAATTTAAGATTGTTTTATAATCCGGTGGTAAGATGAATCCTGTTTCTTTTTTGACATCTTCAGACTGATATTATCTGTTATGCTTTTAAAAAGAGGGCCAAATGCCTTTCTACATGAACATTAGCCGTTCTCAAGTGAAATAAATGGGAAATCTTGTGTTTTATGAGAGGGAATATAACTTCTAGTAATATCGAAGTCATCAGCTACATTTTGTCTTGTACCTATTTATGATAAGGTACAGAAAAATCATCATAGTTACTAGGTGACAAATTTGTCACTAACTGCTAGTTAACCAGTTAACAAAATTACTAACCAGTAAATCGGTTGCACGTGTTTATGTAGTAACCACCCATTATATTCCAATTACAATGCCTGCAATATATTGTATCTTGTGCACTGAATGGGTGAATGCAAATGCTAAAAAAAATGCCAGTGTTAAGTCTGTTATTTTTTTAGATAATTTTATTTTCTGATGCATTTTCAGGTCCGTAATCCTATATGTCACGCACTCAAATCTTGCTATGTAAGCAGATATAGCTAAGTAAGCTATAGCAACATGAGCTTCAGAAAAATGTAGCTCCAGCTTACGTAGCTACGTAAGCGATATACATAGCGTAGCGACATAACTTGATTAGTATAGATATCCATGAGCTATGCTAGCTTTTGCTCACAAGCTTTAGCAAAAAACTTTAATGTGTAGATCAAGTGGCTAATATTACCTTTATAGCTTCATTAGTATAGATATCCATGAGCTACATGAGCTTTAGCAGGAACTTTAGCTACGTAGATTAAAGAGGGGGTACTATACTTTTCCGATTTTTAAAACATAAATATAAAGTCACAATGTTGGGTGTCCATACGTGGGTGTCTCTACATATGCAAATTTTCAAACCGCAAGATAAACATATGGGGCAGAAATCTTGGAATTAGCGCGTAAACTGATGAAAACGGTTTGTTGAAAATCTCTCAGAGATTCTCCCGAGACGAGATTTCGATGGAGCAAACAGGGAGCAAACTGATGAGGTCATCGCAATATTATCTCCTGACTGGTTCGTGGTTCGTCCGTGCTGCTGGCAAAGCAGAACAGACCGCCCCCACAAGGGCTCTTAGCCATTTAGCCATTGAAACACAGTAATTAAACACTTACCAAACAGATATGTCCTGCTCTATCCTTCGCTGCTGCTGGTTTTCTTCCCCTCTCTTTCCAAACTATCAGGATCAAACTCCAGGTCTAACACGTATATCAGAATTCACCACATTTTACTCAGTCGGACCGGTTCATTCAAAGTTTTCAACTACTAGCATAACAACATTAGCCACACCAGAGGGGGCAGGCACGAAACATTGAGTCTAGCCACCTGCCAGCCTCCGGAAAATCAGCTAATCGGAGGAAAGCAGATGGGGGGGGTGTTAAAGAGACAGCAGTGAAAACAAAGCGTTTCAGACGGAGGTTAAAATAAGGGGTTTTCAGGACGCCAGTGTGAGAAACATGAGGAGGTTTTTGGGCTGTAAACCATGTAAAGCTACTACGTGGGTATCAGAAAGATGGTGTAAAGCCTTGAAAAAAGGCATAATACCCCAACTTCAAGTAGCTAACATTAACTTTGTAGCTTCATTAGTACATATATCCATGAGCAAGGTTCAAAGGTTTTAAAGGTCAGGTTTTTAACTTTAACTTATGGTATCCTTACTGTTTACCCTAACCTTATTTAACCAAAAGTTTAATCTGATTGTATTTTAAAAGTTTTAGTGTGTATTGAGCTCAACAGTGCCTGCCCTCTTTTTTGGCAGCTCGGGTTCTGGAAGCAAAATTTGGCATTCAAATCCCCCATAGACATTTCGTAAAATTCTTTTTTAAAATGCTTTGACCTTTATAGGTTTTAATTTAATCAAGACATAGCTTTTCCCTTACCGGCAGGCACGGCACCAGGATTGCAACTTTGGATGGGCCTACATAATTTTGGCAGGGCATATTAAAATCAGAGGTTCAGACCATTTACCCCTCTTATAGACGAATGTTCTATATATTTTTTTAAATAAAATGCTGGAGATGTTTGAAACATTTAGAGCACGATAGTGACCATTTTGCTCACATGACTAGTTAAGAATACAGTTCTTATGCCCAATGCAAACATGTTATGTTCATTTACTGTACAAAAGAACCATAAATAAATCATCAGAAACCTGTTCTTTAACTTCTATGTAGATAAATTCTCTCTTTTTCACAATTAGCATGAATTATGATTTGTTTTAGTTATTCTGGAAAGAGAGAGCTTGGAGAAAAGAGTGTCAATGGGAAAAGAGTGGTGCACGGCAGTGTCAGTCTGAGCTTAGCTCAGAAACAGTTGGATTTTTGCTTTAGTCGATGTAAAGACAATCAGATCAGACAGGAACATTCAGCACTAACTCCTGTCTTTCCTTTTTGTTTTGTCAGTTTTTGTTGCGTCATAAAGAAACGTTAATCCAGTAGTGAAACCACACAGTGACTCTCAGCAGGTGCAGTATTAGTCACTGCAGATGAGACCGATGAGGGAAAGCTGTGAGAAGTTTTCTGACTTTTACCTGTTGAGACTTTAGTCTCTCTCCTTCGCCTGCAGCTCTCTCTGTCCCTCCAGGATCATCAGCTGCACAGCTGAGAAATGTGTGAGCGCACAAATGCTAGTTTTAAGAGCATAATCTGACCTAGTACGACTGGTTTTGACCTCACATCTGATAGCTGCATAATGAGGAGTTCGCATGTTTTTGAGGAAAACTGTATTTTAGGTTTTAAATAGCATTCAAATAGTTATATAATGCAAAAGTATGTGCAAAGAAAGTCTATTATCTTCCAAACTTTAAGGGTGGGAAAAAAAGGACAAGTGGATGGGCCTGGACCAATAAGAATATATTTCAACTACCAAGACAATCTGACAGGACTTTATATCGATTGATAAATCATGCAATATTTCAGTGGTTAAAGTTAATCAGACTGTTCATGTTGACCGGATTAATATATAACTCGTCATAGCCTGTTAGCTAGTTAGCAGCTTGTTTGCCAGCACACTGCTATATTGTCTCTCTGAAATCCACCACAAAAGTTCAATTCTTTAATTGAGGTCGCGGCACATTTCAGGTAAAAATATTACAGAGGGGAGGAGTTTCACAAGCAAGTCAGATAGCAGAGATTCCCATGGGAATGAATGAACTTTTGGTTGACTTTCCTCTCTAACCATTTGTATGTTGAAATGAGGCATAATTCAGTGTCTGTTACATGGCTGTGAGACCAAATTCTGGCCATTATCTATTATTCCATATTCTATGAATGAGAGAACTAGGACTCAGGCCCTGGTTCTCTTGCAGACTGAATGAGATTGTTCTCCAGGATTTCCCTACTTTTGCCACTTTCATTTTACCCTCTACCTTTACAAACCTTTCAGGGCAATATGCTGAGAAGCATCCCCAAGCATGATGCTGCCACCACCATGCTTCACAGTGGGGATGGTGTGTTTGTGGTGATGTCAGTCAAACATATCTTATCTGATGGCCAAAAAGCACCATTTTGGTGTCACTGGACCAAAGAACTTTGTTCTACTTTACCATGGAGTCTCCCACGTCCCTTTTAACAAACTCTAGTTGAGATTTAATGAGTTCTCTTTAACAGTGGCTTTCTCTTTGTCACTCTCCCAGAAAGCTTTGACCGGTGAAGAACCCGTGCAACAGTTGTTATATGCAGAGTCACTCCTGTCTCAGCTGCTGAAGCTTGTAACTCCTTCAGGGTAGGTGTCTTGGTGGCCTCCTTCTTGCACCGTCACTCCGTTTGTGAGAACGGCCTGATCTAGGCAGATTTACATGTTCCAGATTCCTTCCATCTCTTGATGGTGGATTTAACTGAACTCTGGGGGATGTTCACTGCCATGGAAATATTATTGTATCCATCCCCTGATTTATACTTTTAAATAACCTTTCCTCTAAGTTTCTTTGAGTGTTCTTTTGTCTTCATGGTGTAATGGTTGCCAGAAATACTGATTAACCAGTAGCTTGAGACATATTCACTGCACTCAGGTGATCCCTATTTTAGTAATTGTGAGAATACTTGCACCAATTGGCTGGACCTCTGTTGAATTATGTCAGTCACTGAAAAGGGGGTGAATATTTATGCAACCACTTATTTTACTTTACATATTTTTGTTTAACAGACAGTACTTTGTAGAAATCTGTTTCACTTTTAAAGTTAAGAGGGTTTCTTTTGTAAATATTTTGGTAAAAAAAATAATTAAATGGACCTTGATTGATGTTTAAAATCAATTTAAAAAAAAAGGAAAAAAATGTATTCAAATGTTTTATTCTTTAATTGTTTTTTTAATCCTTTTCAGCTAATCAGTGTGATCTTTCTGCTCTAATTTCAGTGAAATATTGTTATATAATCATCTACTTATCTACTGTGTGTGACTATAAATATCTCAGATCTTAGTTTACATTAAGTAGAGGCATGAATTTTCAATTGCAGGTAACCCAAACTCCCTGTACTCAGCAGTATAAAAGCAGCCACTGTGAGGCAAAACAATAGACTCATGACAGAGTGGGAGAGAGGGAGGCTTGTTTTCTCACAGGCCTGACCTCTTTTTCTGACGTGTCACATTATGGTTATACAGAACGTGTCTCCTTTGCATACAAAAGGTCAGGGAGATAAATCAAAATCCGCATATGTGACTTGCCCGATTCATCACGGCAAAGAGGGTCAAAGTGTTAGCTGTAATCAGATTTTCCCCCCCTAAATAAAAGATGAATTGTCTTTGTTAGCAAAATGTATCTGTGGAAATGGAGGATCTGCTGCTTTGTACAAACACACGGCTCTAATTAAACCGTTCAGTGAAGGCATGTCCCCGCTTTTTAACAGAATTGGGTGAATTTTGTTTTATTTCTCTCTACACTTTGGGTGTGAGGAAAGAGACTAATTTACCCCTCAAGGTCCCAGAGATGTTTATTGGCTTTGTGTCACTTGTGCTCGTAGGATAATCCGCGATGATGCAATACCCTGAAATGAAATGCTCTCCCAGCTACTAGAGCTCCAGTTTGGATGTGGGCCTGTGAGGGTTTTAGCTCCATCTCAATGTTCCCTCCACCCCTGCTGAGACATTAATTAAAGCTCCTTTCAGGTCCTTTTTTCAGCAGTTGCCCCCGTAATGCTCTCGCTCAGTTAAAACCTTCATATGCAGGTGCCCCCATCATCTCACAACATGCTCCTTAATTAACTTGAAGTCGTAACAAATGGCTATACTTTCGTCTCTCTTTGCACTTTCTCTTTGTTTCCCTCTTCCTCCGAGTTTCTCCGACTGAACATAATAAATAAAACGGAGATACAAAAAAAAAGTCAGTTCTTCTCTCTGACCCGCCGTCTCTCCTCAGTGAAACGTTTGTCTTCCTCTCTCTGCAGCCTGTCATCTCTCTCAGCGGATCATCTGCAGAACAGGCAGAGGTTCAGGAAGGAGTGCAGCGCTGCCATCGAAACAGGCATCACACCTCTCCCACACACTGCTAATTAGAGTTAATTATTAATACACTTTGATTTAGCCTCGCTCCCCCACCATCAGGTGCCAAAGTATATTTTAGATGTTTTTACAAATGAAAGGAGTGAGGCAAATTGATTGATACAGAAGTTTTCTCTCACCTTGCAACTTAAATCAAAGGCCCCGACGGTTTAATTGAAGGCAAGAGCGCGTTTGAAATTCAATTTATAAAAAAGAAAAAACCCATTAGAAGTAGAGTTAAAAGGAAAAAGTTGTTTGATGGCAAAACTTTGTAGTTTAAAGAAGGCTTATTGTTTGTGCATGGGCAGAAAGACTAAAACATGTTTATGTATGGACATTTATTATACACCTCATGATAGAAATCATTGCACCCTAAATCAAAATATAAATAGAATTCAGAAGTAATGCTCACTTTCTGACCTTACCTTGTCTTTACAATTGTTAGTCAGTTTGGCCTTTATAGCATATTTTATTCTTTCTAACTAAATTTATTCCCAAAGGCAGGCTACAAACTGTACAAATTTTAAATCTTAACCAGACAGGACCAAAGTAGGACAAATTTTCAGCCCTGAAGTTTTATGGATCAGTACAGCCTGTGTTAGTTCACAGCCTTTTACTGGAGATACTGTACAGTTTATGCCTAGCACCTTCTTCTTCATTTAATGTTTCATTTAATATCAGAATTTCCATTTAGACACAAATAAGTCTTAGTCTAAAATTGAATCTCCCTCTTCTCTCTTTCTGCATTTATTCCTCATGTTGTTTTGCATTTCACACTTACACACTTTCTGTATCTCCCTCTGTTATTGCCTTGCATCTGTTCCTCGTCTACCCTCTCTTCTGCACCTCCTTTTTCTCTCTTTTAGCATCCTGCGCTTCTCTTTTTTCTGCATCTCCGTCCATCTCTGCACCTCTGTCTTCTTTATGCATCTCACTCTTCTCTTTTCTCCACCCATCACTTCTCTTTTTTTGCATTTTCCCTTTTCTATATTTCTCTATCTCCCTTTTTGCTTTTTCCTGCATCTGCATCATCCTCGTCTTTCTTCGTCCTGCACTTCTCTTTTCATGCATTTTCTCCTTCTCCTTGCAAATCTCCCTCCTTTATTCCTGCATCCTCCCTGTTCTCTGTCTGCAATCGCCTCTTCTTCCTTTCTTCTGCATCTCCCTCTTCTCCTTTTCTGCATCTACCTCTTGTCTCTTTCTCCATCCTTCTTCTGCATTTTCCTCCTTTATATTTCTGTATCTCCTGGCTCTCTGTATCTGCATCTCCATCTTCTTTCCTTAATCTTCCTCTATTTTCCTGCATCTCCCTCTTCTCTCTTTCTGCATTTGTCTCTCCACTTCCATTCTTCTGCAATTCCTTCTTCTCTTTTTCTGCATCACTCTCTTTTATTTTTCTGCACCTGTCTCTCCTTTATGCATCTTGCTCTTATCTTTTACTACATCCTTCACTTCTCCTCTGCTGCTTTTTCCTCCTCTATACTTCTGCATCACCTTCTTCTCTATTTCTGTAGCCCCCCCCCCCAGATCTCCCTCTTGTTTTAAAAGACTGTATCTCCATCTTCTCTGTCTGCATCTGCCTCTTCCTTCCATCTCCTTCATCTGTTTTCCTGCTTATCCTATTTCTTTTTACTGCATCTTCCTCTGCATGCTGTCGGTACCTCTTCTGTTTTTCTGTGCCTGCATCTGTCTTCTTTCTTTTTTCTGTATCCCTTTCTCTCTCTTCATCTCCCTCTTCTCCTTTATCAGCATCTCCCTTTTCCTTTTCTATAACTGCCTCTTCTTTCTGCAAATTACTCTTTCCCTAAAAATAAATGTTAAATATTGCTTTGAGTGGATCTATGGTGAATTAATGTTGTGTTTTGTAAATGACATAAAGTGTCTAGACCTGTCCTCTTCATAAAGTCTGTATCTTGGTCTAACATTGGTTATCAATTAGATCTGTATGAATCTGGACTGAGATTGATGTAACTACTATTGATTTTCATGATTATTAGAACATAATTTTTCTGCATCATCAGCCTTTCTAGGTGAAGTGAGAATTAAAGACTCCAATCGGCACTGTTCATTCCTGAATCTACTTGTAACTTTGCATTAACTTTATGGCATAGTAGCAAAGTTCAAATTTGCACCATCAAAAGGGTCAGATAGGACTTTTTTTACCAGCAGAAAACAGTTTTAGATGGATTACGACACGAGTGACAGGGTGTTAGGACAGAGGAGGGGTTTAGAAACAAGGTTAACCTGCACTCACAGTCTGACCCTCAGAATATCGGAGCAGTCACATCTGATGACAATCACCCTGTCATTAGCACAGAGACGAGGCTAAAGGAGAGAGCAATAGTGGAAAATGGTTGTTAGATTCTAATGAGACATTAAGCAGTGATGACAGACATTAGGGTTAGGAGCCCTTTGCCCACCAGTGATGCTCCGTCATTGCAGGTACATTAGCCTATAAACTCTCAATGCTAATTACAGAACATGACAGACTAAAAATACAATTATTGTGAAGTTTTAAGCTCATACCGCAATGTGTCTTGTCACTCGGATTTAAGAAGAAAAAAATAATATGAAACAAAACAAAAAAGTTTTCATTGGTACATGCTGTAGGTGAGTTTATTACAGCATTATTAGTATTTTTTAATTTTTGTAACCCTATAGCCTGGTTTATACTTCGCCTAATCTATCAATGCAGCTATGCTGTGTGACCTTTGCTGTTGAGAGCACCACATACTTGTGTACCGGTATCTCTGATCATTCTACCATACTCCTCCAAAGGGCTAGCTGGCGGAGTGAATTCCATGCTAGTTTTATCGCCAGTTTCCACTCCTGTCACATTGATTAAAAAAAAGAGCCAAAATGGCTTTGCAGTGCTGCTCAACGCATTTGTAAGTATCTAAAACAGGTGTTATTAGGTCTCAAGGAAAAATCATGCAATGTGGTTAGGCTGAAAAAAGTTAACCTGAAAAATATAAAGTACACTGTTTTGTAAAAAATTGAATAGCCTTTAATAAATGGGCTAAAGCACCTACTGTATGTGTTTCAGCTTGCAGGGCCTTTGAAAACAAGTGACTGTTCACAGATTTGAAAGGCTGTGGACAGCTGCCTTGCAGTCGGAGTCAACTGCTCATCTCAGATGCAGTCAGAAAAGTGGGTGTGTACGCCTAAGTGGTGCTCTCCGACAAGGACAAAATCCCAGTGTTACACAGGCAGTAATGACAGAGAAACTTAAACTATCATCATAAAGAATAAGACAAAAAAAGAGCAAAAGAACTTTGAAAACGACAATATACCAGAGAAATCTGACCATTTCTAATGAGGAAAAAGGCACCTACAGATATGGGGTGTAGTCCAGCTCTTTTAGTCCTGGACTTGTAGCATTTACTTTGAAGATTTTCTTCTTGTTTAAACAGGAAATCATGACAATTGTTGGAGATTATTATTATTATGTTGGAGATGATCATTACTGTTTATTTACTGCAATTTTTGCAAAGAAAATAAGAAAGAACACATCAGTGAAGATGGACCATATACAGTACCTATGAAAAGTGTTCACCCCCTTGGATATTTTACTCTTTTATTGAGTTGAAAAAAAAAAAAAAAGATCAGTCATGGTCAATATAGTTTGACTTATTTTTTTTACTAGAAAAAACCTCTATAATACCAAACTGAAAACAGTTTGCAAAACTGCTGCTCCGTCAGGTTGCACAGGGATCTGGTGTGACTAGCCCTTTTCAAGTCTAGCCTCAGATTCTCTATTGGGATTGAGGTCTGGGCCTTGAATTGGTCACTCCAGAACATTCACCTTGTTGTATTCAAATCATTTCAGTTTCTTTGCAAGCCTGCAGAGCCAGCTACTGAGAAGCATCCCCACAGTATTATGCTGCCACCACCATGCTTCACAATGGGGATGGTGTGTTTGTGGTGATGTGCAGTGTCTGGTGTTTTCCAAATATAGTGTCTCTCACATGCCTTTCGGCAAACTCCGGTTGACTTCTGAGTAGGTTCAGGGCTTTGTGAATCAACAGCCAGTGCAGGCGTTAGACTCGTGTGTGTTCAGGAGCATGGCTGATCTGACTGATAGAAGGATGAGATGACAGTTTTAGCTCTTTGTCTGTTTCTAGGTTCATTGATTCAGAAAGCATTTCCAACATAGTGACGGCCATCGCTGGGTGTCCAAACTTCTCATCTGAGACAATATCTGCTTTTTCTATGGTCTGTTGTCTTGGCTGCCTTAAGTTAGATTACACTGACTATAATCAAAAGCCCTTGTCTGACTTAAACTCATGCACATTTTAATTTAAATGCAGAGACTGTGAGGAGAAAATGTTACAGAAATTATACTGGGGTATGGATGTTTGAAGAAGTTTCCAGAAAAAGAAAAACACAGAGGCAAATTAGAGAGAACAAGTGAGACTACAGCGAGCGAAATGTTCTTCCATGCTGGTCATTTGAAGTTTGCTCTTTAACACCACATCAGTGCTCTTCGCCTGCAGCAAAAGGCACGCTTTAATAACACCTAAGTGACTCACCCATTAAATTGGTCTGACATCTCTGCTGATCTCCTGTTATTCCCAGTTTGGGGATGAGGGGGGCTTGCCTTGGACTCTGTAACTCATCACAGGGGCCTCTGATAACACCTCTGAACCTGTGGCTGTCTCGCGTGCGGCTTTGGCTGCCATACGGTAGAATCATCACCCCCTGCAACAAAACAAATAAATCCTTCCTCCTAGTCTGTTTTGATATGTAATGAGTCGCTGTTTCACTCTTCTGAGATCTTGTTATGTGGCGTATCAGTGATGTGTCTCTCTGCGGCCGTGGTTCATCTGTCAAACTGGATTTTTCCACCTCAAAATAATGATCCTCTGCTGCACCAAGGGCCCCGCTAAAGTATCTGCTTATTTAAGATGGCTTTGCACCGTTGTTCCGTGTAGGTAACACCCGACCCTCAGGAGTCGTCTGCAGTGGGTTAAGACTGGAGAGGCTCCTGACAGAGATGGAGACACAAACAAGCGGGGTATCAAGAGGAGGTAAGGATTGTGCTGTGTGAGTAATACTATGGTTATTGTCTGAGGATCTGCACCAATGATGGATGTCATAAAAATATATACCATATTTAGCTGCAGTGTTGGGCTCCAACAACCCCAAAGCAGAGCGCCACATCTTGTCAGGAGAGACATTTTAAGGAAGTAAGTGATGGAGTAAGTCAGGCTGCCAGTCCAGCAGCTTGATATGCTTCAAAGAAAGAGACTTGAAACTGTCTGCAAACATTTATCAGTCAGTTGTATACGACAAGAGACACAGTTTATTAAAAGTTAAGTCAGTTTTGAACCATAAATTGTAGCCTCACTTGAAACTAACCATTGTGCTTTTCCAGTGATGTAATCCATGCCTTTAAATTCCCTCCAGATGCTTTTCTTGCAAGCCTGGAACTTGGAAGACTTCCAGAGGTGTTTCAAGATTATATCCACACTTGTAACTCCAACAAAGAACTTTTTTTTTTTATCAATTTTTTGATCCATTTCTGATAGTTTCTGCTGCTAGCTTTGTATGCTAACAGCCATATTGTATTCCACAATACTTTGTGACGGGCTGACAACCAATGGCAGGCTGTTCTGTTGCAGCATTTTGCTTTGTCATGCCTGAGATGACTTTAATAGCTTATAATGGAGAGAAAAAGAGACAGAGAGTCTGTGATGTGGCCCTCTGTGTCACTGCAGAGAGGAGCTGCTGTCAATAATGGCTCAAAAACAGCCAATACAAAGAAGACTGAGGACTCTTTTTTTGTAAATATGGGAGTATTTCCAAGACTTTTAATCTTAAAATTATTTTTTCCTCCCAAAAGATGGGAGAAAACCTCTCTTACTTGGGCTCTTCTCCCTGATTGCTCAGCTTGGCTGTGCGCCCAGCTCTTGGAAGAGTCCCTTTTTCTGTTGTTTAATTTACAACAGGTGGACTCCTGACCTTGCAAAGCAGATGGATTTGCCAGACTCTGTGTCTGTCATAAAGCAAATCCATCTTGAAAAGCTCCAGTCTACAGCGTTTGTGCCAAATAGATCACTGTTTGGACCAATCAGCGTCATTTTAGGAGAATTAAGCAGTGGCTACGATGGAGGGATGGGGTTAGTTGTGCTCAAAGCTGTTTGCAATGGCTGCCTCCAGTGTGGGGAAAGGCCAGATATAGCTCTAGTATAGCATCAAATTAACCAGAACTTGACCACATTTCTGCATGAAATAAAGAATAAAAACAACACTGAAACCTTTTCATGATGGGAAACATGTTTTCATTCCTTCTGACCTGCTCTGGAATGAGTTTGTGAGAGTAACAGGGGAAGCATTAGCATGGGTTTGGGATTGTTATGGGTGGGGTTTGCCAGTGTATCCATTCACTGTTGCCACAGTAGCTGTTAGCTTGGATGTATGTAGCTGTATGAAATCAGCAGTTTAATCAGAACTGGACCACATTTCCTTTTACAGCAAGAGCAAAGAGACACATCAAAAGCTTGTCTCAGCATAGAAGATGTTTTTGCGTATCTCCCCGGCCAGCCTTGCCATGAATTTTCTTCGATGAGAAGCTTCGTTATTAACAATCTACCATAACCTGTAAGCTCAAGAGAAGCGCATGTGTACATCATTTTTTCTTGTTGCTCTGATTGGCCTGTTATTAATGTAGGAAACAGAGCATTACTCCAATTACCTTCTGAGAACTTTTTTAAAAACGCCCCGCCCATCCCAAACACTTTATATGGGAGCTTGGTAAAATACATCCATGCAATGAATACTTCAAACAATCAATCTGGTGAGTCAAGGTTGGTGGACTCCAATCAAGGTGTGGAAACATCTCGGCAATGATGAAAAGAAACTTGAACCTGAGCTGAATTTCAAGTGTTTTTTCATAGGGTCTGAATACTTATGTAAATAAGATATTTCAGTTTTTTATTTTTAATACATTTGCCATAATTTCTAGAATTGTGTTTTCAGTGTGAGTGTAGGTTAATGAGAATAAAAAGATAATTTTCTTCAACTGTAGCTTTCTTTTTAAAACTGAAAGGGATGCTGACATTTTCTGAACGCATACACTTCTCTTAAATGGATTACTGTATTTTTACAGTCCATGTTAAAGGCGCATTCAGACTCACCAATTACAGTGAATTTTACCCAACTTGAGAAAGATTGCACATATAAACAAAACTGTTTCTACAAACATTTGTGAAAGAATGGGTAACTCTCAGGAGCTCAGTGAATTCCAGTGTGGTACTGTGATAGGACCTATGCAACAAGTCCAGCCGTGAAATTTCCTCACTCCTAAATATTCCACAGTCAACTGTCAGTGGTATTATAACAAAGTGGAAGTGATTAAGAACGACAGCAACTCAGCCATGAAGTGGTGGGCCACGTAATATGACGGAGCAGGTTCAGCGGATGTTGAGGCACAGAGGTCACCAACTTTCTGCAGAGTCAATCGCTACAGACCTCCAAACTTCATGTGGTCTTCAGATTAGCTCAAGAACAGTATGTAGAGAGTTTAATAGAATAGATTTCTATGGCCGAGTAGCTGCATCTAAGCCATACATCACCAAGTGATTTGCAAAGCATTGGATGTAGTGGTGTAAAGCACGCACTGGAATCTAGAGCAGTGGAGACGCGTTCTCTGGAGTAACGAATCACACTTTTCCATCTGGAAATCTGATGGATGAGTCTGGGTTTGGTGGTTGCCAGGAGAACAGTACTTGTCCGATTGCACTGGGCCAAGTGTGAAGTTTGGTGGAGGGGGGATTATGGTGTGGGCTTGTTTTTCAGGAGCTGGGCCTTGCCCCTTGGTTCCAGTGAAAGGAACTCTGAATGCTTCAGCATACCAAGAGATTTTGGACAATTCCATGCTCCTAACTTTGTGGAAACAGTTTGGGGATGGCCCCTTCCTGTTCCAACATGACTGTGCACCAGTGCACAAAGCAAGGTCCATAAAGATATGGATGAGAGAGTTTGGTGTGGATAAACTTGACTGGCCTGCACCGAGTCCCATCCTTTGGGATGAAATTAGAGTAGTGACTGAGAGCCAGGCCTTCTCGTCCAACATCACTGTGCGACCTCACAGATGCGCTTCTGGAAGAATGGTCACAATTCCCATAAACACACTCCTAAACCTTGTAGAAAGCCTTCCCAGAAGAGCTGAAGCTGTTAAAGCTGCAAAGGGTAGACTGATGTCATATTAAACCTTATGGATTAAGAATGGGATGTCACTTAAGTTCATATGCGAGTCAAGGCAGGTGAGCGAATACTTTTGGCAATATAGTGTATCTTTGCATATATGATCTTCCCACTATACAAGTATAGATGATGAATGAGTCTTGTACATAGAATAAGAACTTTTCAATTATTATTTTGTCAGCAAGTTTGGATTCTTCATGATACATATGTATATTCTCTGGCTAGTCAATGCTAAATATATATCATACATAATGAACTATTTTGATCATCTCTGCTGGACTGATGTAGTCATCATACATGAAACATAACAGTATGTGCTAGAAGAAATGACTGCCCTTGATCTGTCTATAAGGCTCGGCATGATGCTTGATTCTTTTATGAGTTCAGTGACAATGTAATTTTCTGTAAAATAGGCTGTTCCTTGATAATAGCGAAGCCTTCCACTTACACTAAAGATCAAAGTAAAATGTCTTTTATTGCATGAAGAGAATAAGAAACGCTGGCCTGTACTTTGTTTGATTACAGCATTTATCAAAGCTCTGTTCTAACTTATAGGCTGGAGAATAGACATCTGTCCAGTAGATGAAATGCTTTGTATCTAATTCATTCATATTATCATAGAAAACATGCAAATATGACAGCTTATGCTTATTTGTTAAACTGAACCTTCAATCTAGCTTTTATATGTGGGAAACAGCAGGCAATGATAGATCAATGATGGCACTGCTTTGTTTTCAAGAAAGGTCCTTCGTTTTCTTCCTTCATATACTGTATCCACTGTTCTTTTGGCTTTACTGTGAGCAGCTTTTTGCCTGTTTAGTTTCAGAGAACAAGGTGTTATAAGGTTGAATGTGAGGGCAGAAGGAACCAGTCAGAGCTGTAATGTTGAGAAACAGCTTGCCCCTCATACCTGGCCTGTCATCACTGTGTTGTCAGACCCAAGGAAGACCCCTTCCCCACTGACCAGCCAAGATCCTCCTCTCCATTCTTTACCTTTTTTTTTTTTTCTTTTTTGTGATGGGGGGCTTTAGGAATTGCTTTTGAAACTTGATGTGGTCCCAAAACACGACCTTAACTGGAAAAAAAGTGGAACGCAAAGAATCATGTGAATCACTGAGAGGAGGAAACATAGACATTCTTTTATAAATCATTCATTTTATTCTATTGAATTTATTCAATCACTGCAAGGCACTTTAATCAACCTATTAGCAAGATACATCTAAGTTAATATGCCATAATAAGCATCGGAGCCTGATGTTGAGAAAAGGACTTATGAAAGCATTAAACAAGTTTGACCAAACACCAAATTTTATCTTTTTATTTATTTATTTATTTTTACATGATATGACTTTGCAGGACAATAAACACAAAACTGTATTGCTTTTTTTGGTTAAACTTTATGCAGATGATAGACTCCTATACACCAAAATACAGTATTATATGGGTGGGACACTGTTAAAAAAAAGGATCTTTATCTCAAAATCAAGTTATGGTCAAATCATGGTGGTAGAATACTGTGAGCTACATTTAATGAGGTTTTACTGTTATATGATAGTTACCTGCTGCACAATTTATTTTCAATTAAATGTCTTCTTAAACCCACGGCTTAATAACACCTTCATAAGCAAATCACAATGCAAGGCTTACATTAAGCATTAACACTGAAATGTCAACATTAATTAATTAGAATTGCTAAATTTATCTGTTGAGATTATTTATATTTGTTGAGTACATACATTACCTCATTACCCACTAACAAATTTCAGAGTCAAAGAAATCTTCAGTTTATACATATACACACACACACACACACACATACTATATATATATATATATATATATATATATATATATATAATTTTGTTGTTTTTTATTTTGTTATATTTCAATATTATGGTTTATCTTTTACATTTTTTTTTTGGCCTTGTTGCCTTCATTTGGAGACGATAGGACAGTGGTCAGTGCAGAAAATGAGGAAAAAAAAGCAGAAGGTTTTGAGTTTGGAAAAAAACATATAGATAATAAATAACAAAAAGAGATAACAGTGAAAACCACTAACAGTTAATACTTATTGACCATAAAACGGTCTTTCTGAAACATTTCATCCAGTAAGGAAATAACATTGGTCTTACCTAAAGAGCTTTCATCTAATGCAATGTTTTGTTCCACACAACCATGTTGTCTATTTTGATGTCATTTTTATGTCATGTTGACACGGGCCACGTGTCACGTGTCACGTTTAGTGACTGTGCTTTTGTGATTTCTCTGTAGAAAAACAATAGACAAATACATATCATGTATTACAATTTTGCCTATGTATATATATATATATATATATATATACACACACACAGATATGATTGGTCCCTCTTGCACCAATTAGTTCCCTTGTTGTGTGAGACACTGACAACAGGTCATTAAAGGAAGTTCTGACACGTTCGTTTTCCACTAAAGCACTGTTCACACCTTTATGGGCACACAATGTAAAGGGAATTCATTTTTTACAACTTGTCCATTTTGATTAAAATAAAGATATTAATGCATAATTATAGGTATGCCTAATATGACTGCAGGCCAGCAAGTTGTAACTGTGTGTAAGGAGGTCTAATACCTGCCTCAACTCTGCTACACTGTCAATTTTAAGGTTGTAAAAGTTATTTTTGGACGGATTTACAATCTGTCTGCAGATTGGACTCAAAAGCCCCCTTCAGTAACCAAACAGCTGACATCAGAGGCTTTTTTCAGTGTTTTCTACAGTGTATGAAGGGCATGATTAAGACTACTACAAAAGGAAGCATGACAGCCTCTTGACAGTGGAATTTGAATATTGTTTATTTCATAAATAAAATAGACATAACATATTTGTTTTAAGATGGTTGCAATACATGGCTCTGTAATCATCGTACAGTGCTTAACAAATTTATTAGACCACCTGTCATAAAAATGAGAAAAATATTTTAGAAATCTTTCAAAAACTTGTTTAAAACTAAAAATGTTATTGTCATTTATTTGGCAAATAACAAACTGAAACAACTAAATAGTCCTTTTTCACACATAATAACCAAAAACTTCATATTCTGTATGGCCTCCTTTGGCCTTGATAACAGCTTGCATTTTTGCTGGCATTGTTTTTATGTACTTTTCCACAATCTCTTTTGTTATTGAGTTCCAAATAATTTCTAGCTGTTCCCACAGACTTGCTTTAGATGAAACTTTTGTGTGATTAATCTTTGAATCTGCTAAATCCCAAATTTGTTTAATAGGATTCAAATTGACTTGGCCAGTCCATCAGTTTCGGTACTCCAGATTCCTTTTTCTTGGTCAAATAGTCTCTGCACAGCTTTGAAGTATGCTTGGGGATCATTGTCTTGTTGGTATATGAACCCACGACCAATCAGATTCAGTCCAGAAGGGATTCCATGATGCACTAAGATGTTGTAGTAGACGTTCTTGTTCATGATACCATCCATTTTCACTAATTTCCCCACACTGTATCCACAAATGGAGCCCCGTACCATAATGGAATCTCCACCGTGTTTCACTGTGGATGCAATGCATCTGGCATCTAAACGTTCTCCAGCTTTTCTGTGGACATAAACACGATGATGCTGACCGAAGAGTTCAAACTTGGACTCGTCCATCCAGAGTACCTTCTTCCAGTCATCAACAGTCCAGTGTCTGTGCTCCCTGGCAAATCTGAGGCGTTTCTGGTTGTTTGCAGGCCTAAATAATGGCTTTTCTTCCCTTTAAGCCTTGTTCCCTCAGTCGTCTGCTTATGGTCATTCTGGAGACTTTCTCAGACTCTCAGACAGACTGATCTAGAAGCATTCATCTCTGCCTGAAGATCAGCAGTGGTCTTCCTTCTGTTTCTAGTACTTAAAATTTGGAGGTGTCTGACATCTACTTCAGTTAACTTTGGTTTCCTGCCTCTTCCTTGGCGCATTTTGTAAGTACCAGTCTCAGCAATTGACTCCAAAGCATACTTGACCACAATGTGAGAACACTTTATGTCTTTCCCTATTTGTCTCAGAGACCATCCAGCATCATAAGGTGCTTTAATACAGACTCTTTCATTTTAATTTACCTGTATTACTTACAGGTAATTACATAATTACATATTTAACATAACAAATGATTTTGGTAATTACCAATGCTGTTAATTTAGAGCAGCTGTGGCATAAACCTTACTTTGGGTGGTGGTCTAATAAATTTGTTAAGTACTGTACATGGACGCTTTTCCCTTTACCGTTTCTTTGAACATTTACAAAACCCATTTCAAAAAGGATTGGACACATAAACATAAACACCAAAGTTGTTATCTGTTATTATCTACCCTGGCTCAGCCTGTCTGGGATGTTTTCCAATGCCAAATCAATTTTGTAACACAAATCTAATTTACTCTGAGATTATCCAGCAGGCGCTTTTCATGTGTTTTTAAAATTTTGTTTTCACAGTCCCAACTTTTTTGGCAGATGCTGACATTGAATTCAAATTGTGCATATATTAAAAAAATGACATTACACATTTAAAATGTAATATTTGACTTAAACTGTGGGCTTTCAGTGTTTTTGCAAATCATCACATTCTGTTTTACACTATGTCCCAACTTTTTAGGAATTTGGGTTATAAGTTTAATTGTTCTCTCACCATGCATAGAATTTTAAATTATCTTCCTCTGCACCTTTTAAACTGGTTTTCTTACATTCAGGATTAAAATCTATTTGACACGTAAACACTTGCATTCACATGGGATATTAATCTTTTTCTAAAAATCCAACACAATGACAGACATAAAGATCTGCTGTTTAAAAACTGAATTTCTACCTGATGATGTGGTTTGACGGTGTTGGTCACACAGAGGAATCTATTCCTAATCTGGTCTGTTTCAGTATAAATGAAGAGCTCTTTTTAACAGGTTAAATGAACTCTTATTATCTTCGTCCATGCCTGTCTCACCTCCACTCATCTTACTCCCCTGCTTTGTCCTTTAAGAGGGAAATTAACGTGATGATTGAGATTCATTAAAGAGGTAAATAAAGACGATAGTGCATGGCCCCAGTGCTTCAGACATGTTGCTAATTGGCGCGGCATGTGGGTTTGATGTAGAGCGCCACAGAAGGGGAAGACGTCAGGGGCGGGCTGAGCATGTGACCTGAGAGCTTCAGCAGCCGGCGTGCAGCTCTCTCTGGCTCCGTGATCACGCTGTGGTTCTCTGCATGTTTGTTGGGTTTGCTAAGTCAAGGTCTTCTCATTCATTTTAATGACTTCACTTGGATGTAAAAAATTAATTGATATTCCTACAAGGAAACACCTTCAGGCTCATTAATCAATGTGTCAGTTTCTCCCTGCCATAAAAATGTACTTTACAGGATAATTAATTTCCTAATATCCTCCAGTCATCCTGAATGCCCTCAACTTAAAATACTTGACATTTAGCCCTTCACATACAGCTCACTGCCTCGGAGAGATCTTAGTACATTGTGATAGAGACTGTAAACTAATGAACTACACAAAAACGATCTATATTTATTATGACAGTTGACACCGATGGCTGTGTTTCCATTGGAAACACCATATGTTTTCCACTTCCTGTTGCGCTTTTTGTGTTTTTCTTGTTACATCTTAGAGAAATGTAGTCGTTGTCTCAATTATTTTGAATGGAAAGCTTATTTCTGATACTGGCATGATGCATTTGTGCTGGTTCATGCATCAATATGAGGTGCACTGGTACAGCTTAGTTTGTAGATCCACATGCACAAAGACTACAGTCCTTGTCTGTCATTGGTCACTGTATCTCTGCATCCGCCTCATCATAAAA
This sequence comes from Cheilinus undulatus, assembly GCF_018320785.1. Lineage (NCBI taxonomy): Eukaryota > Metazoa > Chordata > Actinopteri > Labriformes > Labridae > Cheilinus > Cheilinus undulatus. Next base: position 38,512,188 of record NC_054871.1, read on the forward strand.
AAGCTAAAAGCCCCCAAATAATTGTTGGGGGAGGTTGTAGTTTCAATTAAGTTGTGTCTTAATCATGTTTTGCATTTTTATCAATCAGTTTAGTCAAATGCAAAAATGCACTGGTGCGTTCTGTAAAGGGCATACCATGCCAAAAGTAGTCCATCTTTCATTGTACCGACACTGCAGACAGGAACTGCTTTCAATAATGACTCAAATTAAGAAAAGTGCAAGGACTTTTTATTGTAAAAATGTGAATAATTCAAATACTTTATTGTCACTGAATGATTTTTTTTCCCCTTTGGTCCACCAAGCTTGTGCAAAATAGAAACTTTAGTCGTTGATATTTACTGTGTTTAATACATAAAAATCTTTGAGTTTTGATTACTTTTTCTTTTGTATTTATAGTCTCAGAACATTTTTCAATTCCAGGTCATGTTACTGCAGCAAGTACATTCTTAAAGCCCAGGTTGTCCTGAGGTAAAGGATGTTTAGAGCTTGACTGTGCACCACAAGGTTGATATGCTACAAGCTTTTTAAGACAAAAAGTCCAGGTGAGACACAATAGTAAAAAACATAAAATTTGTAGGGATCAGAGGGTTAAAATGGGTTATGGGTTAAAATCATTTAAAAATATTTTTTCTTTTTGGTAGGTGTCTGGCCACCTGCTCTCAGTGTCTTACGTTAGAACCACTGCATTATATAACTGGTAATCGTCTTTCTAACTAGTTAGCAAGATCAACCGGAGCTAGGTCGAGCTGAAAGAGAGCACATAGGCATTGTTCCTGAACTGGCCTTGGCATTCTGACAATGCGCCATAGTGTTTGTGCCAGGATTTGACCCAGAAATAGACATCATAACACATAGCATAGCAGAACTTGCAGCGACCTCTACCTCTGATATCACCGCAAGCTAACAGGATAGAGTTCATTTTACCAAAAGTAAAGCTTGGTGTTAGTATAAAAACATATACAGTGCTTTTCTAGTTTCAAATGTTTTCATTGTTTGTCATAGAAGTTCGCTGCTTGCTAACGTATCAACATCTCTCATAGCAGAGTTGGACAAACTTCCATCACTTAATAAATTATCTTCCAGTGCTTGTACACTTAGATGACGACATAAGTGCAGTTAAACTGGAATCAAGCTGGAGTTGTATCTCTGCTTAGCTGTGCACATAGACGACAGAGTTTACACTCTGTGCTCAGTCAAAAATTGATGAATGATCATCACAGAATTTAAACATCATAAACATAAACCCTACAAGATGTTCTATGTCCGCTCCAGTTTTTAAAATGTTAAAAAGAAGAAAAATAAAGCACTATTCAATCAGAAGGTCCTAGTAACTTATTGCAGAAAAGTTCATTGAATGTCTAAATGATGTTCTGTACAATTTCTGTGGTGCATTTGAGCCACTCATAAAATTCACAACCACCGCTGCTTTTACATTAAAATAAAAGTATTGTGAGTCAAATGTAGGAGTTGTGCGCTGTCGGCAGGAAAGATAAACAACTTCAGTGAAAACCCAATCCACATAGGATGCAGGTGCCCAGCAGCGTTTCAGCACAGTGGTGAATAAAAGATTTTGTTTATGAAATTGTCAAAGAGGGTTTATTTATTTGAGTGACAGGATTGATGCATAATTTACACATTATCACTCGCAGCCAAAAGGCCACAGCTGACTTTAAACTACAATCATATTACATCTTTGCCAGAAGCCTTTTATTTACTTCTGCTTGAAAATGTATCAGTCCACAGCTGAAAATAGTCCCTGTGCCATGCTCTTTTCCCCAAAACATTTTAACTAATTTTAAGAGAGGGTCCAACTGGAATAAGTACTACATTCAGCAGACAACAGGAAGTAGTAGAAATGCTACTGTTCCTATAGGATACGATGATTCTGTGTCTCTATGAGCACACATACTGTATGAGCGTGCCGAGGCAGAGACAGGACATCTCACCGCTGTTTATTCTTGTCGATGGCTCTGTGGTAAACCTTCTGGAAGGAAAGCCATTTATCTCCTCCTGCTGGTGTAAATGCACTAACTTCAGTGCTTTCTTGTGTCCCACACCACAGCAGACATCTCGCTGTGAACTTAACGATTCAGCACTCACACATCAGTCTGAGAGGCAGGAAAAAACATCGGAATATTTGATTTTCAGTCACCCAGCTAAGCATAAGTAACAACCTGGAAAATATCCAATAAATGATTTGCAGCCATCCTTACACTACTCAGATCCACAACTGACACTCTGCCACTGAATCATGTTTTAGTTTTAATAATGACTCTTTCTCAATCTTTTAGCTGTTATGTGATACTGAATTAAATCCATTCTTTACATTTTGTCAAGAAATAATAAAAAGAAAATCATTAGAACAATAGTCAGTGAAGACAATCAAACTCTAATGTGAAGCATTTTAAGATAGTTGAATTAACTTATTTTTAGTGTCAAAGTTAATTGTCCATCTTTGGAGCCTAAAAGCTGATGCCAGCCAACTAGCCAAAAGTGGATGGATTTAAGCTGTGACAGGTCACAGAATGAGTCCAACTAGCCACATTAGTGGGCTGGATTTATCACAGTCTATGCTTCAAATGTACCTGGTTGTCAGAACCATTGTTTGTGAATTAGATGCTCATTACATGTGGGCGCAATTTTTCTTCATATTCCTGTAATGTGGCTCAGCCTGTCTGTGTGGGTAAAAAAGAACAAGGACCTGCCTTTTACCACTGTAACATTTTATGTTGCAAATGTTGATTTTAAAGCAAGGACCAAAGCAAGAGGGGGGATAAACTAAAGAAAGCAGATGTCCTTCTGAAACCCTTTGAGTTTAGACAGTTTAGATGTTTATTTTAAATCTAATTTAAAGACGTCATGCTTCAATTATTGTTTTTAAAGAAGGCGTGTGGCAGCAGACTTTTCCATCTCTGTTTATCCATAGAGTCTGTATCAGACACCACTCACACTACTTCTGCCATAACAAGGGGAGAGTGGATTATATCCATACACGATCTCATGAGGCTGTTGTATACAGGCATCTGATTGGCAGCACCCGGACGTACCAGAAGCTCAAAACAAGAGTCAGTAGCAACAGCAAAATAAGCTGTTTGGAATTGGCTGAGAAGATTTGGCACATTTTTCATGGGCGCAACCCACATACTCAGCTCTGCTGCTCATCCCACAAATGTATGATCCTTACAAATGTGGCATCATTTAAAAGGGTGATAAACAGGCTTTCCAATGGTATAAGATTTATTACCAAGACGCATTGTTAAAACGAAGACATAATGTATCAAACACAAATTTCCTTACTTTTTGTTTTAAGTTTAGTTAATTTAGGTTTACTTTTGATTTACTTGTTTGACACTTTATTTGTAATGATAAGCTAAATTACTTCATACTTCATATGTTGTTACTTCTCTATTTCTCCATCATTTTAGTGTTTATGTATGTTTCATTCTTCTGCTGCCTTACTTGTTCTGTAAATAGCTGTTGTAACAACAGAAATTCTCAGTTTGGGATCAAGTAAAGTACATTTATCTATAAGCCCACTGATCACAATTGATGATTTAATAATGGAATAAAAGATACCATACTGACTGAATAGGACAAACTCTGCTGCAAAGTTTCACTCATGGAAAGGCTAACTGCTGCTGTTAGGCTAACTGCTGTCTCCACATTGAATGCTTCACTTTACAGGTCTTGTTTGACTTATGGCAAATCAGGAAATGATCTACCTGTCTCTCTTTATTTGCCCTAACCCTTCATATCTTACAGGAAAACTTATTTAGCCTGTCTGTTTTCTTCACTTATCTGCTTTAGCGTGTTGCTTATAGAGTTCAATAGTTTGCAGCAGGAACAGGCTTACGGTGGTCAAATGGATGTTGTATTTCACTCCGGGCAGGCTGTAGCTTGTTTACTGTATGTTTCTGAATAGTCAGGCAGCCCACTCATTGTCTGACAACCTCCTATACAGAAGCTGCAAAAGTGTCTGCCTCCGAGAAGCACAGACATTTAAGCTAGCTTGTACTGTTACACTTCCTCCTACTCACTGCTCAGAAAAGTCAACTTCTGAGTTATATAGCTTAATGTATGTTGACTTCTGTGTTCTCTCAGATTATGTGCATATGTTTGTAACTCTTAAGGCATTTATTATTAAAAGCTATCACATCTCAGAAGTTATGCTACATTCATTATTGTGTGCTTTTGTGGTGTTTTAGTGTTGTTTAAGTGCAAGTGAATCACCGTCTGTTAAATCCTGGCAGCCTCCAAACAGTTAATCCCCCTTTTAGGTCTGTGTTGTGTGTCGTTATACTGTTAAGAGGAATATTTACTAAAGCAATCCACAGTAAATCCTTGGCTTGGGGCAGCATTAGCAGGTTTGTCACCATATGGTGTGAGCCTGCAACCCTCCAGTCATCCACCTAAACTGTGCTGTCAAGCTGCAGCCTTTTAGATGCACAACACCGAGTTTACTGATTAACATTTTCAAACTGCGCTGCTCCCAAATTAGGCCTTGGCTTTATGTACAAAATCTGTTTCTCTTAAATGATTCATAGCCTCCAATATGTTAAGACTGGGAATTATACATCTGATATTTATTTCATGGTATCATGCCCTTGGAAACAAATACAACTTTATGCTGAGGATGAAATATTAAAATCAGATCTGTAAAATAAATAAGTAGAAAGACCAGTATACATATTTACAAGAGACATGGTGTGATATTTGAAAATAAATGAGGCCTCATCGAGCATACTTAGAAAATGATGTACAATGAGGCAAAAAGTGCTTTGGGATATTTTGATGAAATTATTTATGAGTTTAAATAAATCATCTATTCACCCGAGCTTAAACTATTTATCTAAAATGAATGCACCCTGCATTAGTTTTCATAGCTCAGCATTTAGAGCTGCTTTAAAAGAGGAACCGTGGAATAACCGAGAAGCTGCAGACAATGTCAATAAGGCAGAGCCGGGTGTTGCTGCACATATTAATAAACAGGAATTTTAAAATTCTTTTGAGGATACTGGCACCTCTGACCTGTGTGTCGTGTATTAGTTATTTAATTTCTCCGCGGCTTTTTTTGTGCAATCTTCTTAAATATTTTAAGACTGCTTTCCACAAGTCAGCACACTCAGAATTTTTATTTTCCACAGAGTGATGTCTTCTTTTTAAATGAATTTAATCAGGTCAAACATTCATCAGATTATTCTGCTTTATTTAAAAGTAGGACATCGGCCTGTGTAAGTGACCAATTAATAAAGATTAATGCAGTGATAATGAGTTTGCTTCTTGTTCTTTTGGTAGTGTTAGTGCACAGTCTGTAAATTCCACCAACAGGGTTAGACAAGGTGCTCAGCTCCAACCTCCTCCACTTCTCATTCAGTCAGGACCACTTTGTCAAGAAGCACACATGATTTACAGTTATATGGCATATGTTAATGACTTTCCTGTGCCCACTAGGAAAGCCTGAGGCAGGGAGAGAAGCAGCAAAAAAACCAAAGCAGAGGAGACATTAATGACAACAGAATGGCATTGGTTAAGTCAGATAAAGCATAAAGGAGGAGCTGGGGTGGAGGAGTAACCAAAAAGCAAGCTTGCAGAGGGAGCAGCAAAGCATAAGCAGGCTAGAGCAGTTTATATATGGCAGCATGAGGGCAATTAGCCAATAGCATGATAAGAGCAAATCAGCTGGCCGTCAGCTGATATGTGAGATTAGCTGATCACGATAGGGGTGGGGTGAGAAGGTGCTTTTTTATGACAGGGGTAAGCTTGAGCAATTGAACTTGCAGTTGATGTTAAATAGCATGTTTAATATCTTTTACTCTTCATATTGTTTAAATTTCCTATTAAATATGATTTCAAGGCTGATCTTATTGGTTTTGGCTTTTATGATTTGATGCTTGTTTTGCTTTTAGTGTTTTCCTTTCCTTTTCCTCCTTAACTCTTTGCCTTGAAATGTTTTCACTTCCTATTGGTTTTCTTTTAATTACTTCTTAAAACTTCGGCTCTCGTGGTCTGGGGTTTTGTAGCTGGGTTCCTGTGTTGGCTGGGTACTCAGGGCTTCTTATGGTAGTTCACGCTTCATTGTCTAGCAGTCTTTCACATCACATCCAGCAGTTGATATGGATAGAAAAAAAGTCATGTCTTTACTGTGGCTCTGTTTTGTCAGCCACTGTATCAAGGCATGTCCTGAACAATTATAAAAAATGAGAATTTGTCTAGTTTTGAAAATGGTTGGAGATACTTGACATAATGTAAGAACTACCCTAAAGAATACATATGATATTGCAGTAGGCATTTTTTTTTAACTAATATTGTCATGTCAAAGAAAAGAATCCAACATATTGTTCCTTTATTTTTTTATTCTGCCGCCAGGGCGCTCCCAATCCTAGTTCATGCCACGAGCCACTTGCAAAGCAGTCCTGGATCACTCGTAGTGCAAAGTTGGAAGGTAGTGCCACTTTTAGCAGCTTTTCTCCCTCATTTGAAATTCATCCCTGAGAAAGAAACAGTGGTCATCTACTTAGTTAATACACTATAGTAGACAGCAGAGCCACAGAGACTTGGAAATGTCTAGTAGGGCCACAAAATAATGGGACTTGAAAAGGGGTGGTGTTATGTGTTAAGGGGGAAGTCTGAGAGACAGAAGAAACAACCAATGGCAGGGAATAATCATGGTCCATCACAAGTAAGCAGCACTAAACATGAATGAGATGCAGCATTAGAATCTCAGCAGTTTACTCTTCCACAGTCAAGGCAGCCATCATGAGAGGACACATCCTGTACAACCATCAAACAATGAAGGATGGCTTCAGCTTTGAAAACTGTTGGACATATTTGCAGTGCATCTAAAAATGATATATGTAGAATATAGCTTCAGTCCTATTATAATTAATCTAGACATTTCAGTGTGAAATTTTTACATATTGTACCTTTAAGGAGGCAAAAAAATTGAAGGAATTAGCATTAGGAGGAGAAAAAAAAGTAATGTGCTGCTTAATGTGGATATTTAGAATCGTCATACTTCTTACAAATAAAAATCTGTTGCATTTAAAACATTTATCCCGTTTTGCTTTGGCGTATTTCACATATCAAAAGACTGTTTTTGAAAAGCGCTCTGTTTTATAACTGCAGGGTACACTTTGTACGCTTTTTACCCTCACCCCCTTCCCCGGCCTGCCACCCCTCCACTCTTCATTTCTGAAGAAAGCTAGGTGTTAACACTACAGAAGCAAGAGGAGTCAGAAAAAATCCTGCAGGTGCCCTGTGGGTATCTTTCAAATTAATCGTCTGGCTCGTCTGTCTTATGTGCAGTTTTGAAACATTAACAAGACCTTTGAGAGCAGGGGAGAAGGGGAGAGGGAGAGGGAAAGAGAGCAGGACATGGCATGATGGTCTTTAATGTTTTATTGAACAGATACAAATTATTTTGGCCCCGGCCTTCACTGTTTGGTGGAAGTCAGAGAGAAAGCGAGTCAGGGCATGCCATGGGCACTGTGTGGGGACGAAAGAGGAGCAGTGTGTGATTGAGGGTCTGAGGCTTAAAGCCACATTCATTTTAGTAATTCATTTCTATTCTGTGGAAACAATAACAGCAGAATTTTCACAAAAATACTGAGGAAAGCTTGATGTAGTTGTGCTTCTGAAGGTCTCAATAAAATAAAACACTTCAAAGAAGGCAGTCCTGGCATTGATTTGATATTTAATAAGAGCTGGAGGATTTCACTGACAATTGAACCCTTAGCATCTTTAAGATGCATAAAGATGAATTATTGAATGGGTTGTTTTGCAAAAGCTTCAAAAACATGGATATTAATCATTTGTTTCTTGTCTTTTGTTATTTTTAATTGCAGTAAATGCATGTTTTTATGTCTCCACACCAGGGAAAGCCAAGGCTGGAGCTGTCTGTCTGTATGTGCATAGGCAGCTCTGTATGTCCAGGCCTTTTATGTGTATGTGATATAAAAAAATGTTTTGTTGGATTTTCCTTAAACTTTAGGCAATGACCATTGATCCTCTTGTTCATCCTTTGCTTGTAAATTAATCCCTCAAGGACTCCTTAGAGGATTTTCATCCAGACCACTCTGACTCAAGGATGTAGTGACTGGATTAATGAGGTTTAAGGTCCATGTGATTAAACCCAGTGTCATTGTTTGTAGACTGATATCTCAAAAACAATTTCAGAGGTTTTCTTCAACCTTGGCACAAATGTCCACTCTGATTTATGGATTAATGATTAGTTTTAAATGTTGTTGGTCAAAGACCATAGTCCACGGGCCTCATGTTTATCCCTTGCTTGTGAACTCAATATCTCAAGAGGGATTTTCTTCAAACTTTTTACAAATGTCCACTCTAACTCAAGTATGAACAAATTGTATTTTGGAGGTCAGAGGTCAAGGTCACTGGCCTCCATAACCTTCCATTAGTTGTGAAAGTGAGTTAACCATGCAATGTTCAGATGCGCGTTTGATTGAGGCCTATCCACACAGACTCAGAGCTGTTATTACAGCCAAAGTTGCATCTACTAAATACTGATTTGAAGAGGGTTAATGCGTATACAGCCACTTATTTAACATTACATATTTTCATTTAACTGACATTACTTTGTGGAAATCTCTTTTCCATTTGATTCATAAAATCAAAAATATCCAAAGGGGTGAATACTTTTTATAAACACTGTAGTTCGAAGGTCAGTGCCTTATTGTTCGCCCTTGTTTTTTAAGGAAATACCTCAAGAGTGTTGTGTGGAATTTTCTTCAAACTCTGCACAGATGTCCACTCTGACTTCAGAATGAGCTGATTTTTACAGACTGTAGGTCAAAGGTCAAGGTCAACTGACCTAATTTTTAGCCTTTGCTTGATAACATGATATCACAAGAACATTGTCAGGGATTTTCTTTAAACTATTAGCAAATGTCCACTCTGACTTGAGGATAAACTGAATACATTTTGAATGTACAGGGCGACGTCAAATAACACCCTGGGCCTTTGATAACCCCCAAATGAACTTTCCCTCTCTGGCAATTGTGTACCTTACAGAAGCATGTGACTGCCTGAATATAGCACTTTAACTGCAGTTCCCTGGATATTTATTATGCATTTGAATGTAGAACATAAGTTAATAAAGATAGCACCTCATTTCATTCATGAATGTGAGTTTTAATCATGCCATTAAAGCGGCATAATTTACTACTTGGATCCCAGTAATTATGCATGCAAAATATCCCTTTAATGAAAATCAGCGCACTTGGAGCACTCAGTAGTACATTTAACCCTGTAAGCACTTTTTACTGAGTTTGAATAAATTATTTGTGGCTCTAATACTCCCCTTTTTGAGTGATGGAGTTCCCTGCATTACCCATAAGGCCTCAGTGTTCATGTCAGGTCACTAAGGGTTTCCAGACGTAAAATTAATGAAAAAGTTTTCAGCAACATCAAAATCGGTCTCACGTGAGTGACAGTTGAAATGACAGAGTCTCTCTGAAATGATCAAGGATTACAGAAACTAATTTATCTGTCAAATTCATAACAGCAGCACTTAAATGATTCACTGGAGTACTGCTTTGAGTGACTGGCAGAATAAAGAAAAGACTCAAGCTTGAAAAAAAGAAAAACTATTAATTTTGAAGAGAATACAATCGGCTGTTTGAAGAAGTATTACAGAATATCTGAGAAAACATTTAAAGTCACACAAATAGAACAAAAATAATTTGCTAATCTGTGATTTCTGTTTAAATTTGATGTCAGTTAGGGACATTTGACAGCCTTTAGTCAGCATTTCATGACTGATAGCCAGTACAAAGTAATCTGTTCCATGACTTATATTACTTTTTTGAGTGTCATGGTTGTGTCGGTGCATAATCAAAGCTACCTTATTGATTTATTAGGATAACAGAAAAAGCAGCATATACTTATGTTTAATTTTTGGATGCAAGTTTAAAATCCCATGTTTTACTGTTTTCATTGAAACATCTCTGTCAAACACAACACCTCAGCCCAGTTCATCGTCAGATTATTGGCTATAGATCAGTCACTGATATGTCTGTTAATCCTGTTATTAAACTGTAGAGTTACAGATTATGGGCTGTAAACCTGGCTGTGTAATGACAGAGGGCTATGAGACATCAGGACAATATAACAAACATTTTAAAGAGCCCCAAAAGAGTTTGAATTACAGCTGTGAGACAGTCCCATTTATACATTGTGATAAATCTCAGAATTGCTGTTGTTAATCGCCATTCATTTTGTCACATTTTTTGTCACATTCTGAAATTCTACTATTTAGCATTTCAAACAGTTTTAGATAAACTTTGAATCTTTGTACTCTGTTGAACTAAGGGTAATAGACTTTTTGTTTGGATACCAACCTGCTTTTATTTTGAAAGGAAAATAATGTACACTGGTTAACTTGAAGATTAGGACATGAACTCAACAACAGAAAAAGGAACCTGTGATGGATTAAAAAGAATTGTACTTTTCTTAAACCACTTTGTGCCTATTGTTGCCTCTGTTGACCCATGTTTGTCACTTTAACTACTTTTCACCATTTTTTACACCCATTTTTGCCCATTTTAACCACATTTTACTCTTTTACACCCATTTTTGAAATAATAATTGATGAAAAGTCCATTTTCATCAATTATTATGCCCATTTTTGCCAGTCATAGTCCCATTTCACTATTTGTTTTACCCATTTTTGTCATTTGTGTCATCTTTTCTTCATTTGTTTCTGCTGGATTTCACCACTTTTAACTAGGCCTGTTAATATAAATGCAATAATGCTGGTGATTAATCTGGAAAGCTTAACGCGTCAAAAAAATAATAGTGCAATTTAATCATATGACAAAGTTTGACCACTGCGCAGATGTTTTCGTCCCTGGGGTGAAAAGGTTAAAGGCGGATCAAACGCAGCTAGCAGTGATGAGTGAGGAGACAGACCCAGGTCTGCTTCACCACTAATTCAGATTTAAAAGCTGCCTAATGGAAGTCTGGATGAAACAAAAGTTGCGTGTTCATACTGTGGTGATGAACTGTCTTTACTCCGAAGCACAACGAGTCTGAAGTACCACCTCCGGGCAAAATGCATCTTTGCTAATGTTAGCAAAGGCGCTAACAACAACACGAGATCAAGCCATAAAAGCTATTGTTGCTAATGCTAGCAAAGGTGCTAACAACAACACGAGATCAAGCCATAGCTCCAAGCTACACCGGCGCAGCCCAGCAGACCTGGATCTGTCCCCAAAACGACAACATCTGAGCTGATTAATGCAATGTGGGTCACCAGAGACTGCAGACCATCGACATCGTTGACAACAAGGGGCTTCAAGACATTATCTGGGTCGCCTCAGATGACCCACCACAGAACACATACAAGAACTACTGCCACAAGAATGACAGCTAAAAAGGCAACTAATGTGGAGCAGCTGGCCTGAGCTACATTTATTTCACTGACGAGAGACCACTGGACATCAGTCAGCAACTTCAGCTACCTCAGGGTAACAGCACACCTGATCATTCACTTTACAGCTTACATTATTTAGTACCTGTCTGGTTCCAGGAATTTTTTAAAGGATTCTGTACTATTGGGAGATAGGGCTAATGGTGGAGGTCTGTACTCTCTGAGCCTTTTTTAGTAAATATTATTGCTCAGTGAATTAAGACACTCTGATTTACAAACCACAAATAAGCTTAAAAACTCTAGTTTGTTTAATATTTCTTCATTTTAACACCATACTTGTACTAATTTTTCTCAACTAAAAATACAAGTAAATGGTAGTATTTTAAATGTTAATTTATAGATGATGATAATAATAATAATAAAAAAAATAATAATCATAAAATACAATTTTTAGTAAAAAGCACTTTTAATGTGCTGTATATAAAGTTAAAATAATGTAAATAAACATTTGATAATAAGAACGTTTAAAAATCAAAAAGTACTAAAACTAAACAAATGCTGTGATTAATCATGAATAATCACAGCATAGTGATGTGATTAGCTTGATATTTTTTTTTAAATAATTGACAGCATTACTTTAAACACATCTTTGCCACTTTAAACCTATTCTGCCTCTGTTGACCCATTTCTGTCATTTTTAACCCCTTTTCACCACTTTTTATGCCCATTTTTGCCAATTTTAACTTGTGTCACTATTTGTTTTGCCCATTTATTGCCACTTCCCACCCATTCTCTGCCTCCTTTCCTGCTACCTTTAAAATCCAATTTCACCACCTTCTTTGGCCCATTTTACAACTTGTAACCCCTTTCTGAACGTTTTTGCCAGAATTAGCCACTTTTAACCCATTTTTGCAACATGCTGCCTTTATTGCCTCTGTTGACCCATTTTTTACACCTTTAAGCCCTGTTCAACACTTTTTCTGCCCTTTCTTGCCACTTTTAACCCATTTATGCCGCTTGTAACCCAATGTCTCATTTTTTTTTGCCAGAATATGCCTCTTTTAAGCCATTTTTGCCACTTGCAGCCAATTTTTTGCCTCTGTTGTCCCATTTTTGCCACTAGTAACACATTTTCAGTCATTGTTACACCCACTTTGGAAAATTTTAACCACTTTCTTATGCACAGTTTTACCATTTATAACCCCTTTCTGCCATTTTTTTCAGCCAGTTTTTGCCACTTTTTACCCATTCTAGCCACTTGCTATTTACTTTTGCCACTTTAAACACATTTTTCCCACTTTCAACCCATTTCTGATTTTTAAAACATTCAATTTTGCCCTTTTTTCAGATCACTTGTGCCACTCTTAACCTACTTTAGCCACTTTCAGCTGTTTTTCACCATTTTTTCTGCCAGTTTTTCCGACTTTTAATCCATGATCATGATTTTGCAAACGCTATGGGCCCCATAAGCTCTCTCTTTATGCACCCTTTTTGGATGGCCTTGCTTACAGTACGATGTGCAAACATTTGTAGATTTATGGTTTAATTTGTTAACATTTTAAATTTCTCTATCCAAAACCCAAGGAAGTTTTATAAAAACTACGTAAATTAAAATAGATAAGTAAGTAAATAGATAAATAGATAAATAAATTCTGTCAGGGATCGATGACTGAAAGGTGGAGGCTCAGGCTTTGGCTTCTTATGCCCTTTCTTTTTACACTGCATATTTTTCAGGAAACCCTCAAACTGCTCAACAAATAAAAACAGAACAGGGTTTCATTTTCAAAAGAATGAAGCTTGTTACAAAATAGTTGGTTACTGACTTCATCCTAAAAGCAGGTCTTACTCCAACTATCTAGGACATGTTTATGTCATGTGTCCATGTTACAGAGATGGTAGTTATTTTTAAGTGATTCCAGAGTCGCCTCCATTTATTTATTTGGTCTGCTCCTTCCTGGTTAGTACAGGAAAAAGCTCACTAACTTATTGTTGACATTGTTCATTTCTCTAACTTTGCTATTATAAGAGTGAAGAATCAAAACATCTGCTCAAATCAATGAGGTTTGATTTAACCATAAAATCAAGACCAGACACTTTAAAAAAAAAAAAAATAAATAAAAATAAGATGGGAGCACACCAAAAGTCGTCCAAAACTCCTATTAATTTTATCCCCTCACTCAAAATTCCTTCAGCAGTGAAATAAAGTCATTTGGTGTAAGGCCAGCATTTCTTGTGCACAGTTATGGGTGCTTAATATCACATCACACTGACTGTTTTCTGCTGCATGGAGTCAAATCCTCTCCCTTGAAAAATGCCCATCAATATAGAAAAAAGTCTGCTCGCAGCTTTCTAATGTTGCTAAAAGCAAAGTCTGCAGTCTATGCAGATGGTGCAGATGGAGCCAGCAGAAGCTGAGGCTTTTTAGAACAACCGCTCATGTTGAAGTTTGGTTGAACTTTACACAGTTTGTGAGCTTGGAGGTCCCAAACTTGTGCAACTACCCTGGCAGTCTATGCAACTAACATGGCAATGTTCCCATTAGATTTTAGATGCTTCGTGTTTAAGAGGAAAATTTGGCTCTAACGGATGTACTAGAGGGGTCATAGCATAAGTGATTATTCTCTAAAGATGATGGGTATGCAGCAGAGAGTCTAAGAGTCAAAATTTTTGGATCATATCATGGGATGATTTGACAGACAAAGCAACTTACTTTCAAAATTTTTATCCTTAACCTTTCATCCATGAAAATAATGCTAATTCAGCTAAAACTTTGCAAAAAAGTAATTTAATATGGAGCTTTTCTCCTCTACATGAGGAAATATGAGACCTATATGAGCTGCTGAGGTGAAATGAGCACAGACCTGGCTGATAAAACTCCCTCTAAAAGGAAATGACAACAAAGAGAATCTCTACCTTGATTTCACTTGTTGTCCTTAGAGTGCTCTCACTATTTATGCATGTTTAACAGACCTGCTAATTCAATTAGTGTGACACGTCATGGTATTTTCCCTCTTACACGCCATTGTTTCTAATGTGCTAATGACGACTTACATTGTTAATGCAGGATACTTTTTCATGTTCGTCATATAATTGATTCCATTAGGATCTAGTCCAGTCTGTTGTCATTAATCCTGATGAATATCTCTCTGCTATCAGTGTTGGAACTGAGACATTGTTCAACATTGTAATGAATCCCTTAATGCATGTAGTTATTCAGTGGAAGGACATGCAGGCCTGTCCAGTGTGTGTTAACATGTATTGTAGTGGTTGTAAGTCTCATGTTATCTCTTTGTAAGTGCTACTGGCATGACAAGGCCGGGTAAGTGATTCCCTTTAGAGTCAGTGCTGCTGTCTTTTCCTTCTGCACACCAAAGCTTAACATAGAAAAGATTTTCTCTTCTTGTGGTTTGTTACTGAGGGTGAGAGAAAAAATTCATACAGCATAGTATTGCAATATTTTGCACGGAAATATATCATATCGATACCGCCAAGTATCGATTTTTTTCCAAATTAATTGGTAATATGAACTGAAGTCTACTGTATAATACTGGATAAATAGCATCAGCTGCCTTGCCGTCGACTTGATGATGCTGTTGCACCCTTTGCCCAGTGAGGAGGGCAGAGGTGACAGTCATATAGCAGGAGAAAGTTACAACCAACATGACAGCACCAAGGAAAGGACATTAGGAATGCAAGCAAGGCACGAACAACTTTGCAAGGAGTGCAGGGTGAAAATGAAATGCTGCAGTAATACGATAAGAATGAAGGCAATGCTAATGCTTAATCCTGCTAAACAGTTGAAAAAAATGGTTTAGATAGCAACGTATCGCAATACTCTGTGTGTCATGATAATATCGTATCGTTTGGCCACTAGTGATCCCCAGCCCTATTTGTTACACAATCGAGAAAAAAGAATGCCAGAGTCAGATATATCAAAACTGTAGTTATTAGATTAACATACGATGGGCCTCATGCATCACTGATATTTTTTTTAATGATTTTTCAGGAGGCTCTCTGCCTTTATTTTGATAGGACAGCTGAATAGAAATAATCTTGCAAAGCAGATGAATTGGCCAGATTCCATGTCTGTCATCAGGCAAATCTTGCAGCCAACGCAGAAGTGCAATACATCGAGTGTCCACTTGAGGCTGGCTGCAGGAACACTGGGAGTCCCATCTGAACACCTGTTAAAAAGACATTTTTTACCCTAGAAATAAACTGGTTTACAGTCTGGTTCAAAAAAACAAAACGTGTCATTAGCTAATGACTTCATGTGCTCTCATTGAACAGGGGTGACATTTTTTTTGTACCACCATCGTTTAGATTATATTTAGGAAAAACCTCACTACGCACTTATCGGCGCATCTCATTTGATTGACAGATAACTTGACAGGTAGACGCTACCTCCAGAAGGATGGCTTCAGAAGCTGTTTGAGTCTACCTATTGTAAGCAGGCGGCTGATGTCACACAGGCTTTGTCCAATTCTTTCTTCAGCATAGCAATGGTTGCATCCAGTGTGGCGATTAGCTCAGATGTAGCTCTAGTATAGCGGCAATTTATCAGAACTGGGCCACATTTCTTTATCAAAACAAGATCACTGAAAGCTTCTCTTGGCAGAGATGTCAAGCACAACCTGCTATCGTTGAACTTGTGCAATTTGTTGTTCCCAAAGTCCAAACCGAGTTTTGATAAAGGCTTTTACGTTTTCCTGAACCTTTTGCTCTGCAGACTGAATGTAAACTGCAAAACTTGACCCTGATTGTTTTTAAATTCTTAGTGAAAACTCTTAAATCCAAACTTACCACAGGCCACTGTTTAAAGTGATGACTTAATATTGTTTTTATCGTTTTATGTGCACTGTAGAATGTGAGTGTGCCTGATTATCTGTCTCTATATGTCAGCCCTGCGATTGACTGGCGACCACTCCAGGGTGTACCCCCGCCTCTCGCCCGATGGCAGCTAGGATGGGCTCCAGCCGCTTATTCCGTTCCGGGTCGGAACGGAATAAGCGGTATAGAAAATGGATGGATGGATGCATATAAGCACTGTATGTGTTCAAGTGTGCTGGATGTTGGATCTGTGTCTTGCTTCCATTCTTGGTCAGGTCTCCCCTTGAAAAAGAAATCTCTGAGCTCAGTGGGACTAACCTGTTTAAATAAATGTTGAATAAAAAAGTAAATAAACAATGAAAAGCCTGGGCTATTATTGAAGTTGTAAGGTATTTGTTAGAAATTGAGCATCATGAGCAGCAGGCCCTTCAAACTTCATACATTTGTATCCCCGCCATGCTAATAACAAGAGTATACCCAATAAGCTAAATAGCTACATTTTTTTCTGGTATCTTGTCATAACTGGTCAACAAAAAGGAGGAGAAATGAAAATGCTGTTCACTTGTGATGTATAATGTAGAGATATATCACCTCACTATGGACAGAGTGTAACCACTGACAGAGAAGCTGCTTCCTACTGTCAGACAAAAACCCGTTTGAACCACGCTTTGTGAACTCGGAGAGAGAGAGAACAGAAGATGGGATCACATTACAAATGTTCCCGCTGTAGACTCTTTCTTTAAGGTGGATAGCGTGAAAGACAGAGGCCACTTCTATCATAGATGGACTAATACATACATTAATGAGGCCCGATGATATGCACTTCATGTGCTTTCAGGTTGAGCTTTGTGGGGCTCTAATGTGAAAGCGGAATAGTTCACTGGTCATGAAAGTTTCATCAGCAGCCACAGAAAAAGCCCGTAAAGTAGCCATTAGACAGGCAATTTTAATAAGGGAGAGTTGAGCAGGATTTGAAGTTAACAGGAGAGGATAGGAGTAAAACTTTGAGTCCAGTTTTTGTACGACCACCGTATGAATTTATCATTACACCTGAAGACTAATTAGTTCTATTTTGGAGGTCAAGATGTGCTCCAACTATGCTGATGTTGGATGCTGGTCATGTAGTGATTGAAACTAAGAAAACCTTGGTTGGATTACCTTGCAAGTTGACTGATAAAAGGAACTTAGAACAAACCCAAAAATAAATTTGAAGTGTTACTTTTAATGCAATTTTAGATGCTCCCCCTACTTATGAAAATAGATCTGTACATTTTGAATGATACAGCTGTCGGCACTCAAATGCTCCTAAGTGCCTGTTAAGGTGATGTGGGTGTTAAAAAAAACAATCTCATCTCACACAGGCCTCCATTTTTCTTTTAACCTCATCCATATACAAAGGAGCAGCTCATATATCATCCTATAATATACTTTGTTTGCTTTTATGATCTCAAAAATATCACTGAAATGAGGTACATTGATTCCACAGCTCAGATGAAGATTGTTATTCATATGTTCATTTCCTCCCATCTGGATTACTGTAACTCATTTTTCACTTGTCTCAGTTAAATATCTTTAAAATGTCTACAGTTAGCACAAAATGCTGCGGCCAGACTACTCACCAAGTCTTCTAAAGGTCACACATAACACCAATTCTCCAATCTCTCCACTGGCTTCCCATACATTTTCAGAATCCATTTCAAGATTCTTGTTTTAATTTCTAAAGCCCTGCATGGACAGGCACCAGCCTATGTTATAGAACATTTGCAGCCTTACAATCCAAGCAGGACTCCTAAGTCCTCTGATCAGGGTCTGTCAGTTGTTCTACACTCTAGATTTAAACCCAAAGGAGACTGTGCATTTAAGGTAACTGCTCCAGCTCACTGGAGCTCTCTTCTTGGTGTCATCAAACATCTTCATATTTTTATTGTTCCCTTATTTCTTTATCAATCCATAACAAGTTCCTTTTTCTGCAGTTAAATTAATGTCATAATCTTCAATCCAGCCAACAATCCTAATGTCCTTTCAAAGTAAAAGTATCCAAACAGGACATCACTTACCCTTAGTTTAGGACAGTAGAAAAATCCAAAATGAAACAAAACAGTTTGAAATGGAAATAGGGGAATTTTTAAAGTACTTATATATATATGTGTGTATATATATATATATATATATATATATATACACATATATATTTAAAAGAGAAATTCTTCTTAAACTATAGAGATAAACTGATAATTCCCTATTTAGTTTGGATATTTAGATAATCTTGTCAAAAATCATGTTACAGTAGTCCTAGCTGCTCTAACAGTAGCTTTATTTATACCAATAAAATTGTCTGTCCCTTATCTTTTTTGAAAAGAAAATATCTTTAAAACTGGATATATTATTCATATATTATTGTTGTAGTAATCGAGAACGGTCTTGGCCACATATTAAATATCCTGATCTTGTCTCAGACTCGAGAGCTTTTTTACTTGGTCTTGTCTCTGTCAGGGACAACTCTGGGACTGTCTCGGACTGGCTGAACTCAGGATTTTCCATCAAGACCGGTCGAGACCAGTACTGATCTGCTATTCTTTGACTTCATTAATGTAATAATAAGGAGAAGCACATGCCACCAGAAAAAACTTGGACGTGAGTCCATCTTAATTCTAGTCATAAATACCTCTGAACACTTTAGGCCTCATTCACCTGACAAACCTGGACAAATCTCATTTTCACATACTTAAATTATTCCAGACTTGTCAGTGGCTTTTAAATAAATGCAAGGATTTATTTTTCAGTAGAAGTTAGTTGAACAAATTTGTTAAGCTTTGATATTTTTCCATGTTGTGCTTTGAAAGAGTTGCAGACACCTTTAATCTGTCAAGTTCATTAAAGGAAAACTTAAATTAAAGAGAGAATGCTCTTTAACTATTCAACCTTGTCATGTTTTTTGATTGATTTTTATGGTCTCGGTCTTGACTCGGTCTCGACCCCCAAAAGTCTTGGTCTTGTCTTGGTTTCAGTGAACTTGGGTCTCGGGCAAGTCTTGGTCTCGAACAGTGTGGTCTTGAGTACAACACTACTATTTCAGAGCCATGGAGCAGAAAAAGGCTTTACCACCTTTAGTTCTGAGGTGAGATTGAGATGAATGGATTTGTTGTTGATGAACTCAGTGAGCTGAATACAGACTATTCAAATCTGTTACATATTGAAGGAATTTATATAATTAAGGTTTTTAAATCAAATGGCCCAAATATTTAAATCTAAAAATAACATTTTAACAGGTATAAAATAGAGAAATTCTGGTAATGAGTTCACATCTATCCCAATCAGAAAACCAATGTATGGTAAAAGGCTTTGTTCCTAAGTAAGCACAGGGCTACAATGTAAGAGGAATTTTTACTGCATTGTTCTATTTCCATTAATGCATCCAGTTCTGCATTAATGCATTCCTGTGTCACTGACATTTGATTGATCGTTCTACATTCAACTTCTTCATTTGTTGCCACTTTCAATGATGTTATTGTCGCTATAAGAATCCCTTTGAATCGACCGTCTGAGCGGCGCTGTGGAGTGGAAGGAGCTGTGTTAACCAGGAGGAGGGCTTTTGTAGTTGTGATGTGAGTCAGGCTCTATGAAGTGTGTCTGCTCTGTGTAGCGTTCTGCAGCCTTGTCTCTTGCTTTGAATACTTGACATAATTGATTTCTCCTTACAGTGGCAAAAGGAGCAGTAATTAAGAGCCCGGGTGGGTTCATTGATTGGACTTTCCGCTTGAGACTTCACACTGACAAATCATTGAAGGTCTCCCCAAGAGGTCAATCGAGAAAGCCAAGTTTGTGTTTAACGGCCTTAACAAAAACACACAATGCACAATACATCCGCATCTGCAGCAGTGTACACGACTGTAAGAGAAGAATTAGGGGGGAACGGGTGCAAAAAGAAAAGAAAAGAAAGTATACTTTTCTGTTGGTTAAAGAGGGGGTAAAAAAATGCATTTTTTTTTTTACAGAGAAAAGGCTAATGGTTTGTTTCACACATCCATCTGGGAAAGCTTCAATAGCAAATGTTTGAGAAAAAGCAGAGGCTTTGAAAAATCCTTGGAGTGTGATTGGGTGAATGTTCTGTCACATCTCTACGGGCCAATCAGAGCAACAAAGCACATGACTTAGCCGCTAGCAACTGAGGAATAACGCGAAACATGTCGACTATAGACATGTAAGTACTCGACTTTTGTCACTTTTGAAAAGAAACGACTCACTGCTGTTCTTTGTTCTTCTTTTAACAAAGAAATTTCGTCAAGTTCTGATAAAACTGGTGCTTTAGCAGCATCCATGCTAATCTCTTCCTCCATAACTGCACCAGCTCTTGCTGCTGCTTGTTTACGTCACGACTCTGCTGCGCCTGAAAGTACTGCCCTATGTCGCTGATTGGTCCTGTCACTTTCTAACCGGGCCCAAACAGTTCAGATGGGAGCTTTGCCAGATAGATTCGCCAGTGAAAAACAAGGAAACGGGCGTATCCATCTGCTTTGCAAGGTTAGTAAACCAGTTTATTTGTAGTGTAAAAACCGGCTGTTGAACATGTGTCCAGATGGGACTTCCAGTGTTCCTGCAGCCAGCCTCTAGTGGACACTTGCGGTGTTGCAATTTTTTGCACTTCCTCATTGGCTTCATTTTTCAGGACCGGAGGTTGCCGCTTGGTAAAATACCTCCTAACTACCAGAGAACTGCCACAATATCATAAGAGTTAGGGTTAGGGTTAGGGTAAGTGTAAAATATCACTTAATAACCAGAAAATTGCCACACTATTATGAGGATTTTCTTGAAAATGAATACATTAGTTACAAGGTAAAATACCAACTTATCATTTGGTACTTACAACTTATTCTTGAGAAATCTTTAGTTAATTCAATCTTGTTACTACAAAATTATTCGCTAATTGGGGACCACTTAAATAATGTGTAACCTTATTCTATTGTTCAGGAGTAATTCGAACAGGATTACCAAATACAAATGCAGGTCAAATGTTTTACAGAGTGTTCAGCCTCCTCCCCTCCCCAGTAATTTTTAAACCCAAGAAGGAGGAGAGTAAAATAAAACTGAAGACGACTGTGATAGTATTTAATATATATTTTTATAGAAACAGCAGACTTTGTAACAGCACCAACACTACTGCTATAAAAATATTGTATCATGATGACAGTAGATGTGAGAGCAAACATATAGTGCCAGAAGCTCCTTCATTACAAAGACAAAAAGTTGCCATCGTTTCAATGGAAACAAACATTGCTCTGGGCCTCTTTGTAAACAGCACACAGCTGCTATTTCGAGTGATGGGAGCTCCACCTTGTCACAACAGTTCCCTTAAAGAGGAACAGTTTAATGTCAACAATATTTTCTCCATCTGCCTGCTCATGAAAACCTTCCAATCCACAGGGAAAATGTTTCTCCCACTCTGAAAGAAAAAAAGCACAATAGAAGAGGATGAACTGATAACATCAAGCAGGGACTGCAGTCAAAGGCAAGGTATTAGCTCGCTGCAATGAGAGCACACATCCATCTGTTCACTTTTGCATTTTTCAAAGGGGTGTCATGGCTTCCGTTATTTAGAAAATTCAATTCAATTTTCAGAAGGAATTCCTCTGAGCAGCGCTGCCAGCTGACTGATTTACATGACCACCTTTTCAATAAAACGGAGGTTTTCCACCTGCCAGCCTCCAGCGCTTTCTTTTGAGAAGTTTGATCGCTCACTCGTTATGTGATTGGGAGAGATCCATCCAATTTGCACCAATAATGAGACAGCTTGACAGGGACACAACGGCAATTACTTTGCGAGGCAAATATCGTGTCACTGTCTAATTAGGCAGGGTTGTATATTTCATTTGAACTGATTGGATATCATACTATTATTTTATGCAAGGCAGAACTGAATGCAACATACAACTATTTCATATTATTGTCTCACAGTGTTTCCT